>NC_060272.1:21037225-21355461 GCF_021613505.1 Equus quagga | reverse complement strand
AAAAATAATGCTCAGAATCAAATTTTCTAAAGAAATTTTTAAAAGCCATCTCAACAATTATAACAAAGAGCCCATGCTCTTGGTAAGATGCCTTCCATGCTAGGTTTCAATTAGTTTTATACTTGTGTTTATGTAGTATACTCAAGGAGTCTAGGATGGAATGTGACCAACCAAATGGACTCTATCTGGTCCTTTTGAGACAATTTTCTGCCACTACCTAAACATAGCTGTGTTGTTTTTTGTTTTTGTTTTTCCCTGACTGTGGCATATTTTAACACACAGGAAAGTATTGCAATTATTATTTTTTATTGAGAGGTAATTGTCATAACATTAGTTTCAGGTATACAACATGAGTCAATATTTGCATATATATTATGACATGATCACCAGAATAAGTCGTTAACATCCATTACCACTCATAATTATATTTTTTCTTGTGATGAGAATTTTAAGGTCTACTCTCAGCAACTTTCAAATATTCAATACAGTATTATTAACTATAGTCACCATGCTGTACATTACATCTCCACAACTTATTTATCTTATGACTGGAGATTTGCACCTTTTTGACCACCTTTACCCATTTTAGCCACACCACACTTCCTGCCTTTGGCAACCACCAATCTATTCTCTGTATTTATGAGTTGGGTTTTTTTTTTCTTTGATTCTACTTTTAAGTGCGATCATGAAGTATTTGTCTTTGTCTTATTTCACTTAGCATAATGTCCTCAAGGTCCACCCTTATTGTCACAAATGGTAGGATTTCTTTCTTTTATGGCTGAACAATGTTCCATTATGTACATATACACCACGTTTTCTTTATCCGTTCATCCATTGATGGACGCTACGTTTCTTCCATGTCTGGGCTATTGTAAATAATGCTGTAGTAAAGGCAGGGGTACAGATCTCTTTTTGAGTTAAGTTTTTGTTTCATTCGGAAAAGTACCCAGAAGTGGATTACCGAATTAGATAGTAGTTCTCATATTTTTGAGGAAATTCCATACTGTTTTCCATAGTGGCTGCACCAATTTACATTCCCACCAACAGTGCACAACCTTTTCTTCATAACCTTGACTCCACATTTCTTGTTTTCTGATAATAGCCATTCTGGCAGGTGTGAGGTGATATCTCATTGTGGTTTTGACTTGCGTTTCTCTGATTAGAGATGTTGAGCAACTTTTTGTGTATCTGTTGGCCGTCTGTATGCCTTCCTTGGGAAAATGTCTATTCACATCCTCTGCCCACTTTTTAATCAGATCGTTTGTTTTTTTTGCTATTGTGTTTTATGAGTTCTTCATATATTTTGATATTAACCCCTATGAGATGTGTGATTTGCAAATATTTTCTCCTGTTCAGTAGGTTGTCTTTTCATTTTGGTGATTTCCTCTGTTGTGCACAAGCTTTTTAGTTTACTGTAGTCCAACTTGCTGATTTATGCTTTTATTGCCTTTGCTTTTGGTGTCAAATCCAAAAAGTCATCACCAAGACTGGTATCAAAGAGTTTATCACCCATGTTTTCTTCTAGGAATTTTATGGTTTCAGATCTTATATTCAAATATTTGTTCTACTTTGAGTTAATTTTTGTGTATGGTATGAGATCCTGGTCTAGTTTCATTCTTTTGTATATGGCTGTCCAGTTTTCCCAGCACCATTTATTGAAGACACTGTCTTTTTCCCATTGTGTAATCTTGGCTCCTTTGCCCTAAAGTAGTTGACCATATTTGTGTGGATTTATTTCTGGGCACTCTACTCTGTTCCATTGATCTATGTGTCTATTTTGGGGCCGATACCTTACTTTTTGACTACTATATCTTTGAAATGTAGTTTGAAATCGGGAAGCATGATTCCTCCAGCTTTCTTCTTATTCAGGATTACTTTGGCTATTGGGGGTCTTTTGTGGCTTCATACAAATCTTAGGTTTTTTTCTATTTCTATGAAAAATGCCATTGGAATTTTGATAGGGATTGCATTGAATCTTAGATTGCTTTTGGTAGTATGGACGTTTTAACAATATTCTTCCAATCCATGAGCAGGGAATATCTTTTCATTTATTTGCACAACCATCACCATCTTATAGTTTTTGGTGTATAGGTTTTTTGCCTCCTTAAGAAATTTATTTCTAGGTATTTTATTCCTTTGGATGCAATTATGAATCATATTTATTTCTCTTTCTGGTAGTTCCTTATTGTATAAAAACACAAAAATTTTTTGAAATTGATTTTTTGTATCCATCAAGTTTACTGAATTTGAGTAGTTCTAACATTTTTTATGGAGTTTTAGGGGTTTTTATATGTCATCTTCAAATAATGACAATTTTACTTTATTTCTGATTTGGATGCCTTTTCTTTCTTTCTTCTTTTTTTTTTTTAATTGCTCTGGCTAGAGCTTCTAGTAATATGCTGAACAAAAGTAGTGAGAGTGGGCATCCTTGTCTTGCTCCTGATCATAGAGGTTTTCACTATGAGTATGTTGGCTGTGGGCTTGTCATATATGGCCTTTATTATGTTGAGGTATGTTCCCCCAATACCAACTTTATTGAGAGTTTTTAACATAAACGGCTGTTGAATTTTGTCAAATGCTTTTTCTGCATCTATTGAGATAATCTTATTTTTATTTTTTTTTAACGTGGTATATTTATTTGCAGATGTTGGACCATCCTTGCAACCCTAGAATAAATCTCACTTGATCATGGTGTATGATCCTTTTAATGTATTTTGAATTGGGTTTGCTAATATTTTGTTGAGGATTTTTGCATGTATGTTCTTCAGGGATATTGGTGTATAATTTTTTTCTTGAGGTGTCTTTGTCTGGTTTTTGTATCAGGGTAATGCTGGACTCATAATGAGTTTGGAAGTGTTTCTTCTTTGATTTCTTTTGGGAAGAGTTTGAGAAAGATTGACTATTTGGTAGAATACACCAATGGAGTCATCAGGTCCTGGACTTCTGTTGGTTGGAAGGTTTTATTTACTGATTCAATTTTTTTACTAGTAATAAGCTAATCAGATTTTCTATTTCTTCATGATTCAGGGTTAGTAGGTTGTATGTGTCTAGGAATCTATCCATTTCTTGGTTGTCAAATTGGTTGGCATATAATTATTCGTAGTTTCTTATGATCATTTATATTTCTGTGGTATCAGTGGGAAAGTCTACTCTTTCATTTCTGATACTGAGTCCTTCACAGTTAGTTGAGCTATATGGGTTGGTCTATTTTGTTTATCATTTCAAAGAAACAGCTTAGTTTTGTCAATCTCCTCTTTTGTCTTTTCAGTCTCTATTTCCACTCTCATGTTTATTTTCTTCCTTCTACTACCTTTGGGCATCATTTGTTCTTTTTTCTAGTTCCTTAAGGTGTGAAATTAGGTTATTTTTTTGAGATATTTCTTGTTTCTTGATATAGGCTTTATTGCTATGACCTTCTCGTTTTGAACTGCTTTTGCTGCATCCCATAAGTTTTGGTATGTTGCATTTCCATTTTCATTTGTCTCAGGGTAATTTTGTTATGTCTTCTTTGGCCAATTGGTGATTCAGTAGGATGTTGTCTAGTCTATACATATTTGAGTTTTCCAGTTTTCTTGTAATTGATTTTTACTTGCATACTATTATGGTTGAAAGAGATGTTTGATATGATTTAAGCCTTCTTAAATTTATTGAGACTTGTGGCCTAATATATGATCTATCATGGAGAATATTTCATGTCTGCTTTAGAAAAGTGCATATTCTGTTGCTTTTAGATGGAATGTTCTGTACATGTCTATTAAGTTCATCTGGTCTAATGTGTCATTTTAGGCCAATGATTCCTTATTGATTTTCTGTCTGGATGCTCTCCATTAATGAAAATGGGGTATTAAAATCCCTTACTATTATTGTATTGCTATTTTTCCATTTAGGTCTGTTAATATTTGCTTTATATAATTAGGTGCTCCTATATTGCGTGCATAAATGTTTACAAATATATTGTCTTATTGGATTGACTCTTTTACACTCATATAATGACCTTCTTTATCTCTTATTGTAGTCTTTGTCTTAAGGTCTATTTTGTGTGTTAAGTATAGACTCCAGCTTTCTTTTAGTTTCCGTTTGCATAGACTGTCTTTTGCCAATCCTTCACTTTCAGTTTCTGTGTCCTTATATTTGAAGTGAGTCTCTTGTAGGCAGCATAAAGATGAGTCCTGCTTTGCTTTTTTAATCCATTCAGCCACTTTGTCTTTTGGAGAATTTGTCCACTTACATTGAATGTAAATATTGATAAGTATATTGTTAGCATTTTGTTAATTGTTTTCTGGCTATCCTGTAATTTCTTTTTCTTTCATCTTCCTTTGTGATTTTGTGATTTTATGTAATGCTATGCTTAGATTCCTTTATCTTTTTGTATCTTCTATAGGTTTTGCTCTGTGGTTATCATGTGGCTTACGTAAAACAACCTATGTTTGCAACAGTCTATATTAAGTTGATAATTTAAGTATGAATGCCTTCTAAAGTTCTACATTTTTACTGCCCTCTTCCCAACATTTTATGTTTTGGATGTCACAATTTACATCCTTTTATCTTGTATATCTGTTAAAAAATTATTGTAGCTATAGTTACTTTTACTTCTTTTGCCTTTAAACTTCATAATATCTTTACAAGTGATTAACCCCTCACCTTTACAACATTAGATTATTCTGAATTTTATATATTTACCTTTACCAATGAGGTGTATACTTTCATATGTTTTTCTATTACTAATTAACACCCTTTCTTTTTAGCTTAAAGAAGTCTCTCTGATATTTCTTGTCAGCCTAGTCTAGTGGTGACTAACTCCTTTAGCTTTTGCTTGTCTAGAAACTCTTTCCTTCAATTCTGAAGGACATACTTTCTGGGTAAAGTATTCTTGTTTGGCAGTTTTTTTTTCTTTCAGCAATTTGAATATTTTGTGCCACTCTCTTCTGGCCTACAAAGTTTCTGCTGAAAAATCTGCTAATAGACTTATGGAAATTTCCTTGTACATAATAAGTTGTTTCTCTCTTGCTGATTTTAAGATTTCCTGCTTGTCTTTAACTTTTGACACTTTAATTATAACATGTCTTGGTGTGGGTCTCTTTGAATTCATCTTATTTGAAACTTTCTGGACTTATTGGTTCTGGATCTCTATTTTCTTGCCCAGGTTAGCGAAGTTTTCAGACATTATTTCTTCACAGTAAGTTTCCTGTCCCTTTCTCTCTTCTTCTGGGACCCCTATAATGCAAATATTGGTCTGCTCGATGTTGTCCCATAAATCTCGTAAGCTATCTTCACTCATTTTCTTTCTTTTTTCTTTTTGCTGCCCTGATTAGATAAGTTCCACTGTGCTGTCTTCAAAATCATTGATTCTTTTTTTATCTAGTCTGCTCTTCAATCCCTTTATCATATTTTTCAGTTACTAGCTTCTGCAGCTCTGGGACCTTTATTTGGTACTTATATTTTCTGTCTCTTTGTTGAAATTCTCACTTTGTTTATCCATTATTCTGAGCTTAGTGAGCCTCTCTAAGGCTCTTATTTTGAACTCTTTTCAGGTAAGTCACTTATGTTTCATTAAGTTTTTTTCCTGATGTTTTATATTCTTTCGTTTGAAACACATACCTGTTTCTTCATTTTTGCTTGACTCTCTGTGTTGGTTTCTATGCATTTGATAATACAGCCACCTCTCCCAGTCTTGGAGTGCCATTGTGTAGGAGATGAATCTTATTTTCCAACCCTGCCCTAGCTCTTGGTTGTCTCTCAAATCTTTATGATTTTCCAAACAGTCTATTTTATTCTTAACAGATCCTAGTAGTTGAGGGTGTGCCAAGACCTGTCAGTGTCTCGAAGGGGAGGATCTCAGTCAGTACCTAGATTCAGACTGATTGAAAGCCAGACCCTCAGGCAGCAACTTTTAAAGTATACAAACCTACCTCTTTTAGGGAAAGATTGGGAAACAGCATTTCTGTCTGCTTCCTCTGCTCTAGTCCTGGTGTGATAGCCAGTTAAGAAACCCTGCTTGTCATAGCCACCAGAGCCAGGCTATCAAGGGATATGTCCTCTAGGCTGGAGGCACAAAAGCCAGGGTGCCTGATGTCTACACATGATCCTTTCTCAGAGATGCCAAACTGTGGTGGAACATAAGAAGAGCACAAAGATGGGGCCCATCAGCCTCTCCAATCTCTGGAGAGGATTCTACTGAGTCCCTAGATGTGTGTTTAATAAGAAGCCTTCTTCTCAGGCCACAACTATAGTAAGCTAATAGTCCTCTTTCACAGAAAGACTGGGCTGTGTTTTGGTGTACTGTCTCTGTTCTGTGCCCTGGGGGTGGGAAGTCAGTTAAGAACTTCTTCTCTGTTACAGTCTTATGGGATCTGTGGATAAAAGCCCCACTGGCCACTAGAGCTAGGCAATCAAAGGATGTCTATTGGGCAGCAGCTGCAAAAACTGGGTCACCAGATATGTGCACTCATTCCTTTTCAGGAAATACTGGCAACCTGGAGCAAGGCAGAGGGAGACCATGATAGACCCCGCCCTCTGAGTTCTCTGGAGAGGATTATGGTAGTCCCATAGACCTGTATTAAGTTAGATTCCTGCCCCTCAGGTTGAAGCTTTAAGATAAGCGAATAAGTGTCTTTCACAAAAAGACTGGGCACTTGTTGGTTGCCTCTGTGTTGGGCCCTTGGGTAAGCGAACCTGGGTGAGCCCATGCTAGCCCTTTAAGACCTGTTTCTCAGTTCACTATAGCCTTGTGGGCCTTGTGGATGTAAACTCTGTTGGCTTTCAAAGCTAGATGTTTTGGGGGCTTCTTTTTCAGGTGCAGGTCTTAAAATTTGCGGTGCCAGATGTGGGTGTTCAAACTGTTTGCTCCTCAGGGAGAAGCTTGGGGTTGTGAGTTTCCTCCTAATTACGGGTCCCCACACTGTGGGTGGGGCTTATTGCAAGATTTTGACTTAGCTTGTTCTATCTGCTTCTATGTGGGGCTTTTCCCCCCATTTGGCAGATGTATAGGAGTTGCTCAGCTAGTTTTGGGATTTCTTTCAGACGAAATTGTTTCACATATAGCTGTAGATTTGGTGTGTCCATTGGAGGCAGTGAATTCAGGATCCTTCTATGTCACCATTTTCAACTGGAACCCCCACTGGTAAGAGTCTTAAGGATTACGATGTCCCTGTAGTTATCACCACCCACTTAACACCAATGGTGGCATCCCAATTGCTATTGGATTAACGAGTCATCAAATGATATTACCCCGTACTAAGGCCACATAGTGGGGAGAAAACCACCATGCCTGGATTTCCCAGAAAGCATAAACCTGAGGAAAAGTCTTATGCACTTCTAATTTAGTACACTTGCAGAAAGCAAGCATGTAAAAGAGTAAATGAAACATGACAGGAAGAGAAGCCAATCTGATGGGTTGTTACTTACCTGGCCACTGTCTGATATCAAGCAAGACTGATTTTTATCCTCATTATTCAGATAAAGAAACAAAGCAATTTGCTTATTCCCTCGTAGCTAGAAAATGGTAAATCTCAGAAACACAGCACTAGGATTCTGTTTCTGAGAGGCCAATCATTATGTTACTCAAAAAGTCCTTTGATTCTACTAAATAGTTCTCGAATTATCCTTTTTAATCTGTGCCCACTATCAAAAACTCAGTCCAAGTTGCCATCTTCCTGAATTTATACAGAGCTCTTAACTAAATGCCCCGTTATCCAATCTTACTCCTTTCCAGTCCACTCTCTACATTTCAAACATCACTTAGAATATAAATGTGATTATGTCCATTCCTATGTAATGTCATTCAAAGGCTTTCTAATGATCTTGAAACAGCGCTGAACTTTGTTAACATGGCTCACAGTGGATTTAGCATTCTACATGTGGCTTATGCCCGCTTCTCCATATCGTCTCTCCAGAATCACCTTCTATCTAAATGATAGCCACATTCAGATAGTTTGTCTTCAAAGATACCACACTGTCTCTCATGACAACACCATGTCCTCTACGTGCAACCTTCTTCCTATCTCCAGCGCTCTCATGCACATTATTTTTCTGGTTTGACCCACTGATCCTCATTTTTCAAACTTAAACTTCCTCAGAAAAGACTGATCTCGAAAAAATGTATGCTCCTGATTTATAAGATTGTTTAGCTACATATATCCCCCTCATTATATTAATAACTTTAATGTTGTTATTGTCTAGTGTCAGTATTCCCTGTTTGACCATAAGCTGCCTGTGGGCAGGGACCATGTCTGGCTTGCTCACCACTCTTCATTGCTAGCACAGCACTGGGTACAGGAAAGTCTTTTTCTCACACATGCAAATATGTACACACACATGAACGGGAAACCAAATGCATGCACAAACATACACAGAGGGGCTTACACCATCCAATAAATTGGTTTTGTAGGGTTCTTCCAGTTTGGTTTGATGGTTAGAAAAAATACTCAACTGGGAACAAATGGGGAGAAACCTTAATTGGGTATCACTAGTTAGACATTTTCACGTACTGACATGAGAAAGCTTAATAAAGTTTGCTTCTAATTTATCAAACTATTTGCAACATCTTGTCTGAAAATTGTTTCTCTATCTTTATTCAAGATCCTTCTTTTATTTTTTTCAAGATTAGCACCTGAGCTAACATGTGTTGCCAATCTTTTTTCTTCTCCTCCTCCTCAAAGTCCCCCAGTACACAGTTGTGTAGCCTAGCTGTAAGCCTTTCTGGTTGTGCTATGTGGGACACCCACCTCAGCATGGCTAGATGAGCAGTGCTAGGTCCATGCCCAGGGTCAGAACCAGCAAAACCCTGGGCTGCCGAAGTGGAGTGCAGGAACTTCACCCCCAGGCCATGGGGCCGGCCCCTCAAGATCCTTTTGATTGTAAACATAACATTGGGTTTGTTCTCTCCCCTCCTTTAAATTCCCCTACATTGATATGTACTTAAGCAAATGTGTTCTACAAAACTTCTGATGCTATGTTTTAAATAATCTAAAGCAGCTTTTCTTAAATGAGCTGCATTTAATTAACCTTAAACATTAAAACCTAAAAATACTACTGGATTAGGCACCTAGGTAAGTTCCAACCTTTTCACTTAGCATTGAAAAATACTATTTTCTTCTCACAGCATCTAAATAGAAGTGTTTACTGTATGCTAAAGAAAGTATAAAAAAGGGATGAAATGCAGTTTAATTTTCACACATTAAAATGAGAACACTTTGAAATAAACACAGTTATCTCAGTATTGTCACTAAATACCTTAATGATATTCCCCTGGTATGAATTCTAAATATTGTAATCAGAGCATCAATCCAGATGCTTTATCCAACTGAAAGTCAATATTTAAAAATTCTGTCCCAATGCAGGTAATTTCAAGAAAACAACTTTCTCTTAAATCTACATATAACAACAAAATAATGAATCCATTCTAAAAAATTTTAATTTGATCTGTCTCTATGCATTCAATACGGCATGCTGTGATTTCTTGGTAAAAATACATAACAGTGATTTTTGAATTTTGGCAACATGTATATTTTTATGTGTGTATATCTTAGAAAAAAGTTATTCATAGTGATTTCTTAAGAAATGGTAATTTTCAGTACTTTCTGAAAATAATTCAAAGTATTTAAATATGAATGAAAAAGTGTTATTCCTTTTTTTTTTTTTTTTGCACTGAGGAAGATTAGCCCTGAGCTAACATCTGTGCCAATCTTCCTCCACTTTATATGTGAGTTGCTGCCACAGCATGGTTGATAAGTGGTGTAGATCCACTCCCAGGATCTGAACCTGCAAACCTGGGCTGCTGAAGTGGAGTGCACAAACTTAACCACTCCACCACAGGGCTGGCTCTGAAAAATGTTATTCTTAACTCTGAAAATAAGTCTCTATTTGTAAGAGAAACACAAATAGCTTTTGTTCTTTTTTTTAAAGATTGGCACCTGAGCTAACAACTGTTGCCAATCTTCCTTTTCTTTTTCTTTTTTTTTCCTGCTTTCTCTCTCCAAACCCCCCCATACATAGTTGTATATCTTCGTTGCAGGTCCTTCTAGTTGTGGCATGTGGGACGCCTCTTCAATGTGGCCTGATGAGTGGTGCCATGTCTGTGCCCTGGATCCGAACCAGTGAAACCCTGGGCTGCCACAGCAGACTGCATGAACTTAACCACTCTGCCATGGGGCTGGCCCCACAAATAGCTTTTGAATGCAACTATTAAAACATTCTATAAAATTTCTTTCACCTTTCCCACTCCATCTCATACCAGGTCCTTATACTCTACAATAATAACTTCTTTGCTGTTTTTCCTGCCATAAATCTTATCTTCCTCAAATGCCTTCTAGTCATACTTGTCCTGTTTAAAATGCAACCTTGACTATAACACTTTGCATATTTAAATTAGTTGATGATCCCTGTTGGTTACAGTAGAAAGTTCAAACTAAAATAACATACAAGTTCTTCCATAAACTTGCCTCTCACTTTCTTTCACTATAACCAATATAGAACCTTGGTAAAAGTGGGATAGCCCAGCATTGGTGAGCCCTGGAACTCCATTTCACCCATAGCCAGATCTGTTCTTTTAGCTCTTGGTCACACAAGGACTATAGCATCTCTAGGTATCGTGTCCTTTCATGACACCATCCAAAGGAAGAAGACATGATTTATCTTTGCATGTCTCCCTTACCAGGGGGAAAGCTTCCACGGAAGCCACAGCCCCTATCCTCTCAGAATTGCCCTTAAGTTTGTTGGCCGGGACAGGGTTACATATCCACTACTAAACTAATTACTATTACTAGTAGTAATTAGTTTAAACACTAATGCTTTGATCAGTTTGGACTAATTGTGATTAATTCCCTGGAGCACGAGAGAAACCTATCTTTCTTGAATATATTGGCACTTGAACAAAATTAGAGTTGAATTATTTGGCAATAATAACAGGAATTCATGTTGGATATGCAAATAATGATGATTCCCAAATCCTCTGAATATTTCTAAAAGTTTGTTAACTGGCTTATCTGTCCCCAGAATGTTTCCCTTTGTTGGGTTTATTTCTTATCTTCCATTCCTTCACTTCAAATCTCCAATGTCCAGTGTCATCTTTCATTCTTCCGATTTTATACATTTTCATGCATAAAGCAAATATAGAGGTCTTTAATGACACATCACTACTCACCTTTGAACAAGCACGTCTAAGGTACTAACTCTTCATGACCCAGGGAGGAGACAATCATAGACTTCATGTTTTGTCCCAGTTGTATTTACAACCTTAAAACCCTAAACTTCTTTTAGGTTACTGTCAAAGCCATATTTTTTTAACTCAGGCTTCGACTCTTGATCCCACTATGCTTATATATGTTTTCTCCATTCCATTTCTGCTACATTGGCAGCTCCCAGATCATCTCTAACAAGCCTTCTCTGACTTCACTGGCATTTCATCACCTTCCTCCATGCTTCCAAAATACACTGGACATATTTTCCTCATTGTCAAAATGTCCTTTATAAAATCAGAAATGGCATGCACGGTTATGATGTATTTTTCTTAATTTTGAAATGTAATGCATGAATTTTTAGATTTGTCTAACATGCACAACAGCTCAAACTCTCTAACCTGTAAAATGTAACCAAAAATATCTTACATTTTGTTGTAAAATATTTTAAGTTGATATGTAATATCTAAACAAACGATTTAATACCAGTACTTACCAATGCTAAAAATGGTGATTTGAAAAATGACTTTAATTATTCATGCATCTCTCCTATTAAGAATATTAATTGAATTCATTATTTTAATAGTAGCTGTACCAGGTTATTGCAATCTTACCACTATAGGTAAGTTGTCATAGCAACTATTTGTTAGTGGCTATTACTGGAATTCCTTACCCTATATTCCAGAACTCCTCCTTTCACTACTTCATTTCTTAGGTGTCTTATCATTTTTTGAAATGTAACAAGATAATTTCAGTAAAAATATAGATGAAAATAGCAAAACATTATATACTACACAATATTAAAAATAGTGCATGAGTGGTGTCAAGGAATGTTGTCAGCATTTTACATGTACTAGTTTATGTAGTCTTCACAAACCACTCTAAAATAGTTATTATTAGCCACATTTTAAAGATGAGGACTGAGATAAGTTGCCCAAAGTCATACAGCAAGTTAGTGGATTAATCAGAATTCAAACCAAGGCATTCTGTCTCTGAGGATAGTAAATGCCTCAAGAATTAATAATTAACTTATATATTCAGATCCTGAGAAACACTGAGAAATAAACTCCTTGTTTCACCCCAGAATGAAGCAAGAATGGGAAGCTTAGAAAACAAGAGACATTTCTCTCTTGACCTTTGTCACTTACTAAAGGCAATTTATTTTATAATGTCACTTATAAATTCATTTACCTTCAGTGATTCCACATTACCTCAAGGTTAAAATCCAAACTCTTACAGGGCATTCAAGATGAGCTGTGATATGACCCCATCCACCTTTCTCAGAACTATCTTTAGCTGTCTTTGTTGTTAGCGTGATGTGTAGTAAATCAAGAGGACTAGACTTTGGCTCTGACTGATCTGAGGTAAATCAGGGTTAAACTATCCTCCAGTTCTGTTACACTGAGTGTCTTAAGTTTTGTCATCACTACGCTCTCATTTGTGAAAGGAAATGATTCCTACTACATCTTGGGTGATTGGCAAGAATGTGTATGAGAACTTCAAAATCTTTTCCTGCCCTTCCAGGTAATTGAGGCCAGGAAGCATTCCTTAATGTAAGAGCATTTTCATGGTTTACATCCTCATTTCTAAGAGCACTAATCTGTCCCCACTGCTCTGAAAACCTCTTTGTCCTATGGTGGATCTCTCCTACTTGTGAGCTATTATAGTGTTTTCTACTGAAACCACTTAATTGACAATTAAGCAATGGTTTCTCATATTTGTCTCATTATTTTAAGTTTATTTCTATTTTACTATCTAACAACTTTTTAATTCATGATTTAATTAAACAAATTGTTGGGGCCAACCCTGTGGGGCATGATGGTTAAGTTTGGTGTGCTCTGTTTTGGCAACCTGGGTTCTCGGGTTCAGATCCTGGGCATGGACTTGCACCACTCATCAGCCATGCTGTGGCGGTGACCTATACACAAAATAGAGGAAGATTGGCACAGATGTTAGCTCAGAGCCAATCTTCCTCGCAAAAAAAATTTCATCCTTGAGGTCAGGAAACATAGATTGTGACTATGTAAGAGTGCTACTAATAAAATGATATATTGACAGTATTTTGCCTATTTTACCTATCATGTTGCTATATTGTAATCATTGCTTTAAAAATATATCAAATTCAAGGTGTCTGAAAGGAGAAATTTATTGGGTACTCACCTTTTGCTCGAGTCCATGCTAGTCACCTTTTAATGTTATTTAATCCAAACAACCCCTCCGTGATGTTACAGCTAGAAACTGGCAGCCTGAAATAGGGGTTGTGAAAAGATAGGAAGTCAACTGAGTATGTACAGGTGTGAGCATGAATAATCTGTATGTAAAGCAGCGTCATTGATCAGCTTGAGTCCACATCCAAAGCAGGGTCATTTTGTAGAACTGATAACAGAGTATGTTAATGTATGATGAAATTATGGTGAAAATTGAAGAATGCAGGCCAATAGATTTATCATAATTACTACTATTATATATTCAGGTTAATCATTGTAAGCAATATTTATCATCTCAATATTGGACACTCTGCTAAATACTACACATGTATTACATCATTTAATACTCTCAAAAGTCACAGATAAGTACTATTATTTCCCCAACTTTCCAGGCAAGAAAACTAAGACATAAATATTAAGTAAATTGCTCAAGTTTAAAAAGCTATAGAGTAGTAGAGACAAGAATTACAATATAAAATATGGATTTGATTGATTTTTTACATGCCCAGGAGTGTTACATATCCTATACTGCCTCCTATATCAGATTAGGTTGTAGTCCATAAAAGAAGGCATAAATGAAGAAGAATAAAATGGCAAAAAAGACTGCATGACTTACATCTGTGCTCTACTTTTCACTATCATTTTAGCCAAGAAGCATGGTCCACTTGTGATCTCACCACCAAAGAATGATTATAAAATTCAATGATGAATAATAAAAAATCTGAGGAAGGAATAATCTGGGAGCTGTTTGGTTGTTTGTATATACAATTGCCCATACAAGAATACATGTGAGATTATAAGTGTAGCTGTATGATTTATTAAATTTAGCTGTATCATATCAATCCACCCACTAGAATGTAGCCACCATATAGGTGGATATTTTCATCTGTTTTATTCAATATTGTAGCTGCTTTGCTTAAGCAAGTGCTTGGAATATCTTAGATACTCAAAAGTGTCTGAAGAAATGCCTGTGAGTTTATGCTTTTTTGTTCTATGAACTCCTCTGGAGTCTCAGAACATGGGTATGTAAGGCACTATCTTGTAGTGGTTAAAACAGTGCATTTCACACAGAACTGCATTGATTTACCCTCATAGAAACTATAGAAACTATGCTAGACAAAATATACTTAATAGCATATATTAAAGTGAAGAGACAGAAGGCTAAGAGTTGATTATATAAAACAGTCTTAAATATCTGAAGGCCAAATTTAGAGAGGGATGTGCAAGTGTTTTTAAGAAGTAGAGAATAAGAGGTAACAATTTATTTCGGCTGTGACTGGTCATTGCTCAACTAATACCTAGAACATGTATGTTACCTACTGAGTCTTTATTTAATACCCATGGACTCCTCAACAAATTAAAGTCCACTTGACTCACAGGCCTGTGATGCTGTCCTCACGCCAGGCATCAAGCTAATCAATTAGCACCCATAATTTCATCTAATCTCCAAAACAGAACAGAAAAAAAAGTGGGAAGTACCATTAGTTTCATTTTACAAATGGAGAAACCAAGGTTTGGAAATTCAGGTCTGACTCCAGAGCCCAGGTTCTAAGCTAGTGCTTCTCAAGCTTTATTTTTTCTTCCATTTTTATTGATGTAATTGACATCCAGCACTGTAAATTTAAGTATAATGATTTGACTTATGCATCTTGTGAAATTACCATAATGTGTTCAGTTAACATCCATCATCTCATATAGCACAAGAACAGAACAGAAGTTTTTCATTGTGGTGAGAACTTTTAGGATTTATTCTCAACTTTCAAATACACTGTACAGCAGTGTTAATTGTGGTCATCATGTTGTATGTTATATCCCTAGTACTTATCTTATAACTGGAAGTTTGTACCATTTGACCACCTTCATCCAATACCCACCTCCCACTCCTACCCCTGTCCTCCTGTCTCTGGTAACGACAAATCTAATCTTTTACTGTGAGTTTACTTTTTAAAAATTTTCAATATAAGTGATATCATACAGTATTTGTCATTGTCTGACTTCTTTCACTTAGCATAATGCTCTGAAGTTTCATCCATGTTGTTGCAAATGTCAGAACTTCCTTTTTTATGGCTGAATAATATTCCGCAGTGTGTGTGTGTGTATCACACACAATTTATTGATCCATTCGTCCATCAATGGACACTTAGGTTGTTTCCATGTCTTGGTGATTGTAAATAAGGCTGCAATGAACATAGGCGTGCAGATATCTCTTTGAGTTAGTGTTTTCCTTTCTTTTGGATATATTACCAGAAGTGGTATCCCTGGATCTTATGGTAGTTCCAGTTTTAATTTTTTAAGGAACCTCCATACTGTTTTCCATAGTGGTTGTACCAATTTACAATCCTACCAACAGTGCACAATGTTTCCCTTTTCTCCACATCCCTGCCAGCATCTCTTGTCTTTCTTATGCTAGCCATCCTAACAGGTGTGAGATGACATCTCATTGTGGCTTTGATTTGCATTTCCCTGATGATTAATGATGTTGAGCACCTTTTCATGTACCTATTGTCCATCTGTATATCTTCTTTGGAAAAATGTCTATTGAGATTCATTGCCCATGTTTTTAATTAGATTTGGGATTTTTTTTGCCTTTAAGTTATATGAATTCTTTATATATTTTGGACATTAACCCCTTATCAGATACATGGTTTATAAATATTTTTTTCCCATTTTATAGATTGTCTTTTCATTTTGTTGATTCTTTTGCCATACAGAAGCTTTTTAGTTTGATGTAGTCCCACTTGTTTGGTTGTTGATTTTGTTGCTTGTCCTTTTGGTGTCAAATCCAAAAATCATCGTGAAGACCCAGGCCATGGAGCTGTTTTCCTATGTTTTCTTCTAGGAGTTTTATAGTTTCCAGTCTTACATTTAAGTCTTTGATACCTTTTGAGTTGACTTTTGTGAGTGGTATAAGTGGTCTAGTTTCATTCTCTTACATATGAATAACCACTTTTCCCAGCACCATTTATTGTAGAGACTATCTTTTCTCCATTGAGTATTCTTGGTTCCCTCTTCAAATATTAGTTGACCATATATGTATGGGTTTATTTATGAGTTTTATTCTATTCCATTAGTCTCTGTGTCTGTTTTTATGCCAGTAACACACTGTTTTTGTTACTACCACTTTATAATACAGCTTGAAATAAGGAAGTATGATATTTCCCACTTTGTTCTTCTTAAGATTTATTTGACAATTTGGGATCTTTTTTGAGTCCATATACATTTTAGGATTGTTTTTCTACTTCTGTAAAAAAAAATGCTGTTGGGATGTTGATAGGGATTGCCTTGAATCTATAGATAGTTTTGGGTAGTATGGACATTTTAAAAAATATGAATTTTTCCAATTCACAGAGGTGGCATAACTTTCTATTCATTTGTCTCTTAGATTTCTTTCATCAATGTCTTGTATTTTTCAGTACAGAGATCTTTCACCTCTTTGGTTGAATTTATGCCTAAGTATTTTATTTTTTTTTGATGCTATTGTAAATGGGGTCATTTTATTTTTCAGATAATCTTTAGTGTATAGAAATGCTACTGATCTTTGCATGTTGACTTTATATCTTTCAACTTTTGATCTCTTCAGGATGTTCTCTATATATAATCATGTCATCTGCAAATAGAGCTAATTTTGCTTCTTTACAATTTTGAAGACTTTTGTTTCCTTTTCTTTTCTGATTGCTTTGGCTAGGACTTCCAGTACGGTGTTGAATAGGAGTGTTGAGACTGGGCACCCTTGTTTTGTTCTTGATCTTAAAGGAAAGGCTTTCAACCTTTAACTATTGAGTATTATGTCAGTACTTCTCAAGTTTTAATGTGTGTCTGAATCTTTTAAAGATTTTGGAATATTCACGTCTGGGGTGGCACTCAGGTTTTGTGTTCTATCAATCTCCCAGGTGATGCTGCTGCTGCTGCTCATGGACCATATTTCTAGTAGTCTGGCTTGAAATCACTATACCATACTGCATACAAGGGTTTTATGACAGGTGGGTGGATGGATGGATGAATATGTATTCCAGAACACTTATTTGCAATAAATGCAACTGAAAATATAAATATTTCAAGAAAAATCTTACATTCAAGTAAAATCAACCAGGCTATCATCAATAACCAGCCTATTCAATGATATTATTGAAGTTTGCACCATCCTTATCCCATATCATTAACACTGATGTCAACGTCATGAATTACGCATACACATACTATCCTTTTAATGTCAAAAACAATCTATTAAAGCTCTTATCTTTGCATAGACGTTTTTGATAATTTTCAAAACCTGACATGCTTTTTTGCTATCAATAAAATAAATGAAATTTTAAACCAGAGTGTGAAATCATTTCTTTGCTTTTATTCCTATCTGTTTTCTTCCCTGGCCAACTTATTTATATTTTTGTTCATTTGTGTATATAACTGACAATCATTAAATGAATTTATATTGCTAACATAATAGCAAGTTTTTTCTTAAAGGTTTGCATTACGAAGTTTTTTGCTCCCATCTAACATTTTCCTCATGTATTTAGGTACATACCTTCCATGACAGTTACAAATTTTATCAATGTGTGAAAGAAAACTGTTTCTGAGCTAAGAAAACAAAAATCTGTCAACAACTTACATAATTGGGGAAGAAATGTTTTAAAATTATCTGACAACTCAAGTTGGCTAAATGAGATTTTAATTCTTTGTCTTCTAAGACTGAAAATAAACAGGAACAAAATCTCCAAGGACGTTACATTTAATTTTTATAAACTCAAAAACAAATAGGTGACTAGGAAATGAGATTGTAGCATAAGAGTGAAGAAATAATAAACACACTAATCCACAATCAAAACAATGCATGTCATTTCTGATTTTATAAAGGACATTTTTCTTTAGTTTCCCCAAGTACCTATTTTCTATTGAAATATCAAATTTTAAGCATATTCCTACTAACTTAATTTTTTCACAACAGATTTGCATACATACTCCTATCACTGCAACTTATAACACTGCTGATCATTGGGATAAACTTTTTTTCTGGAGAATATAGTAGCTATATCTGTATCCCCAAGTTAAGATTGATATTAAATGCTAAAACAGCATGTTCTTATTATATTAAAAGATGGATTTATTCATATTTTCTCTTGGGACATCACAAACAATTTTTAAATTATCTAAAAGGTCAATTTTTTCCACTAACTTATTTATGTTTGCTAATTATTGAAATAGGCTAAAGGATGATTCTGGATTTAAAATGTTTAAAATCCAAAGCAGGGGCCTGCTCCATGGCCAGGTGGTTAAGTTTGCACACTCCACTTTGGTGGCCGAGGGTTTCACTGGTTCTGATCCTGGGCACAGACATGGCACCACTCATCAAGCCATGCTGAGGCAGTGTCCCACATAGCACAACCAGAAGGACCTACAACTAGAATATGCAAATATGTACTGGGGGACTTTGGGAAGAAGAATTTAAAAAAATAAGAAACAAAATAAGAAAAGAAAAAAGATTGGCAACAGATGTTAGCTCAATCATTAAATCGTTAGGCAATCGTTAAAAAAAAACAATTCAAAGCAAAAGAATATAAACAATAGCCATAAAATATGAAAAGATGAGGCCATTCCTTTGATTATAATTAAAGAATTTTTTAAATAGACTAACATCCACTTTTTAAGAAAAAGCAAAGAGAAAATTTAGAAAACTTGTAATACCTGCTGAAACAACGGACAGGAGTGCAGGCAGCAGCGGTCGGGGTGAGGAGTCTACTTCATGGAAATTTGTCAGACATAAGCCCAGTACCTCTAAATTACTTGTGTAATGTTCAAGCATAAATTCTTTTTTAATAATTCTGAAAAGCAGACCATTGCTAATAAGTATATGTCAAATGGCTCTTGTTTCCAGGCACTGTCCTAGAAATGTTAGACTATTAAAAATAGATCATGGCATGGTGGTTAAGTTTGGTGCACTCCACTTTGGTGGCCCAGGTTTGCAGGTTTGGATCCCAGGCGTGGACCTACACCACACATCAGCCATGCTGTGGCAGTGAGCCACATACAAAATAGAGGAAGATTGGCAACATATGTTAGCTCAGGGCAAGTCTTCCTCAGGAAAAAAATGTATCATTCAGGTCAGAATCAGACATGGCTTTTCTCTGCAATTTTAGCTAACTTAGTTAATGTCTTATTGCTAAAATAAAGACAATGGTACCAGTCTGAAATGATCACTGTGAGAATTGAAGTAGTATATATCAATCTTAAACAAGGTAACCTCTTTAAAAGAACTGGTATTCTCAACAATTCAATAGGTTTATTTTTTCTTAAAATGCTATTTAGGAGTATAAAAAATAGACTTTGGCAAATGGTCCTAATCTTTGCTCAGGGTGAGCTGACAAGAGCTCATGAGGTGATCGGAGGGATACTGAGAGATGCCATTCTGAATTCTACATGTTTTTAATGTTGGCAAATGGGACCCCAAAACCTAGAAAAAAACTTCAAGAATTCCATATTTTCCTACTTTTCTATTAGTAGATTGAAATTGATGAGAGTTGTTTGACCCTTTTCGACCTAAAATAAATGGCATTTTATTAAGATGACTCTTCCATTACATGAATCCTATATCTTTTCCTTGGGACCTTTGAGACCCTTGAGATGTGTGCCTGTGATCCAAAGCACCTTCCCAACAGAAAAACCATGCATTTTAGAGGAGCAAGAAAGGAGACAGATTCCAGAATGGAGAGGATTAGAGAGTTAGCAGTCCAAAGCCTACAGGACAAAAGGCGTCACATTCTTAAAGCCTCTCACAAGTCATCCCCAAGTGCTCAGAAGCCAGTCCTTATGTGTCACACTGGTGTTTGTAGACTTCATGCCCAGCAAGGCTCACCTACAAATTCTGGAAAGTCTGGTTAACAGACTCTGGCTAGAGAGGAGCAGAGCAGGTGAGAGTGCAAAAGAGGACGTACCCTGCCCCCTCAGCCCAGGTTTCTGAATAAACTGACTTGTGAATTCTCTGGGAAGTTCACAGAACTTTGTGTCAATTGTACATCTGTTCTCTAGAGTTGATTCCCTTCTGTTTAATAATCTAGAAAACAAAACGTTTGGATCATCAAATATTTCTTCATAAATGACTGAATTCTCTCTTCCTCACTTTCTGTCTCTTTATATATACAAGTTCATGTATATGTATTATACATATATGTATACATATTTATGATAGCAAAAAATGTTGAGGTGGTCTTTTAATCTTAACTATAGTACTTGATCTTCAAATGATTCTTTGCTATTATGTACATCAATGAGTTCCAGGAGATACTACATCAAGAAGACTTGTGATTGCCTGCCTTATTTTAGAGCTAAAATTTAAACAATCGTCAGATGTCAATGATTTTCTGCAACGTGTTCCTGCTGTTAATAAGGGAGGAATGCTATCTTCTGTCACATGGTAATCAAGATGTAGAGGAGCCTGAGAATAACTAGTACATGACTATGTGACCAAAAATAACGCAAGGTTGAACCAGTTAGCTGGTTGGGGGTAAACTCTAGAGGGAGAACTTAGTATTTTAATGGAAGTGGGCATTTTTTTAAGGATAGAGGGCAATGATTATAACATCAGAACCAACCAATAAAGCCAATGGTTATTGTTAAGAAGAAAAGGAGTTTAAATAAATAGAAATGGCTCTTAAGACTAAAACTAGAACAGAGACAGGAATCCACATGGAAGCCATTTGATCCCAGCCATACAGCCTCTCACAAAGCCCCCCTAAGCTGCCGTAACCTGTCTCATTCTGGGATTCACTGTGATAATTCTTCTGCGCTTCCTGGAGAGTAGAACTAGTGAAGAGCCCCAGTCAGGAGGACTGTTTCACAAGGAAAACTGAGTAAGCTCAGTTGAGATCACAGCCACCTTTAGTGTACAGAGGACAAAACCTACCAGAGTCCATGGGAAAGCAGAGAATTATTAAAAGTATCAGGGGAGGGGCACTGAATTGAGGATATTCTTTTGTTTTTGAGGAAGATTAGCCCTGAGATAACATCTGCTGCCAACCCTCCTCTTTTTGCTAAGGAAGACTGGCCCTGAGCTAACATCCCTTCCCATCTTTCTCTACTTTATATGTGGGATGCCTGCCACAGCATGGCTTGCCAAGTGGTGCCATGTCTGTACCCAGGATTTGAACTGGTGAACCACAGACCACCAACAAGAAACCTGTGAACTTAACCACTGTGCCACCAGGCCAGCCTGAGGACATTCTTTACCTCACTTTACAGCAGATGCATTGAGCACCCACTGTATGCCAGAGACTATAACAAGCACAGTGAATGCTTATCCAAACTCATTTCACAGAGCTTGATACTTCATGCATTACACTCCAGCAGCAATGCTCTTGTCTGTTCTTGGAACACATGAAAGCCTGGGCATGCATGTCTCCCACTTCCAGGAATGCTCACAAGAGTGACTTCCTCTTACTAAATTCTGTTCATTATCTTGGCATTAGCTTAACTGATACTTCTCCAGAGAAATCTTTCTTTGATATCCATCCCAAACCTACTATAATCTCTCATCACGCTATTTCCTGTCTTTCATAGCTCATTTCAAATTTTATACCTACATGTTTTTCCTATGATTACATTTTATTGTCTGTCTGACCAATAGACTGGAAGCTAGTGGTTCTCAAACTTGGCTGCACGTGAAATCATTAAGGGCCTTTTAAAAAAATTACTAGTGCCAAGACCCCACTCCTAGAGATTCAGAGTTAATTATTCTGGGGCAAGGTCTGGGCCTCAGAAATATTTAAGAACTTCCCAGATGATTTGGTAGATAAAGCTGATAATCTATAATGTAAAGTCTCTGAGACACGAACGTGTTGTGAAAAAGACTATATCATTTTTTTTCACTTATTATATTGAGGACATGATGGTTTATAACATTGTGTAATTTCAGGTGTACATTATTATTTATCAGTTTTTCTACAGACTGCATCATGCTCTCCACCAATATTCTAATTTTTACCCATCACCATACATATGTGCCCCTGTACACGTTTCACCCACCCCAACCCAATTCCTCACTGGTAACTACTAATCTGTTCTCTTTATCCATGTGTTTTTATCTTCCACATATGAATCAAATCATGTGGTGTTTGTCTTTCTCTGTATGGCTTATTTCACTTAACATCATACCCTCAAGATCATCCATGCTGTTGCAAATAGGATGATTTTGTCTTCTTCTCATGGCTGAGTACTATTCCACTGTATATATACACCACATCTTCTTTAACCATTCATCCATAGAAGGACATGGGTTGCTTTCATGTCTTGGCTGTTATGAATAGGGCTGCAACGAACATGGGGGTGCATAAGTCTCTTTGAATCGTTGATGTCATGCTCTTTGGACAAACACCCAATAGTGGGATAGCTGGGTCGTATGGTATTTCCATTTTTAATTTTTTTGAGAAATCTCCATACTATTGTCCATAGTGGCTGCACCAGTTTGCATTCCCACCAGCAGTACATGAGGGTTCCCTTTTCTCCACATCCTCTCCAACATTTGTTAATTTTTGTAATGTTAATTATAGCCATTCTAATAGGTATAAGGTGATATCTCATTGTAGTTTTGATTTGCATTTCCCTAATGATTAGTGATGTTGAACATCTTTTCGTGTTCCTATTGGCTATCTGTATATCTTGTTTGGAAAAATGTCTGTCCATATCCTCTGCCAATTTTTTGATCAGATTGATTTTTTGTTGTTGTTGAGTTGTATGAGTTCTTTATATATTTTGGAGATTAACATCTTATTGGATATATGATTTGCAAATATTTTCTTCCAGTTGGTGGATTGTCTTTTCATTTTATTCATGGTTTCCTTTGCCTTGCTAAGCTTTTTAGTCTGATGTAACCCATTTGTTGATTTTTTTTCTTTTGTTTCCCTTGCCTGAATAGACATGGTATTCAAAAAGATGCTGCTAAGACTGATGTTGAAGAGTGTACTGCCTATATTTTCTTCTAGGGGTTTTATTGTTTCAGGTCTTACATTCAAGTCTTTAATCCATTTTAAGGTAATTTTTGTGTATGGTGTAAGATAATGGTCTACTTTCATTCTTTTGCATGTTATTGTCCAGTTTTCCCAGCACCATTTATTGAAGAGACTCTCCTTTCTTCATTGTATGTTCTTGGTACCTTTGTTGAAGATTAGCTGTCCATAGATGTGTGGCTTTATTTCTGGGATTTGAATTCTGTTCCATTGATCTGTGTGTCTGTTTTTGTGCCAGTACGTTTTGTTTTGATTACTATAACTTTGTAGTATATTTTAAAGTCAGGGATTGTGATCTCTCCAGCTTTCTTCTTCTTTGTCAGGATTGCTGTGGCTGTTCAGGGTCTTTTCTTGTTCCATATAAATTTTAGGATTCTTTGTTCTCTTTCTGTGAAGAATGTCATTGGGATCCTGATTGAAATTGCACTGAATCTATAGATTGTCTTATGTAAACGAGACATTTTAACTGTGTTTGTTCTTTAATCCATGAGTGTAGATTATCTTTCCAGTTCTTTATGTCTCCTTCTATTTCTTTCAATTGTCTTATAGTTTTCAGTGTTTACATTTTTCACCTCTTTAGTTAAGCTTATTCCTAGATATTTTATTCTTGTTGTTGTGATTGTAAATGAGATTACATTCTTGATTTCTCTTTCTTCTAGTTTGTTGTTAATATATAGAAATGCAACTGATTTTTGTTAGTTAATTTTGTAACCTGCAACTTTGCTGTAGTTGTTGATTATTTCTAATGGTTTTCTATCTGGATTCTTTAGTGTTTTCTATGTATGGTTTTCCTGAATCACGTTGTCTGCAAGCAGTGAGTGTTTTGCTTCTTCATTGCCTACTTGGATTCCTTTTATTTCTTTTCTTGCCTAATTGCTCTGGTCAAAACCTCCAGTACTATGTTGAATAGGAATGGTGAGAGTGGGCACTCTTGATTTGTTCCTGTTCTCAGAGGGATGGCTTTCAGTTTTTCTCCATTGAGTATGATCTCAGCTGTGGGTTTGTCATATATGGCCCTTATTATGTTGAAGCATTTTCATTCCATACTCATTTTATTGAGAGTTTTATCACAAATAGATGTTGGGTCTTGTCAAATGCTTTCTCTGTATCTAGGGAGATGATCATGTGATTTTCCTCATTTTGTTATTGTGGTGTATCACATTGATTGATTTGCAGATATTGAACCAGCCCTGAGTCTCTGTTATAAATCCCACTCAGTCATGGTGTATGGTCTTTTTAACATACTGCTGTAGTTGGTTTGCCAATATTTTGTTGAGGAGTTTTTTCATCTATGTCCATCAGTGATATTGGCTTGCAATTTTCCTTCTTTGGGTTGTCAGAGTATATCTCTTTAGATTACTACCACACCACTTGTGTCCAGTAGAGTGCCTACCACAATACCAGAGACTCCTGAATGAAAACATGGGCTCTCACATTGAGCAACTCAAGAATGACATGCAGAATAAACAGGTTTTTCAATTATGACTAAAAAGCTTATAGATATTTTTTGTAAAGTAAGAGTAGGGAGACAGTTTGGCTGAAATCAGAAGGATATCAAGCAGCAAGTAAGGTGTTGTTTGAGCGGTCTGAATGGGTTCAAGTTACAGGTACAAATAGTTTAAATATTCACCCTTTTATTGGCTGTGTGAGCTTTGGCAAATTTTTTGCCTTGCTTGTGCCTCTGTTTCATCATCAGAAAAGTGGTAATAATAATGATACCTAACTCATAGAATTCTTGTGAAAATTTAATGAATAAATGAGTATATAGTAAGTGCTAAGTAATTACTAATTGTTATCTGGTATCATTATCAGTAGCTAAGTATTGTATTCTGAACATACAACTACATATTAACCTGAAGAGAGTGACATTTTCTAAGGGAAATTGCCTGTCTTCCACTATTGCCTTGGAAAATGAGCACTGTGTAGCAACAAGATGAAAATAATGCCTTGGACACTGCCACAGTCTGATGAGGTCATGGCTATTCAGTCAGAGACCTTTGGAACGAAGCCCAGCCACACAATTCACGAAAGCACTGAGAATTTCTCTCCTCCAAAGAAAACTCTAGATTTGTCTCTTTGTTTTGTGTTCTTACAACACAAATTTTATCCAATATGTAAATTATCTAGGTAGATATATACATGTAAAAATTACTGACAAACAAGAAAATATGCTGACATAGCAAAAAAAATGTTTGGAGTTAATGGAGATTTGAAGAGTAGACAAGGTAAAAAAAAAAAAAAATTAAAGCACAAATAAGAAAAGACTCCCAAATTTTTGGGACGATATTGAGAGTTGGTAAATACCAAAGCTCTAAAAGCCAAATTTATGATGTCATTCTTTCAAATGTATGCTGCCAAAGATTGCCAATTTATACAATAAAATAGATGTAAATAATTAATTCAGCAATAATGTCCCTCAATTTTCTTTCAGAAAGAGCTAGTTGGAGAAACAGTAGCTTGAAATTTATTAAACATGTGCTCTGATTCTATAGATGACTTTTGTTCAAGCTCCTTTTCTTGATACAAGGAAAACAAAACCAAGTCCAGAAGTGCTGATGGATTTCTTTCAGAGCGTGCTTGAGAGTGTGTACCTCATATGGTCCATAATGACTGGCAATGTTATTTACTTACAAGGGAAATTGGTACCTTCAAAGGGCTGTCTTTTTCCAATCCCACAGTCTTTAACACTATTTTTATTGCACTGAATTCTCACTTTTCCATAGAACTGAATAGTCTAAGTCACGATGATGAGTCTGGTCTTCAGAGAGTATGAGTTCTAATTTGTGAGTCTAATTAGAAATGCTGCTAGGGAAGGTCATATCAGAAACAGTGATGTTAAACCCCTTTTGCTGGAAAGGTCTTTGAGCCAGAGAATTCCTTCCTCCGTACATAACTGGCTGGTAATTCTTTACCATCATTATGAATACATGAACATTGCCAGGGTAACAAAAGAAGTTTCAAAGCTGTTGGAATCAAGAATTTCAAGTATTTCCTTTCTAATATGAAACATAAAGGTGATGAGTGTCAGTTCTTTAATTTTTAGAGTTTTAACAAAACTGGAAAAAGCATGATAAAAGCCTAGTGTCAGAAGTTTAGTTGGCTATTATTATAAAGTGCCTTATAATTCCTGAAATTAAAGAGGAAACCAATCTTTAGACAAGTCAATAGTTTTTAATGGACAGGTAACATCAACATGGACTTCACGTATGAGCTTCACTTTCATGTCTCTATTTTTTCCTCATCTGCAATCCTTCTCCTCAAAACTAAATTTTAAATATAATACAGGTGATATTACTATCCAATACCTGTTATTTTAGAGGTCTGCTTTTGTTGTCGCTGAAGTCTGATCAAAAGATTGCTGAGATTTACTTTACATCCTACCTTTACATTCTGAATAGAGAAAATATTTTCTTGTTGAATATTCAAAACCTCAGGATTAGTTTAATGCAGGGTCTCTTATGCTTCTTCACAGAACTGTCATGAAACTCTCCTGCATGCAATTTTTCAGTCAACACAGTTAGAACATTTATACACCCACACCAGCTGAGCTGTGGCAACTCTGCTGTTTGGGGGTCTGTCTGTCCTACCTTGTAAACAGATAACAGCTGAGTAGTTTGATCTAAAATGAGAGCTCCTGTTTCTGCTAGTCTAGTAACTGGTAACACTTCTCAGCAGGAGAACTTGTTAGCACAACCATCGTCTGTAGCTGTACAAATGTTGCAAAAGCAGTATTGCAATTTGGAAAAGCAAGTTAAGGAACCGTAGACCGCACTTTAACTGCTTATATGTGCACACTGCTTGATATAAAAGTTTTCTAAAATAATACTTTTAAGTACAGAAGATAAATAACATTTTTACTTTCTATAACAAAATAACAGTAATTTTAGAAATATCTATTAACGTGATGGACAGTGAAAGAATATAATGAACAAATGCAAACAATAAAACCACCACTATCCTTCCAACAGACACACCCTGGTGGCTTTTTAAAAAATGCCATTTAATACCATCCCATGAATTACTAACCTAGATCTCTGTAAAATGAAATCAATTCCAATTTGGAAAGGGTTACATTTTGTCGTTATTTATTTAGGATATAGAAACCCCCAATAATTGCTTGAAAGAAATCACTATTTTAGGCTTAATCTGAGTTAGCGAACTCCATGTGTAGTTTTGGAAATGAGCAAGGCTCAAGGGCTTTATCGGGACCTAAAGGCATGTGAGAAGAATGACGACTTAGCAGTTGCGTTCTTAGATGGGAGACTGAGATAGTTCTGCCCAATGCTTTTCAGGCTGTGACTGACTGGAGTGGGTCAAAGGACGAAAGTCTACCAGAAGGATTTGCAATAGTTTAGATTTAGAATGACGCAGTACCTAAAGTACTGTACGCTTTCTGGAAACCCAATGGGTAAATAGAAGAATGAGGGGTCTGATTTTCTCTTAGGTGCTCAAGGCTGCCTGAATGAAGTACCGCTTCAAAGTTCAACGGGCAGACTACATCACCGGCCGACTGCGTTTCCGAAAGCCACATTTGGGGCAAAGAGGTCAGAGAAAAGAATAGCATGGTTAGTGCCTGGAGTCTTTAGGAGCCTAAATTAAAGATTTTGAACATAAAAAGAATTGCCTTCCAACAAGAAACAAGACATTTGGAAGCTTTAAAATTTGAAATGAAAATAGAATGCTACTCTTTTACCTTAAAGTAGAAAGAATTGAAGGAGAATGGGGAAAAACTTACCAAGGTTAACAGAACCTGTACAAGTGAGAACTGTGATACTCTTTTATGAAATGATGTATTTCAGATAGTCATCATTTGACATCACTTTTTTTTCTGTTTTCAGAATTTTGCAGGCTTTTTTTCACCCCCAGTTTTTCATATCTCATATATCCTCGCCTTATAATGCTAGGTGATAGTAGCAATATTATGAGTTTTTATCTTGATTTTCATTTCTTTATTTGATCTATGATAACCTCAGGGGAAAATGGTAACAATATGGCTTTTAAATTTTTATGGAAAATTATATCAAATCCAATTTGGAAAAGATGATCCAGTTGACATTTGACATTACATGTGACAACAAAACTGCAATATAAGCTGCTAAAACAAGTATACATGGTTTTCCATGCTTTTTCCCCCCTTTGCTTTAAAGTGAAACTTAAATTGAGAGCTTTCTTCACCCTTTGGCTAGAGCTGGGCTTTGTGGGCAGAGGTTGTGTTTTTAGCAAGTGTAAGTTTGCCTCAGGCTGGACGGCTGCTTTGAGAAAGGGAAAAAGGTGATGAGTACATTACTATCCGTGTGTGTGTTTAATATAGCCCAGGAGGCAAGTTACTCTGCACAGAACTTCTATAGCCATTACACTCTGATGCTGGTGGAGAGCTCTTCCTCAGTCAGACCTCCACCATCCTGCGGGCCTTGTCCTTTAGGACAAAAGAGGATGGCAGTGAACGGGAGCAATTGATGTTGTCAGCTCTCTCTGTATCTTGTCAGTGCTGGACCACACAACTCCTCTCCCTCCCCTACGGCTAGCAAAAGGAAGCACTGAATTATTGTAATAAATAAGAATTTTATGATTTCTAAGTAGTATTTATGAATTCAGTCTCTAAGCATTATTCTGTAAATGTCAAAAGAGGCAGTCTCTTTGAAAACAAAGATACCTAACTTTTTTCAACTAGTATTAAATACTAAAAAAGCACTTAGTGAATAACGTGTTTAAACCTTGGCTCCTCTACTTAATTGCTGTGTGGTCTTGAATAATTTGCTGAATGTCTCTGCAGTTCAATTTTTTAATCTGTATAATGGAAATGATGATAATAGTTGCTTCCTCCTAAAGTAACTGCACGAATTCAGTAAAAAATACATGTAAAGAACTTTGAACAGTGAATCCCATCTTGTAATTGCTCCATAAATATTATTTTATCATTATTATAATTATTGTTAAAACTCCTGGGGATTTGCACACAAAATTATGTCAAATTTTACACTGATGTGTGTTTGAACAGCCTTAAGATTTGGTTTGTTGATATGACTTTGGAGATGATCTATGGTTTCAGCTCCTTTAAAAAATATCTTGGGGTCAGCCTGGTGGCGCAGCGGTTGAATTCGTGTGCTCTGCTTTGGCAGCCCAGGGTTTGCCAGTTCTGATCCCCAGTGCAGACCTAGCAGGGCTCATCAAGGAATGCTGTGGCAGATGTCCCACATATAAGGTAGAGGAAGATGGGCACAGATGTTAGCCTAGGGCCAGTCTTCCTCAGCAAAAAGAGGAGGATTGGCAGCAGATGTTAGCTCAGGGCTAATCTTACTCAAAAAAGTTTTTTAAAAAAATGATCTTAACATTTCTTAAATGCATAGCTTGGCATATATATATAATTATGTGACTTGATAGAAGTGTTAGCTAACACTACAGACGGGGTCAAATTGCAATATAAAGTTTCAAATCAACATGTTGTACACTTTAAGTAACATTATATGTCAATTATATCTCAATAAAAATAGCTTATGGCACTTAAAGCTTACAGCATCAATAAAGAAAAAGTAAATATATAGAGGAGTAATAAAAATTTCTATTTGCTTAAAGTTACTCATGGTCACTAAAAGCTTAACATTGGTCTACATGGTCATCACTTCATGATAAAAAATGGACCAAGGATCTTAGAATGAGCATACCTTCATACACACTCTGATATCCACACATGCTTCTAACTTTGGGATGTTTTGTTGTAGTAAATTGAAAAGAGACCACATGGTAGACATACATTTCTGATACTACCTCAAATTCCCACCACTTCTAGGATTTCTTGAAAAAGCTTTAGATTTTGTATGTTCCTTGAGAATCTGTAGCTCTAATCAGGAACACGCATAGTGGGTAGCAAGGCTCTAATAAACATTAATGAAATGAATTGATGAAAGTTTCCATTTTTTCCTAAGTAAAACAAGTGGTTCTTCTTGGTTCTCCTACCTTTCCTTTCTCAGTGCCTGATAACGGTGACTACCTCCATTCCTACAGGTCTTTCCTCCTGTCTTCCATTAGGCTGTTCCTTTTGCTCTCATCCTATTTTTTTTTCCTTTCTGTTTGTTTGCTTCCTTTTTTGTTCCTAATAGAAATGACCTCACAAAGCCCTTTCCTTAAATCTTTAACAGTCTTTCCTCTCACTTATGTTCACTGTGAAATCTTTCACCTCTGTGGCTTCTACTAACACTTCTAGACTCATTATTTTTAAATCTTAATCTCTAAATTATGAACTCAGCTGTTTCCAGTTCTGTTTCAAACTTGAAACATTTGTATTTGGATATCCAACCATCCTTTCAAGCTCAAAATGCCTGCTTATGGCTGGGCCCTTTGTCTTCAAAACTCGATCCCAGTGAGAGGTCACCAGGTCTATTACACATATGTTGACCATCTTTTGACCAACTAGATTGAAAACCAGGAAAGCATTGATAATATGCCCCAACTTTGCTTGTAGCTGATGACAGCTTGTCCTTGACCAGTCATTTCTTCTTTGAAACATCACTAAGACTTGCTCTTTGTCCTCTGGTTCCAAAGTTACCACCTGAGTAGAAACCTTTTAACTTGCATTATGGAATTGCCTTCTAGTTTCCTGTCTTTGGCATTTCCACAATCTTCTGTAACCAACATGCTACCCTCAGATTAATCTTGATGAGACACCACTTTCATCTTGCTGCTCTCCAGCTGCTCTCTCTGTGAAAAGCACCTCTTATGATCTTCAGAGCAACCAGAAATCATCCCCAGTCCTTCTGTTCAAATACATTTCCTACAACATACACCCTTTGTTCACTCAGTGTTTCTGAAACTCCCACTTCCATGCCCAGACTCAAACCCATGACAGATAGACTGTCCTTCCTTCTGTACTTCTTCTCATGCTGGTCATCCTCCAAAGCCCACAGCACACTCTTTCTTCCCTGTAGAGCCTCTGAAGTGAAGTGATTTCAAGTCTCACTGTTTCCCTTTTCTATTTTTGTGCTGCTCTGAGGGTCCATGGTTATCGCACTGCTGCACGGTTAGGCACTTCTGACTTCTCTAGTGATATCGATTATCCCAGTCAAATTTTAAATTCCTTAAGAAAAAAATCAGGCCTTGGGCTCTCTTCGTATCTTCATAGGATTAGCACAGTTTTAGGCACTCCAGGGGACGTCAATACATGATTGTTTGGTTTTTTATTTTTAGATATATAATTGATCATAAGAAGACTCTTAAAGTTCCTTTTTCCTTACTGATCTATAATGTCACCTGCATCATATACTAAAATCCCTTATTTTCATGAGTCTGATCTTGGGTTTTCTATAATATCCTATGGTTAAGTACTACACATTCATAATTACTAGAACTTTATAATAAGCTTTGAATAGTTTTAATTTTATATTTAATTATAAATAAGCTAGAAGAGTTTTAGTTTAGCTGAAGCTCATGGGACTTGGCAAAACATTTTCTTGAATTTGGACTTCGAAGTCTTCTTTCAGAGTTCTTTAGCTAATTTCATTCCTTTACACTTACATATGCACTTTAAACTTTCACTGAATACAGAAAGTATACAAACAAGAGTATAGCTCACTGATTTTTCATCCAATGAACCTACCTTTGATGGTTAAAACTCTAAAATGGTTTTCAAGATTCCTGCCCCTGATGTGCATGCCCTGTATGATCTTCAGGACCGTGAATGTGATGGATTTCATTCCTGTGGTTAGAATATGTTATGTCACAGTGGACTTCAAGAAAGAAATATTTTGATTGGACCTGACCTAATCAGGTGAGCCCTTAAAAGGGACTTGGTTCTTCCTGAACACAGAGATTCTAAACACCAGAGGGGTCTGGGCTAAGCATAAGAATGCAAGGGAGATCCTTGTTGCTGTCTTTAAAGATGGAGCCACGTGGCAAGGAATGCAACTTTAGTACTACGTATTTGAGGAATAGAATTCTGGCATAACCATCTGGGCTTGGAAGAGTACCCTAAGCTCCAGATAAGAAAGCAGTCCAGCTGATACCTTGATTTAGCTTTGGGAGACCCTAGGTAGAGAACTCAGATACACACCGTACCTGGACTTCTGACCTACAGAATTATGAGCTAGTTAATGGATGTTTTAAGCTGCAAAGTTTGTGGCAATGGAAAGCTAGTACATCATTTATTGTAGTTATGCCCCTCCAAAAAAATCATATTATCAGCAACCCAGAAGTGCCCCCGTTAAGTTTAGCCATAGCTATGCCTTGTATCACTTGAGTTTCTTTTCTGATGTTTCCCAGTTCCATGTCTCTTGCTTTATCCTCCAGGAGTACATCTATCATTTCTAGAGAGTAAGAAGTGCCAGTCATGATGGAAGCAAGCTGTATCCGCTCCTCCACTCAGCCTCCTGTCAGAATCTCATGACGATGAGAAGTGCATTTGAAGAGAGAACACTTCCTGAAAGACCATCATGATAAGAGCTGATTCTCACAGAGGCCTCAGCGAATGATCATGTCTCTCTCAGGATACCATGAAGAATATACACAAGGGTACAATCTCCAGCCCATGAGTAATTTTATGCTTTCAACTTATTCTGCCCAGAATGGAAAATGCTATGACAATAAAATCTCTGCAGTCAGGAGATTTACTCTATTTAAGCTTTTGCTGTTAACCATTTAAATAGTCTGTTTCCTGCCTTTTTGATACGTGTATCATCAAAACCATCAAAACAGCCTCCTTTTTCTGTACTGTTTATACAATCTATCTCTTAAGCATACCATCATACGACAAAGCTTGTCGCAAGTACACTATGATATACACACATGAATCTTTGTTTATCCCTTGCTAATCTTAATATAGCTCCTCACACAAAACAAAACAATCTAGCTTATTTTTTTAATAGGCTTCATACCTTTTCTCTTATTTCTAAACTCTTAATGGCAATAGCCACCCAGACATTGAAGCTCTGGATAAAGTGTAAAACACATAAAAGACATTAGATTTTACACAGTTGAGATGCTAGTTTAATCTTTTCTAAACTGTCAAGCAAGCAAACGTTCAGGTACTAAAAAAGTTTCAAGGATAATTAAAAGAGAAAAGAAAGCCTTTAAAATAAACCTTTCAACTTATTTTCCATAGGAAAATAAGAGGTTCTAATCTTTTCATAATGAACAGCAACAAAATTAAATTCTATTCATCGCAATTGAATTTTTGAAAAGGTAAAAGAAATAATTAGTTATAAAAAATTTTTTTGCCCAGACCCATGAGCTTCAGCTAAACTAAACACTACCTCTCTAGCACATTTCTAATTAAATATGCAATTAAAATGTACACTGCACCCTAAGGCCTCCGATCCTATTTAAATAGCTTCTTGTCCTATTTTAAAAGGCAAGTTATAACTTTCTTAGTACTTTTTAAAAGTCCTTTAGATTTTCCACGTGATTTCTCTAACAAACTTACCTTTCACTGAAATGCACCGCGTTAGAAAGTGAACAATGCCTTAAACAGTTAATGAGCATAAACTGGACATCTCTAAGCAGCTGATATAAGTCAAAAAGCAAAATTCTGTGAAAAATGAGTGGCTTTAAAGAAATTTAGGTGTGATTCAAATAACCACATATATTCATGTTTTTGACTTAAGTACCAGTGGAAAACTACAAAATAAAATACATGTTCCAACTCATTTTATCTCAATTATTTATTATCTAATAGAAATTAAGCTTTATATATTTCTATAATTTCAAATGATACTTTCCTGTATCATGCCTTTAAATCATATGTATGCCTATTTTTAGTAAGAACATCTTAGTGTGCTAAATTTATCAAATTATAGATGATATCTATGGAAAAAGTTCATTTCAGATTGTAAGTGTTTTTAACAAATCATTTTTGAGATGAGTCAGATTCAATATATATCAATAGACAACTGATTGGTTAATGAGGTCTCTAAGCTTTCCATGTTACGACATTCAACTGAAAGAATAAAAAAGACAATGACAATAGCTTTTATTACTAGAGGTTTTATATAGTAAAATTTTATCATTTGGACTTATTACTTAAAATCTTTCTTTGACAATGGTTAGGTTAAAAAATATACGGACCTGTCTTGGTTCTTAGGAAGAGGGCAGACTATTGATGGATTTTTGGCTTCCTTCTTAGAGGTGACCCTGGTGATGACACTAGGCAAGTCTAGGTTTGTGGATTTCAGATGAAAAATAAATGAGAAATATTCAGGGAAAGCAAAGATGCTTTTGTTTTACCACCCTCCCTCTGCCACACACATGCACATTTACCTGGAAGATCATTGGCCAACATGTCACCTTTGTGGGATTAAAAAAAGGACACTATAACTGAGATTCCAGGAGGAGCCTAGGACCTAACATCAAGCAATGCCGAAATATGTCTGAAGAGGAAAGCAGATTCTAATGAGAGCGTCACATGGACAAGTCAGCCATGGTCGTTCTTTCCTGCTACACATCACCCCAGACCAGGAAAACTGTTAGATATCATAAGAAAACTAGGAATCACTGTTGTGGTGAGAACACCTCAACATATTTGAAAGGTTTATGGAAATTAGTAATATTTATAACATTTAACATTAATGAGTCTTTAATATGTAGAATTTACATGAAGAATTACTGTTCATCTAAAAGAAAAGGACAGGAAATCCAGAATAAAAATGGAGAAAGTTATCAATAGACAATATGCACATGAGGAAATCCAAAAAGCTAAAATCAGAAAAATGCAGACAACACAAGCTTTCCATATTACACCTGTCAAATTGACAAAATTTGACAAAAACTAAAAATCAGATAATATCAAATGATGGTAAAAAAGGTGGAGAAATATTATATGTGGACCTGTTGGTGGGAGTTTTTATTGTAACGCCCTTTCCGCAGAGCAATCTGTCAGCATTTAGTGAAACTAGAAATGTGTAGGCCACGTGCCCAGTTATCCCCCTCCTGGTGTAACTGCAGAGATGGTCTCTCATAAGGAGTAATGGACCGCATACAAGGAACGTTATTACAGCAGCTCTTGTGGTAGAAGCTGCCTGGAACCACTCAAGTTTCCATCACTAGAGATTGAACAGGATAGATGCATATTTCAGAATATTATGGAGGAATCGGGAGGAAGACACTAGATGTGCATAAAGAAGTATGGCTACATCTTAAAACCAAATTGAGAAGAAATAGTAGAGAACAAAAACAATAAGACTTACAGCCTAAATATCTGTAAATCATACATAAGACAAACCATAGAGACATGTGAATTTTATTTAAAAACTTAGAGTAGATACCTACGAGGCAGCAGGGAGTAGGGTTGGGGTACAAGGGAAGCCTTTCATGGGTTGATGATTGTAATGGGTAATAATGTGACATTGATGAAAGATTTTGATTAACTAAATTCTCTGCACTTGAGGTTCAAGATAAAGTCTGCTGATATGATAAAGTGCAAATACTACTATTGAATAGACTTACACCTACTCAAGAGAATAAACTGATTTAAGAACTCTTTGGACTACTTATATATAGACAATATGCTCATTATAAATCTTTATCTTAAGTTAGTCTTTCCTCCCAGCTTTCCTTATCAACCTTTTTGTTAGTCTAGTTTGAATTACTGTAGAGAAACTGAAAGCATTCAAACTTATTCCATAAATAAATCTTTTTATTCATCAAATATGACCTTTGCAAAGTTAGACTGTTTTTTTCCAGGTTAGACTGCTTTGTTTTTCTTTTCAAATTTTACCTTTATTTTGCTCTTGCAGAATATGAAAGTGTTTGGAGTTTGATGGGTTTTTTTTTTTTGTTTCTAGAAACTCAAAGCTAGATCTATTCAGAAAACAAACAGCAGTAATTCATTAAAGAGATGAATGACAAGAAAGTCATACAAAAACAAAAAGACTGTAATTATGTAGAGACAATATTCCAGTAAATATTGAAATGTGAACAATTTAATAGCATCAAAATCTATAATAAAGTCTTGTTTTAGTAAGAATAATTTGGTAATCTTCATCTTCAAAATTAGTATTTCTGGTCTCAGCTACTGTACCATATGTGATATACTGACTTGGATGGTATTCTAAAGGAATTCTCTTAAAACACTCAACATTCTGTATTTCCCTATTTTTTTCAGAGTTTAAAACTATACAATCATTTCCATAGTATAATAACATTACCTAGCAATATTAAATGTTAATAATGATAGTCTTAGACATAGACTCAACAAGAAAAGTAGACAAAAATTGCTTACAAAATATACTTTATTTCCTCAATATTTCCAGGTTAAAAGCAGCATTGGAGAGCTAATTTAGCTTCAGTTTAATACTAGAACATAGGAAAAGAATGGTGTGTTCTTCAACCTATGATATATCCTTAGTTTTGCCTTTGACCGCAACAGCCTGAATCAATACTGGTGATGGAGTAAGAAACTGAACCCAGAACTGAGTGCTAGGCCTAGATGATGGGCCTTGATAAGTCAGATCTCAGGAATGCATGAAAAGTCTTGGTATGTGCCCACTCAGATCATTCAAGTTGGCAGGAGCTCATCTGGGCAAGGCAGAATTCCATGGCCAACAAACTAAGCATGTCCAGCAAGGAACTAAGGAGATTCAAGAAGCTGCATGCATTACACTTGCCCTTGCCAGGTATCCTCCAATCCCCACTGCTGAAAGTCAACTCCTTTGGCTAATCACAGGGAAATGTAATTTGCACAAGATTTTTGTGCTAAAATGTTTATTTTTACCAAGGTTCTCTGAGGTTATTTCAACTTCCTCAAAGGAATTAAATATGGTTTGAGGTGAGCTTAGAAAAATGGATAGGAAAAACCGGCAGGAAAAGATGGAATTGAAGGCAAGTTGAAGGAACATCTTTGGCAAAGTGACAAAAGTTTTGAAATGTGGCATGTGTTCAGAGATGCCGGGCATTTGCACGGGAGAGGACTGAGAGATGAGACTAGAAAGGAGGCTCAGAGTTACTTCATGGATAATTTGAATGTAAACTAAACTGTTTGGATTTGAGTGTTTATGCCAGCATTCTCAAGATCGTTATTTCCCATTAAGCATACCCCCATATGTGGATATTTAATCATTATATACATGTGCTCATATGATTACATAACATGTATGTTTATAGTAAAATCCAAAATTTTAAAGGATGATATAAAAATATGTAGAAAAAGGGGCCGACCCGGTGGTACACAAGTTAAGTTCACAGGTTCTGCTTCGGCGGCCTGGGGTTCACCAGTTCAGATCCCAGGTGCAGACCTACACACCACTTGTCAAGCCATGCTGTGATAGGTATCCTACATATAAAGTAGAGGAAGATTGACACGGATGTTAGCTCAGGGCCAGTCTTCCTCAGCAAACAGAGGAGGATTGATGGTGGATGTTAGGTCAGGGCTAATCTTCCTCAAAAAAAAAAAAGATACATAGAAAAAGAAATTCTAAGATTAAGATGGATCATTATACACCCTCCTGGAGTGCACATACTTGAATTCAGAAACCAAAGTTATTATAAGTATTAATAAAGATTATTGAACATAGAAGTAATATAGTGATCCAAATATATTATATATCGTCAGCTTTACCTAAGAGTTAAATTGTCTTCTGCTAGAAAATTTTACAATTTGATATAACATAATTATATCATTTCAAGAAATTAAAGGAATACAAGGAAAATATAAGACATGGACCAGAAACAGCTACTCTAGGTATACTATATAGCTCTGTGATTTGTTTTATCATCTTACAAACTCATATGCAGACAATTATGTTTTCACCAGTTCTCTAAACTGGTTTAGAGTAGTGATTTGCAAGCTATCCTTCACATACCTGGGTAGCAGCCTCAGATGCTCTGGTTGGATGGAAGAAGGGTTGGGGAAGATTGATTTGGTGAATCTTTGGGACCCTATTTCATCCATAGCATCTCTGATAATCCAGCTCATACCCTGAGACTTCTGGAGGATTGCATTTGATAAAGTGTACCCCTGCTTTCAAAATAAAAAGTAAAAACCACTTAAGCAGATTATAAGGCCAAGAGGAAGCAGCATTTCTTTACAATTAGATGTAATTCCAAACTTAGCTTTGCTATACCTTCAGATCACCTGTTACCTACGTATAGTGGCCATGGTGCTTCCCAACAGAAATTTACATTTTTCAATTATGTTATTTAAACAAATAACATTAAAACATAACTTAGTCTGCTAATATGGTCCAGCAATAGAGATATACAAATTGACTATCGCATTGCAATGCAAAGCTCTTACTTTTTTCTGTTACACCAAACAAAAAGTAGAACAAGGAAGAGAATAAAATATCTGTTGTGGTGTAGTAACTGCATTTCTTCCTTTGAAGGAAGCATATTAATCCAGTTGAGAGAAATGATTACTTAATGGGGTTTTGTACTAGTACCAGGAAATTCCACTTACGTTCTTTGGCAAGAACATTGCATTTGAATCTTGGTTCCTCTTAGAGAAAAGACGTAATTGACAGCTGAGAAAGTACTTTTTGATTCTCATGAATATTAACTAATAAGATGCATTCTTCCTACTGAAATATTAAAATTTACAATACTGTGAATCTGGCTATATAATTGTGATGAAGACGTAAATATTATAGTTAATACAGTGACAATATAATGTGACAGCCATAATAGTTCTTGACTGAATTTTGGGAAAATGTGGATAATAAAGATCAAATAAATATTCAGAAGTTCTTCAAGATAATGCTACTCATTTGCTACCTTATGGATGACTTGGTTGCAACTCATTATTCCCATAGCAACCTTTTTTGTGTTGTTCTTTTTTAACAGAAGATATAAGTTATTATTTTTTATTTGATATTAGTGGTTCAAAACATGGATCTTGAATTTCATAATACCTAAACTTACAAAAATTATTCAAAATCACTAATAGAAAAATAGTTTTGCAAATTTATCTCCCCGTTTTCTCTCCCAGATTTAACATTTTCTGTTAAGCAATGACCAATTAATTCATAAGTTCTTTGTCTAAAGAAATAGAGTGAACAGATGCTTTCCCCTCTCGCTCTCATTGTCAGGGTTACTTCCAAATGATACTGGATAGTTTTAAACATTTCTCCTCAAACCTTATGAATTTAGAGTGTCTGCTTTGCAAACTCCTGAGATTTTTATGTCGAGATATGTTTAATTAAAATAGGTTTTAACAAATAACAGCTGTATGGAACAATGCCTGGGCCACAAAGAGAAATATGTAACACCTTTTATTTTTTAATTGTTTTGGTGGAGAGGACTTTGCTCCCTGCATTAACTAGGAAAGGAAATACCTTTTTCCTTTATACCAACCAAGTTCCTAAGAAAGAGTCTGATAATCTTTACAAAGGATCCTGTTGAAGTGATTTATCCTTATGTTCTATTTATATGAATTCTGTTATGAATATTAATAGAAAATTTGTATCTGCACATTCTTGACTGGTAAAATATTTTTCATGCCATAACAAAATCATGTCTTAAATATATTTGTCTTATGTAAAATTTGATCAAAATATTTATAATTCTTGATCACATTTTATTTGGGATCCAATCACACGAATACAGGACTTCTCAAACTCAGCACAGTTGACATTTGGGACCAGACAGTGTTTTGTTGTGAGGAGTTTACCTGTGCATTCTGGGAGATTTAGCAGCGTCACTGGTCTCTGTGGCCTAGATGTCAGTAGCTCGCATGTACACACACACGTACAAACACACACAAAAAATGTGTCCAGATCTTGCTAAATGTCCCCTGGTGAGCAAGTAACCCCTAGCTGAGAACCACTACTCTAATACATATTTTATAAGAAATCGAGCTTTAGGCTACAAATAGTATGTTCCATTTATTTGGACTCTTTTGAACTTTCAAAATTCCATATGTTAGCAACTAAATCTTATTCTTAGCAATAATAGAAAATTAATAAATATACATGATATTTGGTAAAAAAAAAAGAGTAAGTACTTTACTAATGGAAAACTATTACTTAAATTTAATAAAAATTAGATTTCAAAATATCTAAGAATGTAGTAGGTGTTTATGGGTCCACACTGTGAAGTTATGTATAATTTCAATAAACCAAATTAACATGTAAAAGTTCCTCTAATAGATATACCAGAAAAACTATTCATGCCCACCTACCAGGAAAATAAGATTTTGAAATACTAGCCATAACTTCTTAATAAGTTACTATGATCTCTGTTACACTATTCTGGAAAAAGTAGGGAAGTAGGCATATAACCAAAACTTAAACATATAAACAAAAATTTAAGAGGAAGCAAAAGACCATGGGGAAAGAAATGTTTTTTTTTCCAGAGAGCTTGGTGGTCCTCACAGTTCCTTTTTACGGAGGATTTCTTTCTACTTAAGATTGTATGTCAATATGAACAGCAGCTTCTAGAAGGAAGCACAAGTTGGAGTTACTCTCTAGAAAAAAACATTCTTTCCTTGATGGTCTGATGTTTTTCTGACCCTCGTTAATGTGCCGCCATACTGTGTTTAATGTGCCATCCTGTGTTTAAAGTTTAACAGGTTAAAAAGAAGTTATTACTTTCTTACAAAACTGAAACAGGTTCCCCCTAACTGGGAGAACAATATCGTGAACAAATGTGAAAATACGAAGTGACTGGGCTAGATGTAACAACCGTGGCAGAACTCTTCCAGCATCAACAATGGGAACCACAACTATGGCAGTAATTAGGGTTGTACTCTAGAAACATGGCTCAAGTACAAGGACAGAGGTTATAAGAAATCTCTACAGGTAGCACTAAGAGACATCAGCCTGCAAAAGAAAACATCTGACCAGTAGCTTTGCTTGGGATTCAATAAGTGATGAAATAAAAGAGGTTTTGGAGTATGACTGACACTGCTTTTAAGCACTTGTGGTTAAAAGATAAGATTGGTTCTTCAATAAAGAATGAATACCTAATGTAACATTGTTCTTGAGTTACTAAGCAAGTAGGGTTCTTCGAAACATCTTTATTACAAGTGGTCTTAAAACACTTCTCTACATGCAATGCAGAATTTGTGTAACTTCCATTCACTGATATAACATTGTTCTCCATGTACCAAGCAAGTAGTATTCTTTTTTTTTTAGGTCATTAACATACCATTCTATACAGTCGTGAATTGCTTAACAATATATTCTAAGAAATGCCTCATTTGGGTATTTCATTGTTATGTAAACATCATAGAGTACACTCACACAAACCTCGATGGTATAACCTACTACACACCTAAGCTATATGGTACAAATCTTATCTGACCACTGTGGTATATGCAGTCTGTTGTTGACTGAAACAGTGTTATGGAGTGCACGACTGTATACACATGTAGAGAATTATGTCAGAACATTTGCAATGAAAATGTTTCTAAGAACACTACAAAAAATGAATGACTAATGAAAGCTATGCTTAGATACACATAAAAGATTTGACGAGTGTTTTGTAGTGGTTACAGGTGGATGTAGTATATACACTTACACGTAATTAAAAGATAGTTGTACATATGTAGGCCTGCTTTTCCCACAATATCACTTGGCTATTTTCTTGCCAAACCTGACTGCTAAATGACTCACATAAAGTGCAACTACGCCGGGATTTTGGTTATTTTCAATTCTTTGATTTATAAAATAACGCAATGAAGTGATATTCTTAGTTTGGAAATCAAGGCAAGATTTATTCAAGCCCAGAAAGCTTATCCTGCTACAATGTACCTGTCTAAGCACAGACAGACCTTTTCCCTGTTATCATTTACTGCCCTGACAGATAAAAGTAACTACCATATTTTCAGAGCAAGCTCCATATGTTTATCAATCCATTCACCCAACCATTCATTGAGTCATGCATCCATTCATTTGACAACTAGTTACTGAATGTTGGCTATGTGCCAGACATCATTCCAGGTGCTGGAGGTATGTTAGTAAATAAAACCAAGTTTGTACTCTTTTGTGAAACATGTTCTAGGGGGGAGGGGCACAAAGGGGGATACAAACAATAATTAATAAAGCAAATGATCACAATTTATCCAATGTAATATGTATCATGGTGGTAATACAGGCAATGGATACACTTTGTATGTACTTTTAAGGCTGCAGTATAGGCGCTCCATTGTAATGTGCTTGTTTATGTTTTTGACCACTATGTTCCTCAGGAATTGCATTTGAGTGTTGCTAACACAGACCTGCTGTGGTCTCTCCTTTTTTACTTATGATAAGTGCCTGGTACTATAAGACTTTATATTGATTTTTATTGAGGTATAATGGACATGTAACATAGTAGTTTCAGTTGTACAACATGATTTGATATTTGTATACATTGCTCAAGTCACACTAAGTTAACATCCGTCACCTTATATAGTTACAAAAATATTTTCTTGTGATGAGAGTTTTAAGATCTACTTGCTTAGTAACTTTAAAATATACAATACGATATTATTACCTATGGTCACCATGCTGTACATTACATTTCCAGGACTTCTATTTTATGACTGAAAGTCTGTACCTTTTGACCCCTCCACCTATTTCACCCCCAACCTTCTGCCTCTGGCAATTATCAATCTGTTCTCTGTACCTATGAGTTTGAAGTTGCTTTTTTTCTTAGATTCTACAAATAAGTGAGATCATCCAGTATCTGTCTTTCTCTGACTCATTTCACTTAGCATAATGGCCTTGATGTCCATCTATGTTGTCAGAAATGGCAAGTTTTCATTCTTTATTATGCCTGAATTATTCCATTGTATATATATGTATATGTAAGTATATGTGTATATATGTATATATAATATGTGGCATTTCTGTATATATACCACAATTTCTTTATCCATTCATCCATCAGTGAACTCTTCGGTTGTTTCCATAACTTGACTATGGTAGAGAATGCTGCAATGAACATGGGGATGCATATATCCTTTTGAGTTAGTGTTTTCTTTTTCTTCAGGTAAATGTCCAGAAGAAGAATTGCTGGATCATATGGTAGTTCTTTTTTTAATTTTTCAGGAAACTTCCATACTGTTTTTCATAGTGGCTGTGCAAATTTACATTCCCACCAACAGTGCACAAGGGTTCCCTTTTCTCCACATCCGCATTTCTTTTTGATGTTCAACGAATCCTTGATGTACAAACGGTGAATGGCACAAATGGAGTTAATTTTTATAAACATCTGCAGCAAATCCCCTAAAACGGTGTGAAGAAAAATGACTCTCTGCCCAAAGGGCCTGCGCATCCTTAAAAGTTCCCGGGAGCCTATTCTTAGCCAAACAGCTGTGGGGACCTCCTGGGAAGGGCAGTAGCACTTTAAGACCAGGAAAAAGCCTTTCCATCTCCCCAGAGAGCAAAGGTGGCTTGAAGGTCACCTGTTGCCCAGGACCCAGGAGTTATTTAACTGTTTCTTCCCCAGATTTGGGTCTTCTTTGTCAAGCTGCTCACTAAGCAGTCTCTCTGTTTCCTGGCAGTGGCCTGCAGGGAGGATGGACAGGAACCTACATCAGTGTGAGGAAGTAAACTAACAAAGTGCTACTATAGTGTCTTAAATAAATTAAGGGTTTATTTTCTCACGTAAAAGAAGTCTAGTGCTTGTGCAATGTATCCACAAGTCATTAGGCAGTTTTTTTTTTCTGTTTAGTTATTCTTCAATATGCTTTCATCCTGAAGGTAACAAAGTGGATGCTATAATCTGCCTCCATGTCCTGTGTCGGGGAAGTGGGAGAATTCCCCCCACCGCTTTTCCTTAAGGTTCTTATGGCTGGTCAAATAATCCAAGAGGCAGGTTAGCAAGAGAAAATCAAACAAAATTTAATAGCATGTATACATGGGAGAAACCCAGAGGAAACTGAGTAACTCAGCCATCTGGCTGAGTCCACCTAAGTCCCCTCAGCTACAGACGAGGAGGACATAGTGATCTTGGACTCCAGGGGGGAGGAATACAATCTACATAGACACCGAATGCAACTGTTTGGTAAACAGGACTTTGATAAGAGTGGACTTAGCAAGGATCCTCCCAAGTGTACTAGATACCCAGAGTTATCTATGGTGATGGCCTGTCCTGGAGACAGCCTTTATTTTAAATTTCTTTTAGGCAGTTTGGGGGAAGGTAAAATTTTCTTCCTGAGTCTTTTGTGGCTTCATTGTCTTCAGCTCGAAATAGTCTGCATAGCAGAGTGGCACAGCTTGGGGCGGCCCGCCCTCAGCCCCAGCACCTGCATTCCGTGTAAGAGGAAGAAGCGGAATAGCAAGGGGCAAAAAGATGCCCTCCCTGTCGAGTCAGCTTCTTAAAGACTTTCCCTGGATTCTGATTCTATGACTTCTGCTTACATCAAATTGGTCATTCCTAGCAACAAACAAGGATGAGAAATACATTATTATATCTGAAAACATCATTGTCCTGAATAAAATCAGGGTTCTCTTACTAAGCAAGCAGGGATAATGAATATTTAAGAAGTTCCCAGGAGTCCTAGCCACAGCATCCTAGACTTCAGACTTCTTTAACACAGCAGGGATTCTTTATGACTTATCTGGTGTCGACGAAAATAATCCATAACCAATCTATAAATGAAAATTTGGGTCAGTTTATTCTGAGTTTAAATCTGAGGATTATAACCCAGGAGAGTCTTTACACAAAGGAACAGAGCACTCCAAAGAAGTGGGAGTATACAGGGTGGTTATATACCCTCAAAGAGGATGTTTCACATATGATTGAAATGTCCCTTTTACAATAGTCACGAGGCTGCTCTGTGGGCACAGCGATTGATAGAAACAGCAGATAGGTCTGCTGTCTCAGTGAACGCTGCAGGGTGGCAGGTCTGTTGCCTGGAGCTGGGCAGTCATAGATGAGCGCTGCAATCAGTTCCCAGGCTGAAGAAAGATGCTTAATCTTTAAGGAGATGCCAACGTTGGGAGGGGGAGGGAAGTTGCACCTTTATCTCAAAATGTCTAAGCAGATATACAATGCATGCTCAATGGCCACAGTCAGGCCCTTTTGGAAAAACAAAGTCAGGCTGAATTAGGTTTATACCAAATGGCTTCCTCATATACTCCAATATATCCTATTGCTTGCCATTTTTATTTGTCACTGGGCAACAGCGCAATGTATAGCACGTAAGAGATGCTCAGTAACTGCTAGAAGGAGCCCTGAGTAAATGAATGAAGTTGTCTGTTACACTGGCAGTGGTTACTCCTCTGCTGTCTGAAATAGGATGGTCCTAAGTTAAATAGCCCAAGTACCATGCAAGGGCCTGTGGCTGTTACTGAGCTCACAAAGGTAGGTAAAGCAAAGTCTTTTACAAGGACTTTAAAATCTATTGTAATCTCAAGATTGATATATACTCAATCTAGCCTAAAATATTGTATCACATGAAAGATATAAGCAAATTGTTCTGGGAGCACTTAAGAGAAAGAGAGGGCCTGCAAGGCCAGATAATTAACTGAAAATGACTTTTATTCTAAGTATCCGACACTTAAGTGTTAAGTTTGTATTGTGTATTATTTCAATTTTAGAATGCAAAATACAGCTATCTGCACAAGTTGTACATAATTTGAAAGAAATGCAAATGATATCCTTAGAGAGTCTAGTTCATAAGAGCAGACGTATTTTCATATTCGAGGCAAACATTCCAGACAAATTTTGTGACAGAGCTGTGTTTTCCTTAGGTGTTAATATCTAACAAAAGGTCTACAGAGAAGCAGTACTTATAATGCTAAGATCTATGTAAGACTTGGGGCTTTATTCTTTTGGTTATGTCTCCCAGAAAAAGATAAATCAAATTACCTGAGGACATTCTTCTTTGGTAAACCCATGAGCTCTTGGCCCTCGCCACGATGTAAAAGTTCTCCCCAATGATTAGTGTCTGCTTTTAAGTAAATAAACTTTATATGCATATATATATATATATACACACACACATTTTTTTATATATGGGCCACAAGAAGGAAAGACAGACCAGCATATACAGAAACTGAAGAAATTTTTTCCTGACAGTTTTCCTGGAGTGATGGAGTGATCGTGGTTGAGTTTTGTTTCAAGATCATAGATAAATGTCACAAATTTTTTAAAAACTCTAAGGGGAAACAATGAAAATTCTCATAAGGTAGAAAATACCAGATTTGCAAAAAGCGAAAAGGGGTTACCATTTATAGAATTCCAAGAAGGAATATGCTAAGAGAAACTCAATGGCAAGTCTAAGTACAGGAAGGGAATTATACAAATAATGGATGTTAGTTCTTGACTACAATGTAACTTTTGATAAACTGTGGGAAACTCAGCCTTTTCCCTAGAAGGATTGCCTGGGTCTCAAGTGCTAAAATTTGAAGTGTGTGTGCTTTCCTCTGTTTGGTCTTAAATTGAGCCCTAGAATCACGCTACATGATTAGAATTTGTCTTCCCCCGCAGAATGAGATCTGATTGACACTTTACATTTGAACAGTGCATTATGCAGGTCTGTAAAATAAGCATACATGTATGTGTGATGAGGCATGTGTGTGTGAGTGGGCGGATGCCCTGATGGTGCATACAGAGATCTATAAGCAGAAAGAACAACTTCTGCCAGGTTTGATCTTTATTTCCTTGAAAATCAAGCTTCTTAAGTAACCACCCCAGTAGTGGCTAAAGTGAAAGCAAACCTCCCCTCCAATTTACTCAACCTTCATCTGTGTAGCTGTCTTGGAAATTCAGGGAACCTTTAGTGTTGTGAAAATTTTTCAATAAAATGCCCTCTTCCGATTTCCAAGGTAATGCTTATTGCTTCATTGTAGAGCTAAATAGAATGTGACCTTCTAAAAGTTTGCTTCACCTCAGTATTGAAAAAATTCCAGAATTTGTAGTGCTCTATCAGAACCTCCTTTTCCCCAGCATGCTGTGGGCAGTACAGAGAAAAGCAGGATAAATCAGTTATTATTCATTTTAATTATAGTTTGTAACAATGTTAAGTAACTTAAATTTCACTTAACTCAGTGCCTGACTACAGTATATATTTAGAAGAGTTTTTGTGAAATGATTAAATATTCACAAAATCTAAAATGTGCTGAAAAATTATACAAGGCCTCTTAAGTCTTATGAGACCTAAGAGAAATATTTTCCTAAGAACTGCATAGAGTCAGTGCTATCTATTATGTCCCCAGGTTAATTATTATGCCAGTAAGTTTCATAAAGCAGAGTTTCTATGCCCCCTCAATAGAAGCAGATGATATCATGTCAATTACCTGTACTCAGCAAAGCAGAAACACACAGAGACTAAAGAGCAATCCCAGAGCACAGTTTTCTCATCATCTAATTTGATCTAAGGACAGAATGTGAATTATACAAGTCAGGAATTTCTGAAATTTAGTATGCCTAAGAATAACACGAAGTGATTATGAAAAGTGATAATTCCAAGACTTTGATCACCGTCTCTGATTCAGTGTGTTAGGGCTTCTAAACCTATTTTAAATAAAATTGTTCTTGTTAACACTTGATAGACACTGTATGTAGGAACAAAGTGACTATGTATCCTTATTTCTCAGATGTCAGCTTTTGACAATAGAAGTCCACCAGGGCCCTTGAAATCATATTCAACTGCAGTAAGCAAGAGTACAGATATCCCATTTTGCTGATTAAGAGTAAATGTGCACATTTCAAAATTAAGCGGAGCAGAGGTTTGAGTTGGCCATTTTTTAAAACATTTAGAAACTAACAAGGACATTTGGCTGAAGAGGAACTCTACATGGTTTCAAGTTAAGGATTTCATTAGAAAACACATTTGAGCGTCAATTTACAAATGCATGTGTCATAAAGTTACCACTGTTCTATGCCATGAAGTCTGGGAACGATAGATTGGGCCCCTAAAAGTTTAAAAACTTGTGATACTAATTGCCTAATATGGCCATAAAAAGAAAAACAGAGATTCAATAGACTCCACAAAACAAGGGCATCCATATCTGTGTGTATGTGTGTGCATCTACATTAAGTAAATTGGTTGACTTGATGTATCATAATTTGTTTTTTTTCCTGAGGAAGATTCACCCTGAGCTAACATCCATTGCCCATCTTCTTCTCTTTTGCTTGAGGAAAATTAGCCCTGAGGAAGATTAACATCCATGCCAGTCTTCCTCTATTTTATATGTGGGTTGCTGCCACAGCATGGCTGACAAGTGGCATAGGTCTGCGCCTGGGATCTGAACCCAGACCACTGAAGCGGAGCATGCCAAACTTAGCCACCATGCCACAGGTCCAGCCTCCCTCATAATTTTTATTAAAGGCCAAATAACTTTTGGAGGACTGTGTTAAAATTTTTAATTTAAACAATTGAATCATAAACCACTGTTCCTATAAATATTTAAAGGATGGAATCAATTGTTAGTTGAGACCATTTTTTTAAAAAAGTCAAATCATAAAAAATATACATTTTTCTATATTTGCCAGTTTTGAAAATAGAAAAACATATGTGTGTATATGTACATATATATGTATATACACATATATAAATGTATATATACATATATAAATTTATACAACAAGATTATCTGAAATTATCAAATCATGAAAGTACAAGTTTAAAAAAAAACATTTTTGGCCTCTCCAATTTGTGTGGTCTTCTAGGAGATTGTTGCTATTGACCCTCAACCCCCTGGGGATATTAAAGTCTTTATAGGCATCATTTTCTGCCTGGTCTCTAATGATCCCACACAACTTAGCTATTGGTGGTCTCTCAGGGTCAAAGTCTAGGGAAAGATCAATAAAAGCTGCAAACGATCTCATGTTGTTTTGACAGAGTATTCACAAGGTGGGAGAAAATAGAATGTGCATCTCAACTATTGACTTCCATGTCTGGACTCATGGCTCCAAAAGACCAACATAATTTTAATACTTAAAATGAGAAAACCATCAAAGAATCGTTATTAACCGGAATGCTTACAGGCAATTATGAGAGAAATTCTGATGTACTTGCATCTCAACTACCTTTTTCTTTCAATTTCAGGGTTTTTTCCAGCTTCATTGAGATATAAATGTGAAAAAATTGTATATATTTAAGGTGCACAGCATGGTGTTTTGACAGAAGTATACGTTATGTCATTATTACCACAATCAACCTAATTAACATATCCATCACCTCACATAGTTACTATTTTTGTGTGTATGTGGTGAGAACACAAGTTGGAGAAGATGTGAAGAAATAGGAACTCTTGTCTACTGTCAGTGGAAATATAAATTGATACAGTCATTACGGAAAACAGGATGCAAGTTTCTCAAGAAATTAAAAATAGAACTACTAAATGATCCAGCAATCCCACTTCTGGATACATATTCAAAGGAAATGAAAACAGGAGATAGAAGAGATACCTGCACTCCCATGCTCATTCTTCACATCTCCCATTCCAAGATACAGAAACAATCTGTGTCTGTCAGTGGCTGAAAGGAAAAAGAAATTGTGCCGAATATACACAATGGAATATTATTCATCCTTAAATTAGAAAGGAAATCCTACCATTTATGATAATGTGGATGAATTTGGAGGACATTATGCTAGGTGAAATAAGCCAGACACAGAAAATATTAAGTGATATCACTTATATGAAGAATCTAAAAAAATTGAACTTAGAGAAACAGAGTAGAATGGTAGTTACTGGGGGGAATGGGGAGATGTTGGTCAAAGGCTACAAACTTTTGGCTATAAGATGAATAAGTTCTAGAGAACTAATGTACAGCATGGTAACCATAGTTAATAATTAATGTATACTTGAAATTTGCTGAGAGAATATATCTTGTGTTCTCAACCACCTCTTGATACACTAGGCTATATAGTAATCAATTACTTTTCAAGCTGTGCACCAACGTGATCTGACACAGGTCCCGTGGGATGCCCTGGTTCCACTCTCAGTTCTTGCAGACGTGCTTATAAAGTGGTACAGTACTGCACGTCTCCGGATGCTTTCTCAAATTCGGTCAAAATCAAATTCTTAATCTTTCTCCCCAAACTCAGTCTTTCTTAGACTTTCTCATTTTCGGTGTAAGCTATCAACAAATGATCATCAGAGTTTGAGATCATAAAAGCCAGAGGCCAAATCCAGTCATCAGAAATAAACGGAACTTGAAAGAAACAAGAAACAGTGCAAGAACAGATGAAAATTATTATTAATGTTCTTGAAGTAAAAAAATGTTTACATACACAAAAAATGGTATAAAAATAAATGAAATATTGTGGGGAAAAAGTCTTCTTAAATTGAAAATGTACTAGAAGGAAAAGTAATAGAGGGATTTTAAGAATAAGTTGAGGGAATTGCTTAGAAAATTGGACACTGACAATACTCAGAAAATTAAATTAAAAGACAACAATTGGAGGGAAAAATAACAATAATAGAGTTCAATAAAAGAGGTTTATATTAAGCTAATAAGAATTAGAGAAATTATAGGAGATAAAATTAGAATATAAATAGAATAAATTTTCTTAGAACTGAAAGATACTATATTCTACACTGAAAGTGCCTACTAGGCCCCAGAAAAACAAATGAAGAAAGACCACACCAAACACCTTTCTGTGAAACTTTACAACAGGAAAATGAACACAGTCTTAAAAGTTTCAAAATAGGGAACAAGAAGTTGCTGTACAAAGAATTGAGAACCAGAAATGCGTCGAATTTTTAGAGTGACAGTGGAAGCTAGAAGACTCTGGGAAGATGCTTTCAAGAGGAAGAAAGATAATTTATCTACCCAACTAAACTATTCATGAAATGTTAGAGTAGATAAGATTTCAGACACACCAATTCACAAGGGTACTTCCCAATTACCCTTTCTCTGGTTACTGCTTGAGCCAAGCTGCACCAAAATGGAGGAACGCACCCAGTGAGAGAGCCTGGGAGATCCAAACCGAGAGTGAGGCAAAGGGACTCTGCAGGATGAAAGCACAGAGCACCTGGTCCATATTAGAACAGGAAGAGAGGAGTATCAGGTAAAAACCAACAGGTTTGATGATGGTATGGGGAAAGATAGTCAAAAGTTCTTCCAGAAATTGGGACAGTTAGTGGACAATTATGTTGAAAGTTAAGTTGATAAACAAGAAAACTCCAAGAAAACAATGTTCCCTACATAAACAATATCTTCTCGGCTATTACAAATATTGTGACATCACCCTTGCAAGAATAAGAGGAACAGAAGTATGTGTATTTACATGTGTTGAGGATGGGGAACAGGAAGTGTTAAAAGCTAAATATTCATGTACTATGGTAAGAAAAATCAATAAATAATAGTAGAAGAGATATAGGGATATTACTTGGGAATGTGGACGTAAATAGAGAAAAGCTTTCCCTAAGAGATGATAGCAGTTTCTCGGGGTATTGGGAATTTGGAGTAAAGAGGCGGTCAGGTAGGAGACTGCCTATGCTTATATTTAATTTTTAAAATTATGTATCCATATTACTTCTTTATAAACATAAATGATTTAAACATTTGCCTACTAAGAGCTAAGTATTTTAACCAAAACTAAATGCTCAAAAAATTTTTTATTAATACTTTAAAACCTTTAGTGCCACGTGTCCACAAAAAAGTACGGATATTATTGTAGCATTGTTTGTAATGGCAAAAGATTGGAATTAGACTAAATATCCACTCATAGGAGCATGGGGAAATAAAATACAATAATTTCTACACTGGGATAACGTGCATTTGTCAACACTAATGCAAATGTTGATCTGGAACTCACTCTAAAATTCATCGCGAAGCCAAAAAATTAGAACTACGTCTTTGGGTGGTATCGTTTGTGGGAAAGTGCATGTAGTATGTGTGTGAAGAGGAATATATACAATGTAATATAGTATACTATAATGTATACATGTATATAATGTGTATTTAATGTATGCATCTATGTGCACGTAATACGTATATATAGCTACATATATGTAGATGTGTGTGTTTGTGTAGTATTTTGCACATACAAGAAAAGAAAGAATATCATGTGGTTCACAGTCAGAATATTAGCTGGGTCTTCACCTCGCCTGCGCCACTTCCGTGCTCTCTCACTTAGGAGAGAAGTACGTCTCTGTGCCTCAGTCCTCGCTTCTACACTGTGGGTACACTTATTCTCAGTTGATCATAATTTACTTATTTTGGTTGCCAAAGTATTTCAACTTTAAAAATTTCTCTGACAGCTGCTGAGATATATGAACCAGATAAACCCAACAGACTATTTCAATAAAAGTCTTATTGCTTATGTTTATCAAATATTTTTTTAATGTAACTACCTATCCCAGTAACCTCATTCCAGCGATTCTCTTCTAAGGAATAATTAGATGTATCTCAAAAATGTATGCCACAAATTTTTCATCACAGTATTATTTATAACAAAAATTAGAAACATTGCATTTCCAGGAATAAGCCATTATTTAAATACATCGGATTAAATCTGCAAAATAGGACATTTTTACAAAAACTACATATAAAAATACTGATAATGTGCTAAAAGTGAAACCAAAATCTACAAAGAAAAACTATATATATATCTTGTGGGCCAAGTTTATGTAAGTAGTATCCACTTATGTAAGAATGAACATATTGATCTACGTTATGTGAATGCAGAGACACCACAATGCTAACAGTGGCTGTGTGTGGTTAATGACAGTGCTTGTCCTCCTCCTTCTACTTCTTTTGATCCTCCTTAATCTCCTCTTCCTCCTTTATATTCCTAAATTTGCCATATTGCGTGAAATGTTGCCTGAGGAAGGTATATGCACGGGATAGAGCCACATATTACACCGCAGTCACCTTGACAAAGAAATGGTGCCTTCCTTTCTGCTGTCCTCCTGTGCCACACCTGAACACGTCTCCTTCTGACAAGGTGTAGCTGTATCTGTCATTACCTGGGTGATAGATGGCCTGGTTTTGTGACACCAGCACACGAACTGCCTCGAGCTTTGGTTACAAATACTTAAACATAAACCTTGGTCATTAGCAAAAACAAGCCAGTACTCTGAATGTTTCCTAGTTAAAGAGAGTTAATTAGTAGTAGTAAAAGTTGATAATGGAGGCTCTTTTTGTAAATTCTGGAAAAATCATTATACAGGAAATCAAATGTTTGGTCTAGATTCAAGGGCAAGGCAGCCTGAGGCATAGGCCTGTGCTTCATAACCATTCTTAATTGTTTGGGGACCAGTCAACTACGATCATAAATATATTAACTTGTTACAGTTCATAGTGCTGTCTGGCAACTATTTTTGGAAAGGTGATCCATCGCTTAGTTTAGGTAATAAATTTATCCCATTTGCTAAAACCTCTTGTTTTATAACCACTAAGCTGAAGTTACTGATAACTTTATATCAATTTGTATCATAAATCACCCTATTAATTTTCCCAACCTTATTGGATTTAAAAGATCTTTACATAGTTGAAAAATAATATTCTCTATATATCATCACGTACATAAAGCCTACTTCCCTGGCTCACTGGAGGGAGGAAAAAGCTAAACTAAGTGTTCTCCTCGATGCAGGAGATATATTTGTTCTTGTTTCAAATCATCTAAATTCTAAAGCTCATTGTACATTACCGATCTTGTTTCTATGGTTACCATGGAAAAGAAGAACGCATATTACTACACACAGACCTACTATTTTAAGAATGACCAAAAAGGGTAAGAAACCACACATGCTTTTCCATTATTTCTAACCTAGGCCTTCACGAGATTAGAGGGACAAAGAATAAGAGTGGGAAGTGAAAGTCAAAAAGGGAAAATTAAAAACAATAACAGAAAAAAATGGCCACAGAAATCTTTGAACACAATATTGAGTTATAACCTCCAAGGACATAAAGCATATTCTGTGTGTTGTGTGTGTGTGTGTGTGTGTGTGTGTGTGTGTGTGTGTATGTGTGTACTTTAAAACCGTGCAAATTGATAGGAAGGAACAAGTTTGTTGTAAAGATGATGAACTTTAAGGATGACCTTCTGTGGTATAAACCTGAAAAAAGAAGTAATTTTGCTTCTTTATTCAACCATTAGGATAAAGCTAAATTCTTGTCGTTATTTCAAAGTTGATGAGCAAAGGGAAAGAAAAGATCATAAAACAGAGAAAACTTGTGAATGCCTCATTAAGCACAGTAGACAAAAAAAAAAAAGAGTGTACAGTATGTAGTTTCTATCCTAAGGATCATTGTCATGTGTTTGCATTTGGAAAATCAAGATGCAATTACATGACATATTAGGTGTTAAAATGTAAGGGCATGAAAAAGGTACAGTAAAATAGGAGCCAAAAAGAGAGATCCAAGGAGTTAGGTCTTCATGTTGTAGCCACGTGCCACAGATTGTTTAAAAAATATTTGAAATGTGTCATTAAAATCAGTATTTATACCATCAAATGTTGGAGAGCATCTGTGGAAATAGGAACCCACATTCCCTTCTGGTAGGAGTATGAACCAAAGTAGCCTTTCCAGAGTGCAGGCTGCCATTGCTTAAGGAAACAGAGATGAACCGTTCCCTATGACCCAGTAATCCAGACCTGAGAGAGGATACGAAGGCAGCTCTGTTTATGGTCACAGGGAACTGGGACAATGGTCCACCTCTGGGAAGTGGATAAGTTACACAGAATTCTATGGAATACTCTTCAACAGTTAGATACATAAGAAGATACATATTTTGCCTTATGAACAATTTTTTGAGTACAGCTTAAGACAAGGAAGGATTCTGACACAATATCATTTATGTAAAATAATACACATGTGCACATATCCATGGCATTTGTTAAACTTGTTATGGAAGGAACCTGAGTGAGAAGGGAGATGAGGACTGAGAAAAGGAGAGAGAATAGGGAGGCCTTAAATGTATTAATGATGACAAAGGAGACTAATTCTGTCAACTCTCTAGCTTTCCACACTGAAGTGAAAAAAAAGGATAATAATAATAGATATACCATATGTGTTCCTAAATTTCTGAAACTGAATTGTTGTAAGGAAGCCTTCCAATATCACCAAGTAGCTCTCAGTATCTGAGTGACAAGGACTGACTCGGGCTTTCAAGAGTCCCTACTAATTAAGAAACCTGCCTGTTAGATCTTTGCAGTTTTCTTAGTAAATGTTTACTAGATGTTTAATGTATTTATTACATCTTTTTATAAGCTATATCCATTTATTCTACAATTCCTGTGTTTATTTCTAAAAGTAAATGTGCAAAGATTAGTAACCATAAGATTTAAAGACCGTGAATACCCTCAACCTGGCTTGAGAACATGTGGAAAGGTCCTGTATGCTAAGACCCACTGTACAATAATTAAATTTCAATGTCTCTATCTATTTACTGAAAAGCTGCCTTTATTTCCTAAGTAAAGAAATAATCTACCTAGAACGAAATCATATTCTAATCTGGAACATTTTTACTTGAGTGCCCACCAAACAATGTTAAGAAATGAAGGAGATTTGACAATTTATTTACATCAGTCCTGTAGGAAATGCGTTTCTTTATTAGTACTGCTTTGAATTTCACCAGGACCAAAGAAAAATTGGCATATATGAAAATATGAAGGCCAGGTAGGTACTTAAGCAACAACAAAGTACAACTCCTGCCTTCAAGGGTCTTATGCCTAATGTGGAAGACCAGCTAAAGAGCAAGTATTTTCAATGGGGTGTTTTGCATCGTGAGGAAGACATAATGCAGGCTGCCACGTCAAAGTTCACGGTCTCAGGTTGTCCTGGCTTTCTTTGAGAGAAAGAGATGCTACGTTGAGACCTGAGGAACAACTTTAACATATCCAAGGAATAGGAGAGACAAATGTATTCCTAGAAAAGGGAAAAGAATCAGTAAATATAGCTAGACAAGATGAACTGCAAGTACTTCAGTATGGCAGAAACATAATACGCAAGATGGTAAGTTGCACAAAATGAAAAAGAAGTCAGCAGGTGCTAAAGGGCTTTAGATCGCTAAGTAATAGGGACTTCACACTGGAGGCAACAAGAAGTCATTTAAGCATGACACCAGTATGATCAAATTGTGCATCAGAAAAATCAATCTTCTGTACGGAAAACTAATGGGAAAGACGTTTGTTAAAAGATATGGAGATCTGTGAAAACAGGCATGCATGTCCTGAATGAAACAAAAACACAAACATGAAAAGGCAAAACTATGGAGACAGTTGAAAGATTATTGGTTGCCAGGGGTTAAGGGGGAGAGAAGGATGCATAGAGCACAGAGGATTTTTAGGGAAATGTAACTATTCTGTATGTTACTACACTGGTGGATACATGTCATTATACATTTGTCAAAACCTATTGAATGTAAAACACCAAGCATGAGCCCTAGCAGAAACTATAGACTTTGGGCGATAAAGATATGCTAATGTAGGTTCATTGATTTTAACAAATGTCCCACTGTGGTGCAGAATGTCAATAGAAGGGAAAGTTGCAGGTGTCTGGGAACAAGTGTTATACAAAAACTCTCTGTACTTTCATTCAATTTTGCTTTGAACTTAAAATTGCTCTAATTTTTTGAATTAAAAAACAACATAGATGCAGTAGATATGTAGAGAAGTGGACAAATTTGAGAGCTAGTAAGAATGAGGAATCTACAGGAATTGCTGGGTGATTCGATACAGAAGAACATTGGAGAACAAGTGAAAGTATCACCCAAGTTTCCCACTTAAGGGACTGAAGTAAATGTGCTTCACATTCATGTGTAAACAGAATAGAGGAGGAGAACCAAGCCTGGGGAAGAGGTGTGTAAATATTGAAGGAGGAGAAATATCTCTGTGGAAGAAAGAGAATAATTTCCTACTTAGATGATCACTTCTAATAAGTCATCCTTATTAGTAGAATCCTTGTAATAGAGCAGGTAAGAGTAAGGCGAGATGGAAGGAAAGGTTTGTAGTGAGAAGAACTAAGAATTATCCTACTTTTCATCAGAGGAGATTAAAATAAGGCGAAAGTCCAGTGCATCCTTGTGACAACAAAAAGATGGCCCTTAAAAACTGCTAGGCTGTGTGTGTATGCCATGTGCGTCCTGAACTGAATTTTGGGGATCTATAAATTATAAAAATATAAATTCTTATTTATATTTTATTTATTTTTATAAATAAATAAAATGTATACATAAAAATTATATTTAAAATGTACATATAAATTTTATATAAAATTATATAAATATAAAAACTTTATGTAAAATAAAATTTATAAATTAAAAAATGTTTATTTATATTTATATATAAAAAGCTATTCAGAGCCTGTAAGTTCCATAAATAGTCTTTTCTTGATACAGAATTAGGCTATGTTGCGATTGACCAAAAAAAATGCATTTGGAAAGATGTGTTTTCAGAAAAACTCATTCAGTAAAAGGACTGGCTTGTTCAGAACTCTTACCACTGAGAAGAATGAATTATAATTCAGTGATCCATTTTCAGATGTGCTCTTGGTTGAAAACGGACATCCTTCTGGAAGCTTGAAAAAAGAATTGAGAAGGTGACCTTTGAAATCATAAACCCAGGAATCCCCCAAGAAATGAAATCGTCATCTATGGAAGGTGTGGAATCTTTGCTAAGGAGATAGTTAGGCTTGGCCAAAAATAATTATTATTGAAGTCCTGTGCATGGTGAGGAAGGTAAACTGAAGTGGGGCAGAGCCAGGTTAAGAGTGGAGAAGGTTCCAGGAGAATACACGACTTATGAAGGACTAAATCTTCACTTCCATTATTCACAAAAAGAGAAAACATAAGTTCACTAAAACTGCAAATAGTCTTCATAATAGGTGAATAATTTTGAAATTACTTGATTGTATTAGGGTTCGTCAGAGAAACAGAATCAATCTCACGTGTATTTGTATATATATATATAGAGAGAGAGAGATTTATTTTAAGGAATTGGCTCATGCATTTAGAGTCTGGCTAGTCGAAAATCTGCAGGGCAAGGTGGCAGCCTGGAAACTCAAGGAAAAGCCAATGTTTTAGTTCAAATCCAAAAGCCATCTGCTGGCAGAATTCCCTCTTCTTCCAGGGAGGTCAGTCTTTTTCTGTTAATGCCTTCAACTGATTGGATGATTGGATTGAGGCCCACCCACATCATAGAGAGTAAACTACTTTATTCAAAATCTACTAATTTCACTGTTAATCTCATCTAAAAATACTTCCACAAAAACACCTGGAGTAATGTTTAACCAAATATCTGGGTACCATAGTCTAGCCAAATTGACATAAAATTAACCATTACATTGAGTTTTTTTCAAAATTTGTGAATCTAGTTCTCAGTATAATAAATTGGTCTCTGGTGGTGGGTACAAGAAACAGGTGGCCAAGAAAGGATGGATATGCTCTGCCCCATTTTCTTCTATACTCACACTGAAACATGGAGTAAGTTTGTCTAATATACAGCATGGATTCAGCACAAGACAAGGTGACAGAGCAAGAAAATGCAGACTGCCCACATGCCAGAGGTTATGAAAACAAGTTTTCTGATTTCTCTGTGAGTTTGAAATAGGAGAAGTCTCTCATTGCCCAGTTGAGAAGTAAGAAGGGACCTCACACACCTAAAAGTACTTCGGATATCTAAGTTTCAGACAAACCCTCTCTCTTTCTTCAGGATATCAATAAGGTCTATATAAGTAGTGTCAAATCTATGAGGGATAGCAATGAAATAGCAAAGGTATTTGTACATCCATGGTAGCCCAGTGGTGCAACTTCTAAGAAAAGTTCCATCTCTGCTAATATAATCAATACTCTGGTCTCCAAGAAGCTTGGAAGTTGGCCTTTGGACTTATAAACGTAGCATTCTGTAATGGCTTAAGATGGTTTCCTGCAGTTGGTTCTAGCACCATCCAAACATGCAGATGTATGACAGCAATCCTAAAGAGGGTTTTTTCTTTTCTTTTGAGGAAGATTGCCCTGAGTTAACATCTGTGCCCATCTTCCTCTACTTTATATGTGGGATGCTTGCCAAGTGGTGCCATGTCCACACCCGGGATCTGAACTGGCAAACCCTGGGCCACCAAAGTGGAACATGCGAACTTAACTGCTGCACCACCAGGCAGCCCCCTAGAGAGGGAATTTTTATGTTCAGGTAGTCAGTCACAGAAAACATGGCTCACCAGGTTTTTGAATAGCTCAGGTATTTTACAGTCCAACAATCACTTCTCAGTCAGACCTTGCATCTTAAGGTGTGTCACAGTAATAGTCCTACTGTCTTCAAATGAGATTGAAGACTTTCTGAAATCTCTTTTTTGTGAATCTGTCTCTTTTTCCCTAGCCTACATGGGATAATAAGCTATGAAACCTGAGCTAGTAGAAAGCACTTACAGTCAGCGATTTGAGCTATAATAATCTTAGCACAGAACAAATTCTCTGTTCCTATATTTCCTAGGCCACGGCAGGTGAGGTTGAAAAGCGAAAAACCCTTTCCAAAGATCATGGGCCTGTTGCTCTAAAAACAAGTCTACCTTCCTCACAGACAGGAAATGCCCAGCAGGAAGTCAGTTGCACAATCACAGTCCTCATATACAGTGGACCTCCTGCCTCTTGTCCCTAGGGGTTTCTCAGGGTCACCTGTGGGTCAGCTTTCAGGAGGAATGGCTAATCATAATCTGAAGTGAAGTTCACCATTTGGGTAAGAAACAAAATTAGTAAATGACCAGTAGCAGCAGCAGGTTCATGTGCTTCCCCTCCCTGATTTCCATGCATGGGGCCTGTTGTGTCCTAGACTCACTCAGCAGCTACTGCCATCATTCGTGACCTGCCACTCCAGTTGGAGCCAGATATTTTGATTTGGTGGAACAGGACATTTTTGGGTAGACAGAATACCCAAAGGCTTAGAAATGGACTTGAGAAGGGGAGAAGATCTTGACCCCAAATCTTGAAAATGCATAAACGGCCTGCTAGATGTGTGTCTCCTTGGCAAGATTCCATCAATTTCCTGCGAATGCTGTAAATATTTAGTGTTGTAAGGTACATAGGTAAATTCTGACAACACTGCTCTTCCATAGCTAATGTAACTGATTCAAGGGTAGTAGTCGAGGATATGGAAACACTTCTGGAGACAGGATTTGAGGCCCCCCAAGTTTGGAATAATAAACAATGAAATTGTTTCTTGGCCTGGCTTTCTGGGTACCAAGAAGGATAAAGTAGCCATTTAGGGCTGGATATATAGGACATCAAGCTTCTAATCATAAAATGCTGACTTACCAGTTAAAATAAGGTTAACGTTTCTCAGACATGGAATTCCTACAACAACCATACCCAGATTCTTAAATAATTTTATTAATATCACCTATGAGCCATGTATAACTCACTGAATTTATAACACCATATGGCTAAGAACAAGGTCTGGGAACATAACGCATTGTCAAATGTAGACGCTTCATTTACTAAAACTTAATTCTGCTGAGCTGAGAAAATATTTAAGGGGCAATATCTATGTCCCCAAACAACTACTGAATGACAGGTAAGTTTGTGCAGACAGAAAGCAGTATACAAAAGAAAAATCCTAGAGACACAAGCAAGGGGCCTACAGTGGATGTGGTGTGACTGTAGGATGCCAGGGGAAAAAAATGAACATGTGATCAGCTTGAAGTAATTGCAGTAAGAGGAAGGACTCATTTTGAGCAAGGACAGTCTTTGAAAGCAAAAGAGTCATAAACAGACTTGGCAATGATTATTAACTTCCATTTGTATGCTGCACAGTACATTCTAAAACACTTCCACATGTTTTATCTCAGTCAAGTTGGAAAACAATCCTGAAAGTTAGAAACAGCAGGTATTGTTCTGCTTGTTTTATATGCAAGGGAAGGAATACAGAGAGGTTAACTGAGCTGGCTAAGGTCGCATTCCCAGTTAGAAAACCAGCAAAGAATAGAACCTAGGTTTCCAGAATCTCAGTGTAATGTACTTTAACCACTCCTGGCTGCACACAGCAGTTTTGCTGAACGAAGAAATTCTTCACTCATGTACGGCTTAGAGAACATTGGTGTTTTTAGCCAGTCTTGCCCTATTAATAACAAGGATGTCAGCTTCATCCTTCTCCAGCCATGAAATCACAGGACCCCAGAGGTCATCTGGTTCATCCCCCGTCAGTTGTGCCACAGCATTCGTCAGTCCAAGATCACATTAACCTTTTCAGCAGCCCCATCAAAATGTTTATTCCTAGTGATCTTAAAGCCAAACGTATACTTGAGAAATGTATGATGCATAGAAGAACTTAGTTTTACTTAGAAAAATAGAATCTTTCCTAAAGAACATATTCGAACTGCTTTGCCTCAGGAGTGGTTAAGAAGAATATGAGGTGTTTACAATGTGTGTTATGATCTTGGACTGGAGGTGTTTAAAGATCACCTTAAAACTAAAAAATAGTTCACATTTATTTTCCACACTAACATAATTTTCTATTTTCCAAATATCTAAATCAAATACCACAGCCATCAGTGCTAGAAAAGGAAGGAGGAAAACAGCTGCCCTTGGGCGTCTAATCACAGCCTGTCGATACCTGCTGCGGATCAGTAGTGGGCTCCACTTTTCATTGTCAAACAGTTGATTTTCCCAGGCAACGTGGGTGAAGTGGAGAAGAAAATTTCTTGTGTTTGCATCCAGGGCAACTCCTCCTGCTTGGAATGACTGAACCCCAAATCAAAATAATTTCACTCCACATCCTAATTATATCAGTTCCCAACATCTCCAGCATCAAAAATATCCCCTTTCTTTTTCCAGCTGAGCGTCTCAAGCACAAGAAAATATCCTCTAAAGGGGGCGTGGAAGGAAGCATGATCTGAAGCAAGAGAGGTGTTTTGCATAAGACAAAGCTGCTCTTTAGTTTGCATTTAAATATATTTCAGCTTTTGAAGATCTACCTTTCTCTCCCTACAATGGTATTATCATTGATTGTGCAGCTTGTATGAATAAATGAGGCTTAAAAGACATCTACATGACTTAAAGTCCTTTCGCCAGTAAGAATACTTGTAATTTGTCCTCCAGTTGGAGACTTGAAATCCTGCTAGCAAAGCCTAAAGTGTTTAATGTCTGCCTCTTTCCTCATTGGCTGCCTAATGTTTTTGATCTAGTCAATTCTGCCTATTTCTGATTAATGGGTGCTAGAACAATCTAGCTGTCACTTCCCTACAATCTATAGCAATGGGATACTGCTTCACATTTCAAAATATTCAATTAGTTCCTTTGTCATACTTTAGTGGGTCACATTTTCTTTTTCTTCATTAGGTAAAATCAATTCCTCACATTGAGTTCCAAAGTAAATGGCAAGACACTAATGTAAGTACTGCGGAAAACAAAAGGAATATAGGATGTGGTCACTGATCTCAAAAATGAGACAGAAAAATGTTGAGCCCTTACAATCTGGACTGTACCAGGCCTTTTAAATGTAAAGATAGATGTCCTACTCATTCTTTTAAATAAGAGGACACTGAGATTTAATCACTTGCTAAAAGTCACTCAGAGAGTGCATGGCATGTCTGTGGTTCCAAATCCAGTGCTTTGCAAAGCAACACATTACAGAGTCTCCCAAAATGTATCCTATTATCTAGTTGAGAAATGAGACGCAGAAGTGATGCAAGTTACACGACAAGAATGCAAATGAGATAATAAAGGCATTTCTTAGTGATCTTAAAGATACTAGTTACTATAGTAACCATACTCTAAGAGCATAGTGAAGCTGCAAGTTATTTCAGGTGTAGGTGTTTAAGAAAGCCTTTGGGAGAAATAAGAAAATTAAACTACTTCTCGAAGAATGGTAGAATTTGAATTGATGAGAATAACGAGCCATGTATTCATCAAGAGGGGAAGGGTACGAGCAAAAAACTTAGTAGTCATTTAAAGTAGTGTGCCCAGGTATTTGAACAGAATGCAGGACTTGCTCTACATGCCCTCTTTGGTCTTGAGGAGCAGACTGGCTGGAACATGGTGGCCCTAGACATAGCCAGTGCAAATATCTACCTGACGCATGTAGTGGAGGTCACACTCAACAGCTTGTCTACTTAAAAGTATCTGCCTCAAATGGCTGTGTGATTATTTGAATATCTCATGAGTATCATCTTTCAATTTATGTTTTTAGGTCCATATAGTTACTGTGGCATTTCTTGACTAAATGCCCATATTTGCTTGAAGTTCTTCATACATTAACCATTATACTGTCACTAACATGTTTGTTTCCAGATTGTCATGGACATTAGACCCCAATAGATAATTGTGAGACTTGGAGAGGATCCACAAGCATAAGACCTTGCCTAAGAAAAATGAGCCTGGATGTAGGAGCAATGAGGAGAGAGAAGATGAAGTCCCCTAAAATGGAGGAAGTAATGAGCGCACAATGGCAGGGAGGACGAGATAGAAAGTACTTCAGGAAAGGCTAAGGATATACTGATGACACACTGGGACATTTTAAGTGAAGGCAGGATAAGGGAGGATATTTCATATGAAACATAACATAAAGATCAACAAGTATGGTTATTATTTATTTCTTGGAGGTCTCTACATTCATTTTAGTAGTTCCTACATGTGGAGAAACAATAGTACCTGGGGGTAATCCTTTTTATTGAGATAAAATTGACATATAACAGTTTCAGTGTACAACATAATGACTCAGTATTTGTACGTATTGTGAAATGATCACTACAATAAATCTAATATCCATCACCATTCCTAAACTCCTAGCAACTTTCAAATATACAATACTGTATTAACTAGAGTCACCATGCTATACATTACATCCCAATGACATTTATTTTACACCTGAAAGTTTGTACCTTTTGACCACCTTCACCCATTTTTGCCCACTCCCCCGCCCCTTGCCACTGGCAACCACCAATTTGTTCTCTGTATGTATGAGTTCAGGCTTGGTTATTTTTTAGATTCCACATATAAGTGAGATCATACAGTATTTGTCTTTCTCTGTCTAACTTATTTCACTTAGCATAATGCCCTCAAGGTCCATCCATGTTATCACAAATGGCAAGATTCCCATTTTTGAGGCTGAATAATATTCCATTGTGTGTATGTATGTATGTATGTATATATATATATATATATATACACCACAATTTTTTATCCATTCGACCATCAACGGAGAATCAGGTTGCTTCCATGTCTTGGCAATTGTAAATAATGCTGCAATGAACTTGGCGGGGGGGGCATGGTGCAGATATCTTTTTGAGTTCATGTCTTTGTTTTATTCAGATTACTACTCAGAAGTGGAATTGCTGGACTACTTGGTAGTTACATTTTCAATTTTTTGAGGAAACTCCAAACTATTTTCCATGATGGATATACCAGTTTATATGCCACCAACAGTTCACAAAGGTTCCCTTTTCTCCACATCCTTTCCAACAAATTATTTCTTGTCTTTTTGCTAATAGCCATCTAACAGGTACGACGTGGTATCTCATTGTGGTTTTGATTTGCATTTCCCTGATGATTAATGATGTTGAGCACCTTCTCATGTAACTGCTGGTCATCTGTATGTCTTCTTTGGAAAACGTCTATTCAGATCCTCTGCTCATTTTTTAATTGGATTGTTTGTTTGTTTTGATTTGTTTTTCCTATTAAGCTGTGTAAGTTTTCTGTATATTTTGCATATTAGCTGCTTATAAGTTATATGATTCGCAAATATTTTCTCACACTCAGTAGGTTGCCTTTTTCACTTTGTTGATGATTTCCTATGCTGTGCAGAAGCATTTTAGTTTGACATAATCCCACTTGTTTATTTTTGCTTTTGTTGCTTTTGCTTTTGCTGTCAAATCCAAGATATCACCAAGACCAATGTCAAGGAGCTTACTGTTAATGTCTTCTTCTATGAGTTTTATGGTTTTAGGTATTCATGTTTTTAACCCATTTTGTTAATTTTAGTGTGTGGTGTAAGATAGTGGTCTAGTTTCATTCTTTAACATGTGCCTGTCCAGTTTTGCCAATACTGTTTATTGAAGAGACTATGCTTTCCCCATTGTATATTCTTAGCTTCTTTGTCTTAAATTAATTGACCATCTTTGTGTGGGTTTATTTCTGGGCTGTCTATTCTCTTTCATCGACCTATGTGTCTGTTTTGATGTCAATACCATACGTTTTGGTTACCACAGCTTTGCAATATAGCTTGAAATCAGGAAGCATGATGCCTCCAGCTTTGTTCTGTTTTAAAATTGCTTTGGCTATTTGGTTCCATACAAATTTTAGAATTGCTTGTTCTATTTCTGTGAAAAATGCCATTGGAATTTTGTTAGGGATTTCATTGAATCTGTAGATTGCGCTAGGTAATGTGGACACTTTAACTATGTTTAGTCTTCCAATCCATGAGCACAAAATATCTTTCCATTTCTTTGTGTCTTTTTATTTCTTTCAACAATGTCTTATACTTTTAAGTGTACAGGTCTTTCACCTTCTTGGTTAAATTTATTCCTATGTATTTTATTCTTTTTGCTGCAGTTGTACATGGGATTGTATACTTGATTTCTCTTTCTGCTAGTTTGTTGATAGAGTATAGAAACACAACTGATTTGCGTGTGTACCCTGTGACTTTACTGATTTGGTTTCTGGTGGATTCTGTAGGGATTTTTTAATATATAAAATCATGTCATTCATAAATAGTGACAGTTTTACTTCTTCCTTTTCAATTTGAATACATTTTATCTTTTTTCTTGTCTAATTGCTCTGGCTAGGGCTTCCAATACCAGGCGGAATAGGAGTGACAAGAGTGGGCATCCTTGTCTTGCTCTTGATCTTAGAGGAAAAGTTTTCAGCTTTTCACCATTGAGTATGTTAGCTATGGGCTTGTCACCTATGGCCTTTATTATGTTGAGGTAAGTTCCCTCTATACCTATTTTGTTGAAAGTTTAATCATAAACGGATGTCGAATTTTGTCATATGCTTTTTCTACATCTATTGAGATGATCATATGATTTCCATCCTTCATTTTGTTAATGTGATGTATCACATTGATCTGTGGCTATTGGACTGTCCTTGCATCCCTGGAATAAATCCCACTTGATTGTGGTGTGTGATCTTTTTAATGTGCTGTTAAATTTGTTTTGCTAATATTTTGTTGAAGACTTTTGCATCTTGGCCTACAATTTTTTTTCCTTGTGATGTCCTTGTCTGGTTTTGATATCAGGGTAATGCTAGCCTAGTAAAATGAATTTAGAAGTGTTCTCTCCCCTTTTACTTTTTGGAAGAGTTTGAGAAGAATTGGTATTAAGTCTTTGAATGTTTAGTAGAATTCACCAGTGAAGCTGTCTGGTCCTGAAGTTTGTTTGTTGGGAGGTTTTTGATTACTGCTTCAATCTTCTTACTAGTAATTGGTCTGTTCAGATTTTCTATTCATGATTAAGTCTTAGTAGGCGTTATGTTTCTAGAAATTTATCCATTTCTTCTAAGTTGTCCATGGGAATCTTACATAAAGACATAGTGGATAAATTATTGTGAGAAAGAATGAAATGAGAAATAGAAACAATAATAGATTGTCAGTAATGATTACCTTATTCAAATACCCGTGTGCTGTGTTGCTTTTCCCCTTTAACCTCTCTTTCCACATTTGCTATGACATCTCTATTTGTTTATCTAATATAACAAGTAGCACTATTTGCTCTTTAATAGTAATGCATCTTAAGAATCTTTGCACACCCAAAGTACCTAACAGTTTTTATACATAATTGTGACTTAATAGTTGGTTACTTCTGAAATCTTAATGTTCTTAAACAATATGTCTGAGATTTTTGAAATATCTGAATTTTTTAGAAATCATTGAGTACCTACTGGCACATAGCAAATTCCCAGTAACTATTTGTTGAATAAATAAAATGTATGAATGAAAAAAGAATGAGTATATACTTTCATAATTGGTATTATGTGCTGTTATGTGGTTCATATATTTTTACATATTAATCATTTAATATTTATGACAACCTCTTGATGTAGGGAGATGATTATTCCCTTATTACAGATGAAACAATCTGAATGCCACATTAGTAAATCACAGAGCCAATATTCAAGCCCAGGCATCCTGACACAAGTCGTTTTTATTAACCACTATGGTGTGAATGAATGAAGCTCAATGAATAAGCAATTGGAACTACATAGTTTCTTAAGATATCAGTCATTTTTCTATGAAATCTTTAACCAGTTTAACTATTTTATGTCACATTGTGACTCCTTAATGGAATTTGAACAAAATGAACATTAATAGTAAATGTTGAAATCTCTCATTGACTCCTACATCAATTTATAAATATGCACTATGCATGATTTCCTCAATTTTAGGGATACTATCTGGACAATGCAACTTAAAGTCTGCTTGTTAATGTCAATACTAACAGCACCACAGGAAAGAGGAAAACCAACAACGGGGAGATTACATCATTATGGACGCAATTTCCTCAACATCTTTTAAATGTACCTAACCAAAGATTGATAGCCAATTTAATGAGCAATCTGTTCTTATGCTGAATGTGCATGATGCTATTATATGAAATGGAAACAACTGGAAATGTGTCAGAAATGCACTTTACAACATTAGTTGAAAATGCCATTGATTGATCAATATCACCCTGTGTTTGACCCCAAGAACTACTTCCGCAGTGTGCAAGACAAATGACGTGTGAAAGAAGGTTTCAAGTAAAATCCATGTTTGCTTGATTTTTTTTTAAAGCAAACACTATTCTTTCATGGAGGAAATGTCAATGTCTCTGAAGCAAAATGCCAATAAAATGTCTCCTCTCACATAAAGGAAAACAAGCGTTTTGGTAAATTATGTTGTCTGATCCTTTGGATGTGCCAGGCATTCATTTGGTAAACTGCTGCTTATATTTTTTCATTTTTACAGCTGTAAATTATATCTGATTTATCCTAAATTGCAACTCATTTAATGGACATTTATTGAACAATTTTTTCTACCTGGCTGGTAAAATATAAGGGAGAAACAGAGGTCATATAATGCTTTATGGAAGGCCATCTCAGACTGTGGGAGGAAGCAGCATATAATGAATAGAATTTTACCCTGAGTGGATCCCAAATGATCTCCTTTAGTCTCTTCTTTTCACAGCAACAAGTGCTAATTGATGGGTCTGACTGATTAAATTTAGCAAAAAGGGCCATCACAGCAACCAGAAGCAGAGAAGCAAATCATAATCGTTATCATTTGGTTGAAACAAGAATTAGCAAACTCACAGGCCTTAGCTTTCCACTTTGCTTAATTCTTTCCTCCCTTCCCCTCCCCTCCTCAGTGATAAATGAGGATAAAAGTGTTAGTTGAGCCAAAGAGCATTAAGAATACTACCAGGGCAAGGGACAGCAAAATTTTCCTAAAGTATGAAGAGGATTAACTAGTTAATTCAGAGAGGGAATTAAAGGAGTTTATCTTGTTATGGTGAGCCAAGGGCATGACCTTATTAATACCCTAAGAGTAAACATTGATTATTTCCAAGAAAAAAAGAACACAGGAAAATATGGGAGAATTTGAAGAAATATTAGTAAATGTTCCAAAGTAAAGGGAAGGCAAAAAACTTAAAATTATAAACTCTTGTTATTTTTAAGTATATAAAATAATATTCAAGAATTTGCATTCAAAATCAGTAGTTCCCACTCCCTCTATAACTTTGTCCCCAGAGGCAACTACATTTAACCATATCTGTGATTGTTATTCTGATGGTAAAGGCCATAATTCATATAAAGCTCTTTCATAACGTGTTAGCTTTTTCCAGTATCTTTGACTCTTGGTATGAAAGATGAGGGTGCGACTCATATTATTTGCCACTTCCCCTATCTCTTCATGCCCAGTTGATTAAAATTTTAAATTACTTTTAGTGTTTCAATTGATTATTTTGTAAATGATACATATTCTCTATTTCTTGTTTAATCTCCATTAGGCATTCTTTCTTAATTACTAACTGGGAATGAATATTAGCATCCATATATATACTCCACATCTCTTCCCCACTCCCCACTCTAATTTTTCAATGTTTGCAGCTCCCTAAACTTTTATCTTATCAGGGTGAATACTTTCTTCTTTACAAATAGTTATGTATTTAATCCTTTGTCCATAGATAATTGGTGAAGGTTGAAAACAAATAAGCATTTACGTGAATCTGGCTATATAAATATTTTTCATTGCAAAATACACAGCAGAGGTACAAAGCATTTCCTTTAATTTATTAGCATCTCTAAGGTCCAATGTCAGGACAAGAATGACACTCACAGAGGAATGCTCCTAACATCGAGGACAGATTCTATTTTCTTATATTCCATTAATTGTTCCAAATAATGACACATTTTACTTCGTCTCATATGTATACCTTGACTTTCTATTTCTTGCATTTAGTTTGTTGTTTTATGTTTCCTGAATTTTCTAATTTTCAATTCTTTTATCTTCTGAAGTAATAGATAATTTGTTTTGTATATCAGTAGTATCTTCCATGGGTTTTTTTGCATTTGGTCACTTTTTTGCATTTAGTTCACTAGACAATATCTTTTTCAAATAACCATTCTGGAGCCACTGACATTCAAGTCTTAATAAAACTACTCTCAGGGTGCTATATGCTGAATAGCATTGTCCCCTCCTAAATTCATACAATAAAACTTATTCCCCCAACATGATAAAAGTTGGAAGTGGAGTCTTTGGGAGTTCAGTCCACCATTATGAATGGGATTGGTGCCCTTATAAAAGACCCTAGAGAGCTCCCTTGCCCCTTCTGCCAAGTGAGGTTACAGTGAAAAGATGGCCATTAATAAATCAGAAGTGTGCTCTCACCAGACACTGAACCTACAAATGCCTCGATCTTAGATTTCCCAGACTCAGGAACTGTGGGAAATTTTTCGTGTTTGTAAGGCACCCAATCCATGGTATTCTACTATAGCAGACCAAACGGTCTAAGATACAAGGTCTGCTGCAGAACCATTGTCCTAGGATTTCATTTCCTTGAGCTCTTCTGTCATGGCCGCTGTAATTCTACAGCCTCTGCTCCTGCTTGTGCTTTACCTCTGTACTGAGTAACTGCCTCTGAAATTGTGCACGAGCATCGTTGTTTAAGATGCTATCATTCATGAAAATGTACTTATTTTGCATTTATAATTGATGGACAGTTTGTTTCAGTGTAGAATTCCAGGCTGAATACCATTTTTCCTTAGAAACTTGAGGTTGTTCTGCCTGTATCTTCTATAATCCAAAGTTCATAAAAATACAGGTTATATCCTTGCTTCTTTGGAGCTGACTTGCTTTTCTTCTTTGGTCTGGACGTTTTTGAGAGCTGCTTCTTATTCCTAGTGCACTGAAAATTCAGAAAGTAAACTTATATGTAGGCCTTTTAAAATTCATGCCAATTTGTGAATGCCTTCAATTTAAATCACTTACCAGGTCTGTCAAATTTTCTGTTCCTCCTTTAGTTCCTCCTTTTCCTTGCTCCTCCTTTTCTTTTTCCTTTTTATTTGTTCTAACCAACTGAAGTATAACAGACACATGGAGAAGTATACACATCAATAACTTCACTAGTCAATGAGTCATACCAAAGTGAACATATCTCTGATATTTTGACCATCCAACTCAAAAAAACAAGATTATAAAAAACAAGATTCCCTAGCAAAAATCCTGATTACTACACTTTTCATCCTATACAGTGTAAACTTTATTCCAATTCCTGAAACTGTAAACAAATTTTTCTGGTTTGTTTTTTTAACTTTTTTGAATGGAATAATACAATATTTATACTCATATATCTGGCTTCTTTCATTCAACATTAGTTTTGTGAGATTAAACCAGGTTGAATGTAGTGGTGGTTCCTTTGATTATTCTGTTTTAGTCACACTGATAGGAATTAGATTACCTCATTTTCATGTTAATTTGCATTTTCCTATTGTTAATGTTTGATTAGCTTTTCAAGTCTATTGAATATTTTGATGCCAGGTTTTGGTAATTGTCTGTTTAAATCTTTGGTCAATTTTCCCTTAGGTTGTCTGCCTTTTTCATGCTGACGTGTAGCAGTTTCTAATATATTCCAGATATGGGCCATTTCTGAGTTATATTTGTTGCAAATATTTTCTTCTCGGGAGCTTTTTGCTTTTTCACTCCTTTAATGGGTCCACTTCATAAACAGAATTCTTTAATTTTAATATTATCTTATTTTCCCTTTTACTCAGGGCTTTTGTGTCCTGTATATATACCTAGCCCAAATTCATAAAGATAGTTTTTTACTTTATTCTAAAACCTTCAATATTTTGCCTTTCATATTTAAATCTACAGTAACATGAAATGGATTTTTGTGTATGGTATGAGATAAAGGTCAAGTTTCATTTCTTTCATGAGAGGATCCAATTCATCCAGAACCTTGTATTGAAAAGAACATATTTCCTTTAATATTGTGCAATATATTCTTGTCATAAATCAAGTATCCACATATATGTGGGTCTCTTCTGTTCCATTGGTCTCTTTGATATCCTCTGTGCAATTTCATTCTGTATTCATTCAAGTAGCTTTAAAATATTTCTTGGCTTCTGAAAGACTAAATCTTTACACCTTGTTATTCTTCAGGAATGTCTTGAATATCTTTGCCCTTTGCATTTTGACATACATTTCAGAATGGTTTTGTCAAAATCCATTATAAAAACTCCTTGGAATTAAATCACATTGCATTAAGACCATAAATTAATTTGGAGAAATTTGATATCTTTACAATTTTGAGTCTTTCAACACTCAAACATTGTGTATTCCTCCACTGATTTAGGTGTTCCTTAAGGCTCTTAATGTTTTATGACTTTTGTAAAGGATTTCCAAATATTTCCTTAGATTTATTCCTCTGGGTATTTGATAACTTTTGGTGATAGGATAAATATATTTAAATTTTATTTTCTAGATTATAGCTTTCAGATATAATAGGGATGTGATTTACCTTCCAAAATTTGACAACTAAGGAATTGCACAAAATATCTGAAACGGTAATTCCAGACACTGGTAACAGGCAAAGCAGGACTGAGTTCCCTTAGAGAAGGGCTGTAACTAAAGTAAGCCCTAAACTGCCTCAGTTTGCTATTGAGGCAGTTGCTGGACTGAAACAGTGTAGGGACGCGGCGCCCTGCCAGCATCTTGCAGTGTTGCTGAGTTGAGGAGACTGAGATAAGAATTCAAGGAGGCCAAGTTAGCCAGAATTTGGAGGGCAGAATACCAGAGAGTAAGGAGTGGTATAGAGAGAGAGTCCTGAGATTTCCAAAGGGAACCCCTTGAATATTTGGCTAAGTACTGATCTTGGTATGCACAGGAACAAATTGCCTGAGACTAGAGAGAGAACTATTGGAAAGAATTAGGTCAAATGATTCCTGCATCTCACACAGGGCTGAAAGGAATTTGTGTCCTACCAGCCAGAGTGGAAAGACCTCATAAGCCATAGATATTGGGCAGAATCCTAAGAAGGTTATCATTTTAGTAGGAGGCTAAATTAGCCCTACAACTAAAGGATGCCAAAGCCCTGCCATAACTAAGAAGGTACGTAAAACTCAAAAGATCAAACTGTTTTCAAGTAACTTAACTGAATACCAGAACAAAGTTCAATACCCAACAATGTAAAAATCAAAATATACAGCATCCTATCAAAATTTACCAGGCATGTAAAAATCAGAAAAATATGGTCATTAGCTAAGAAAAGGATCAACATAAAGATACCCAGAAATGATGCAGATGATGAAATTAGTAGCTATTATAAATATATTCCATATATTCAAGAAGGTAGAGGAAGTCATGAACAGAATTAGAAAAACTTTATATGTAAATTTTATTTTTAGTTGCTTACTGGTTATATGTAAAGATAAAATTAAATTTTATATACTGACATTGTGTGGAAAGCACAGAGGTGAGTGGGTCAGAAAGCTCTTCATAAAAGGACTTGCTGCCCAGTTGCACAAAGTATATTTCACAGACAGCTTCTAGTTATTGTTTCTTTCTGGATCTGCCTCCATGCTTAATCTGAGGTCACTGTTTTTACAGTGGCCCCTGGCCAATGACTAAACAAGAAGATAGTGGCTGAAGTCACACTGTTCTTCAGTAGCCCCTGGACAATGGCTGAGCCAAGCAGTGACATAGGGACTATCCATTTCCCTTAATGGGGAAGGGTCCCTTATGCTGAACAGGAGGAGAAAGAATATGGGCACTCTTGGTTCAAATGTGTTTTAAAATAAATGTGAGTTGGCTCAGTATATGGGAATAAATTGAAACAAAATATAGCTATAGTATGGTATCACTTAAGGGTATCCTTGAAAAGCAGCAGTGATGGAAAACTCTCCCAATGGGCAGAACTTTTGGCAGTGTACTTGATCTTTCATTTTGTGCACATACTAATGGGTTAGTTAGAATTTACACATACTAATGGAAAGAAACCAATGGCTTGGCCGGGGCCTGCTCAGAAAGATTAGAAAATTGGGACAAGAAGATTTTGGGTAGAGGCATCTGGATGGAGCTTTGGGAGATGAAACATAGTGTGAAGATGATTGTATTTCATGCTAATGCCTACCAGAGAACACTCATCATGGAAGAGGCACTAAATATCTAAGTCAGTAAGCCTCTGTCATTGTGCAACACGAATGTGAACGGAGTCACTGTGGGGGTTCCCACTCACCAAATCTGATCTATCTGCTGCTTTTGCCAAGTGTTCAGTCTGCCAGGAAGAGAAACCAGCACTGGGCCCTTGTTACAGCATCATCTTTTGAGTATATCCACTGGTCACTTTGTGGAAAGGCAACACAGTGGACTGCTTTTAATCTAGAATTAACCATGACTAAAAAAGTTCCAAATTTTTTATACATCTTAATTTTCCTGCCTGCAAACCCTCAGCACATGCCACGGTTAGAGGGCTTATAGATTGTTTGATTCACTACCAGCAGATCACAGATAACCTGTAATCAGACAAGGAACCCATATGACAGCAATTACTCTATGACCATGGTGTCTACTGGTCCTGTCATGTACCACACCAACCAGAAGTGCTGGCCTGCTGGAACGATGGAACCATTGATGGCACAGCTTAGGTGACAGTTTGGAGAGGATACTCTGAAGTCAAGCACCTTCCTCCAAGAAACAGTATACTTCCTAAATCAACAATACTTATGAGGTTACATCCCCAATCGATAGACTACACAGGTCCAAGAACCAACGGGTGAAAGCAGGAAAGGCCCCACTTAACATCACTCTCAGTAACTCTCTTCGGGAATTTGTTTCCTTTCCCCAGGACTTTGCCCTCTGCAGGTTTAGAGGTCTTGCTTTCTCAAAGGGAAGCACTTCTACCAGGAGAACCAGGAAGGTTACCACTGAGCTTTAAACTGCCACCTGGGTACTTTGAGCTCTTTGTGCTAAGGAAATAGGAAGCAAGAAAAGGAATCACCATCCTGTCAGGGGTAATTGACCCTGATCAGCAAGAGAAGGTAGAGCTGCTGTTTCAGATGGTCATAGAGAGAAATATGTTTGGAACCAAATGATTCAATTAGGTATATCTTGGTACTTACTTGCTCTATCTTAATGGTAAGTGGACAAGGGCAACAACTATGTCTTGAGAAAGTTATGGTGAGGAGACTCAAATCCTTTAGGGATGAGGGTCTGTTTCATTGTGCCAAGTAAGCCATTTAGATCAGAGTAGGTGCAAGTTGAGAGGGAAGGGGATCTAAAATAGATAATAGAGGGAACAGAAGCTAAGTGTTAGTTGTACCCTGGAGGCCTGCAGGGCTATAGAAACTGTAATTAATTGCATTAGCCCTCCTCTTATAATTTTCCTTTGGTAAAGAAGCCCACCAGTATCGCGGGCTATTCCCAGAACTTATACTAAGTGAATCTGAGTGGTGCAAGGGGTCACTACAGTGAACACTGCCGCATTGCCTTTTAGGACTAAGGGATTAATTTCCCAGGCTGTGGCTGGAAGTACTGCCAGCTGTTAACCCTCAGCTATCAGCCCTCTCTAGGAATTCCCCTCGGCTGGAGAGAGCTGCACTGCCCAAGGTCAGGACGTTTCCCAGGCAGCCTACATGCAATGACTGCTTGAGAGTTATAAAAGCTCACCCTCTTGCCCCGCTCAGGAACAAATATGAATGTCCACAATGGCTTCAGAGCTTCACTTGGAGTTAGCTGAGGGCTTTGTATTTTGTTGCAAGCCCAATTTCTCTGCCCAAACCTGCTTTCTTCCCTTCCCCTTCAGATGTTGATCCTACAAGTGTTACCAAAAGTTTGGTCTCTGTTCCTGATGCCAGTCCAAATAAGGAGAACAGACTCTTCAGTGAAAAAGGAAAGGCTTTACTTTGCCAGGCAGAGGGAGGAAAGCAAGGACTAGTGCCTCAAGAATTGCTAGCTCCCCGTTAAGAAATGGGCAGGGGTTTTTATTTAGGGTTTTAGGTAGTGGAGCGGGGCTGTGGCCTTCTTGACCAGTGTTTTCCCATAGGCCTGTGTCTGGGGCTGCATCCAGTGAAGGAGACAAAGGATTTCTCAGATGAATGTCCTTGGCTGTCTACCTCCATGGTGGAAGGTAGACTCTGATGTTAGGAAGCTGAGGAGTTGGGCCTGGGAAGCTTCAGTTTCTTGATATTCCCTGGACGTTAGTTGCTCTGTAAAAGAACTTCAAGATCCTGTGATTAGCCAGCCTGCAACTTTATTGGGAGCCCAGCTTGAGGCCATCTGGGCTTTAGCAATTCATAACATCTATTTGGTTGTAAAGCTTAGGGAGTCAGAGGTTAAAGAAACAAACATTTTACATATGAGCGTAACTAAAGACGGAGGGAACTGGGAATGTGTGCTTTTAGTTTTGACCCCATATATGCTGGGTTCACTGTAAGGGAACCAATATCAAGGCTGATGTTAACTAAGAGCCAGTAACAAGAGTACTCCCTGACAAACTTTGAACATGCCTCATCTTGGCCTCAGTCTACTTCCTGAGAAAACCAAACTAGCTCCACATCATTGCAATCAACTTCATCCTTCACATGCTTCTAGAAACTCTCTAATGATTCCAGAAATCTGTCAAAGTTTCTTGCATTGGAGATCATCTCCTTTTACTTCTCTGTGTATGTTTTTCCTTTTATATTACTCCTTATGTTTTATTTTATTTGTTAAATTTGTGTCTTTTGACCCCCCCCCCCCCCCCCCCCCACTCATTTCAACCACCCCACTGCCTCTGGCAACCATCAATTTGTTTTCTTTATCTGTGAGCTCAGTTTTTTGGGGCTTTTTTTTTTAGATTCCACAAATAAAATCATGCAGTATTTGTCTTTCTCTCTCTGACTTGTTTCACTTAGCATAATGCCCTCAAGGTCTACCCATGTTGTCTCAAACGGCAAAATAACCTTTTTTTAATGGCTGAATAACATTCCATTGTGTGTGTGTGTGTGTGTGTGTATCATATTTTCTTTATCCATTTGTCTGTTGGTGGACACTTAAGCTGTTTCCATGTCTTGGCAATTGTAAATAATGCTGAAATGAACATGGAGAGCATATATCTTTTTAAATTAGTGCTTTCTTTTTCTTCAAATAAATACTGAGAAGTGGAATTTCTGGATCCTATTGTAGTCTTATTTTTAGTTTTCTGAACCTCCATACTGTTTTCCGTAGTGGTCGCACAAATTTGCATTCAGACCAACAGTGAACAAGGGTTCCCTTTTCTCCACATCCTCTCCAACATATGTTATTTCTTGTCTTTTTGATAATAGCCATTCTAGCAGACATGAGGTGGTATCTCCTTGTGGTTTTGATTTGCATTTTTCTGATGATTAATACTGCCAAGCACATTTTCATGTATCTGTTGGCCATCTCTATATCTTCTTTGGAAAAATGTCCATTCAGATCCTCTGCCCATTTTTTAACTGGATTTTTCTCTTTTTTTGTTATTGAGTTGCATGAGCTTTTTATATATTTTGGATATTTACCCCTTATCAGATATATGATTTACAAATATTTTCTCCCATTCAGTATGTTATTTTTTCATTTTGTTGATGGTTTTCTTTGTGTGCAGAAACCTTTAATTTTAATGTAATCCCACTTGTTTATTTTTGCTTTTGTTGCCTTTGCTTCTGATGTCAGATCCAAAATATCACTGCCAAGATCTACGTCAAGGAGCTGAGTACCATCATTTTCTTTGAGGAGTTTTGTGGTTTCAGGCGTTACATTTCAGTCTTCATTTTGAGTTGATTTTTGTGTATGATGTAAGATAGTGATCCAGTTTCATTCTTTTGCATGTGGCTGTCCAGTTTTCCCAACACCATTTATTGAAAAGACTGCCGTTTCCCCATTGTATATTCTTGCATCCTTTGTCATAAATTGATGATCTATGTGTGGTATTTCTGGGCTCTCTATTCTGTTCCATTTACCTATGTGTCTTTTTTGATGTCAATACCGTACATTTTGATTGCTATAGCTTCATAATATAGTTTGAAATCAGAGAGCATGATGCCTCCTGCTTTGTCCTTCTTTCTCGAGATTGCTTTGGCCATTTGAAGTCTTTGTGGCTCCATACAAATTTTAAGATTGGTTGTTCTATTTCTGTGAAAAATGTCATTGGAATTTTGATAGGGATTTCATTGAATCAGTAGATTGCTTTGGTTGTATGGACATTTTAACAATGTTTTTCTAATCGATGAGCATAAAATATCTTTATGTTTATTTATGTCGTCAATTTCTTTCATAAATGTCTTACAGTTTTCAGTGCACAGGTCTTCTACCTCCTTGGTTAAATTTATTCCTAGGTATTTTATTCCTTTGGATGCAATTGTAAATGGAATTGTTTTCTTAATTTTTCTTTCTGTTAGTTCATTATTAGTGTATAAAATGCAACATATCTCTGTGTATTGATTTTTTTATTCTACAACTTTACTGAACCTATTGTTTACATCCTGAAATACTTCCTTTGGCACATTTCTGTTTCCTAACAGTCTTTTGGTGGGGTCTTTAGGGTTTTCTATAGTATCACGTCATCTGCAAATATAGACAATTTTACATTTTCCTTTCTGATTTAGATGACTTTTATTTCTTTTTCTTGTTTAATTGCTCTGAGGAGGATTATCAATACTATGTTGAATAAAAGTGGCACGAGTGGGCATCCTTGTCCTCTTCCTGATCTCAAAGGAAAAGCTTTCAGCTTTTCACTGTTGTGTATGATGTTAGCTGTGGGCTTGTCATATATGGTCTTTATTATGTTGAGGTACGTTCTCTCTGTACCCATTTTCTTGAGCGTTTTCACTATAAATGGGTGTTGATTTTTGTCAAATGCTTTTTCTGCATCTATTGACATATGATTTTTTATCCTTCATTTTGTTAATGTAGTGTATCACATTGATTTGTGGATGTTGGACCATCCTTGCATCCCTTGAATGAATCCCACTTGATTGCAGTATGTGATCCTTTTAATGTATTGTTGGATTTATTTTGTTAATATTTCGATGATTTCTGCATCTATGTTCATCAGGGATATTGGCCTGATATTTTCTTTTCTTGTGGTGTCCTTGTCTGGTTTTGATTTTGGGTTAATGCTGACTTTACAAAATGAGTTTGGAAGAGTTCTGTCTGCTGTTTTTTGGTACAGTTTGAGAAGGATTAGTTTAAATGTTTTGTTTGTTTTTAAGAATCCTTTGACGTATTCTTTAAATGTTTGGTAGAATTAACCAAATTAACTTTAATTAACTTTTATTTTAATAATGCTTTTGGGAAAGGGGATAGATGTATTTCTTAACACAGATCTTTCAGTAAAAAAGAAATTAAGTTTAATCCACGGGCTGATAATTCTACACTCAAACATTCAGTAATGACTTTATGTGAATTTAGATTATTGATCAAAATTCACACAAAAAAAATTCAAACTCTTTGTAAGGATATAATTCTGCAATATAAAATTACCAATGGCTTTTACAAAGGACAGAAATTTTGGAAGCTGATGTATGAGAGCAATAAAAGAAATGCTATTGCTTAAATATGGTTGTGTTTGAAGTAGCACAATTATGTTATAAAGGGCAATACAAGTAATCTATTACAAAAAGCTTTGTGGCTTAAGTTGTTTATTTTTGAAGCTAAAAATACTGTATTCATGACTCTCCTTGGTGTACTCTACTAATATAATATTTCTAGCTTGATAATGTTTATATTTTATAAATACTTTAGATGAAGAAATAAAGCTAAAATACTTATATTTTTCTATCTACACACATCTTGAAATATTTCCATAAACCTGTAAATAAAATTACATTTGATTTATATATAGACAGGTTAGTAACTCAGAAATTCTCTCCAGAATGGTAAATTATCCTGAAATAATTCCTTTGGCACATTTCTGTTTCCTAGGCAATGAGATCAGCTTCAATATAACATATCTTCTATACTTCCAGTGACCCAGTACTTTCAAATTATTTAACTAAAGCTCCCCTATATGTTCAAAATACATGCTATGACTATGGTACTGAAAGAATCATCAAAGCACGTGAGATAAAAAATTTCTCAACACACTCAAGAATCTTTTGAAAAGAAAAGTGCTAGTTCTACACATGATCAGTTAAAAAAAGTATAATTCACGCACACTGAAAAATGTAAGTAATAGAAAGTATAGACGTATTTATAAGAGACAAGCCTTATGAAAAAGTCTGCTTGGGAGTCAATGGTAATTGTTTTCTTACATAAATAAGGCACATAGGATGGGGTCAAGAGTGGGGCTGTTTTAGGTGCATATTTTTGTTTCATGATCCGACATGCTTCATTGACACAGGCGTGTTAATCCAGTTTCTGTTTCTGAACTGAGAGTCCTTCACGTGAGTTCTGCCTCTCTCTCGCTGGTAGTAGAGTGTTTTCTTTCAAGATTCCTGCCAAGCACACATTTCTGAATTAGTAAGGAATGCTTGTACAAGTTAGAAAGTACAAAATGGCTTAAGAACTCCATACCCCAGAATCTAACCTTAGACCTGTCACATAATAGGTGCTCAGTAAGATTCATGTGATTCATATAAGTCAAGATCTGTTGAACTTTCTCTTAACTTGTAAAATGGTCAAGGAGAAAGTCTAGCTTTTGTGACAACATGTACTTTGCTGCTCAAATATTGGTGCAATGAATGTGGAATGATAAAGTAATAGTTCGCTGTTTGTAGAAATGTACTTTTAAATGGCATCCTCTAAAATGTATTCCCAATTGAAAAATTGAATGTTTAAGTCCATGTTTCACTATGTATATATTCACTTGCTTTATCTGTGATGAAAACCAAAATAGTCATATTGGAATTAGGCTCTTTGCCTATTATTTACAATCCAATTACAAATGAAATGTTTAGAAGGTACAAGTAAATTGAGTGGATAGATGTATGCCGAAGTCAGGCTCTGGGTTCAAGGCCTAAAATGGCATAATGGCATAATGATAATAAATATTTTGCTCTTATCTATAACATGTTTTTAGCTGGTAACAACTCATTTTCCTCAAAAATATATCATTTTATCAAGGAAATTAATTCTCTAGAATATTTATTTAATCTATTCTCTAATGAAATTTCATTATTTGATGTGGGTACTTCTTAAATTTAAAAAATTACATGCGTAAGAACTGGGAGTGACATACCCAAACAGGCACCTTCAAAGGATTCATGTCACCTGCTTTATTTCCTTCAGAACATCAGAATCTTGATGTAATACTTACAATTGACCATGTAATTCAGTATCTATAAATATGCAAAACTCCTGTTATTTAACTAGGCCCTTAATGACAATAAAATGGACATATGAGAACCCACATTGTGTAATGAGAACTATCTCAAATGAGCTATACTCACTTACAGAAAATGAGTCAAAAGTACTTGATTCTTGTGCCACATCTCCAGCAAGTTGTCACCAAGTAGCCTATAGTATAAACGTATTAGTTTGCCAGGGCATGCCAGCCATGACAAAGTACCACACACTAGGTGGCTTAAGCAACAGAATTTAATTTAATTTTTTTCACAGTTCTAGAGGCTAGAAGTCCAAGATCAAGGTGTTGGAATGTTTGGTTTTATTTAAGGCCTCTCTTCTTGGCTTGCAAGTGGCCACCTTGTTTCTCACTGGGTCTCCACATGGTCTTTTCTCTTGTTGACCTTAAACAAATGGATATCCAGTTATTTCGCCAGCAAAAATGGGTTTATACTGGACCAGCAAAGAATCGCAATTCGAGGTCTGCAATCATGGCAGACCACATGCAAGTCTCCTGCAGCAAGGGGAGGAGAAATTCTTTTATAGAGAAGAGGAGGAGGTTGGGAGGGCTATTGTAAACAGAGAGTCCATTGGAGGAGACTAGGAATTCAAAGGTAGTGGCCTTTCATGGGCTGAATTGTGACAGTCTCTCATCGGCTGAGCTTCTTGCCAGGCAAGAAGAGGAAGTCTTCTTCCTGTTGGGCTCTACCATTGACCTAGGGCTTGTGAGCTCCCCCTTTTGGCCTCTCCACTCTAATTTAATGAGGTTTCTGTTTATTAATTTAACATTGTCCCCTTTGGATCTTTCTCTGAAGGTATTGCTGATCAATAGTCAGATTTTTCTGGGTTCAGCAGCCTTTTCTCCTTTGATGCCAGGTAGGACCTTTGGTGCTGTGTCCCATGTTGTAAGGAAAGTGCACAGATTGGAAATTTGTTGTGGCCACATTTGAGTAACAAGAAGGGGTAGAAGACAGAACTCTCAGGCATTTTTCTTTTCTAAAGTCCACATGTTATGAAGATCATAGGCATTGGCAATCATCAGAAACATTGTCATCATCAAAGATTTGGCAGACAAATTTCCAACAGCCCTGGTCTGGACATGTTGGGAAAGCTGTCTCATCAGATGTTGTCTGTTTTAATCCTGGGAAATTTTTAATTTCAGATCACCAGATCATGTGCAGGTCCAGGTAGGGTTTGGCACTTTCTTTAGGTGTGTCACATGAATCCTAGAGTCTATTCCTTGGAGTTTTGTAGCACAAGGGTTAGTTAACAGTACCTGATGGGGCCTGTCCAGTGAGGTTGCAGAGAGTGCTTCTAGAGATCTCTTTTCCAGTAGGTGAAATCTCTAGCTTGCAAGCTGTGATGCTTAAGGTCTTCGTCTTCCCGGAGTGCACTGTGAAAAGTTTGCTCTATCAAAGCATGGTTATTTCTTATAGAAGTAATTAAACCTTTGCAATATTGGAATATAGCTCCTTTTTATCAACTATGAGTCAGGAGGCAGGAGCCAAGTGCATTGGGTGTCCTGTGACTGTCTCAAAGGGTGAGAGTTTGAGTTCCAAAGGAGGTGGATCTGAGACTTAGAAGGAACAACGGCAACACTTTTGGCCAAGGTTTTGGAAGGTCTCTACAAACTTTGCCAATTGAACCTTAATAATCCCATTAGTGTGTTCAACTAAACCAGAGGATTAAGGGTGACAAGTGCAGTGCAAGTGTTGTAAAACTGGCCAAATAGTGCAAACTTATTGAAGTACCTGACCAGTAAAATGGGTTCCTCAATCACTATGAAGCTGGAGAAGAGTTCCCCAGGTAGAAATAATCCTGTCCAAAATGACTTTAGCCGCAGAATAGGCATTAGTTTGTCTGCAAGGGAAGGCTTCAGTACAGTGAGAAAACATAAATACCATGACTAAAGTATATTTATATCTGTAAAACATAAGTTTTATGAAACCCATTTGCCAAATTTGAATGGTCCATTAGACAGTTTAAAATGTCCAGGAGCAGTACAAACAGGCTTCCTTGAGTTGTATTTTGGACAAGTGAGGCAGGCACTTTTTGCAGCCTTGTTAATTTCCCCACCAATATTGGTTCATGAGGGCTGTCATTTTGTCAGTACACCAATGGGTTAATTCATGTACAGTGGTTAGGAGTGGGAATTTTAGAGTCTCTGGTAGGACTGGGTTGACCAGACCTTTCTCTTTTTATCAAACCAACAATTATTGAATTTCCAATCTTGTTTTTCCTTTTCTGAAGCAAATTTTTGGGCTTCTTTAGCCAGTTTTTCTAAGCTATCATTTGCAGTAATGTTCCTTTGGACCGTGAGGGAGGCTTAGCTGCTGTTGGTCCCTTTAAGGACTGCATTTTTTGCAGCAGGTAAAATTATAACATGCAATAATTCCTGAACATGGGGCCATGTTCCCTTTCATTTCTGCTGGAAGTAAGGAAGCCACATTACTTCTACTACATTCCAAAATTGTGAGCTACTCCAAAAGAATATCTACTTTTAGTATAAATATAGGTAGTTTTTCCCTTGGCTAAGGTACAAGCTCATGTAAGAGCATATATAATTCAGCCTGTTGGGCTGAAGTAGCCATAGATAAAGGTGCTGCCTCAACAATATCAAAAGGGCTTTAAATAGCATACCCAGCACAGTACTTGCCATTTTCACCTTTAAACAAGAACCATCAGGAAACCATGAGAAGTTGGTGTTACCTAAAGGAGTTTCCTGCACATCATCAAGAGGAGTCAGGAGGTGGTCTGTCAGCATTCGGAAGTCTTGAGGGACTTTATCAATAATGGAAGGGAGGAGAGTAGCAGGACTGAAGTTATTATAACATAAAAGAGTTAGTTGAGGAGCAGTTAACAAAAGGATTTCATAGGAGGTGAGGTGGCTGACTGGAAAATGTTGAGTCTGATGAGCATTTGGAAGGGCTTCCACAGCATGAGGTACAAAAATGGTTAAAGGGGATCCCACAATAATTTTCTTAGTGGCCTTAACCAAAAGGGCAGTGGCAATATTGGCTCTAAGGCAAAGAGGGTACCCATGCTACAGGGTCCAGTTGCTGACTATAATATTCTAGGGGTCGATGGTGGTCCATCTGTCTTTGGGTGAGTACTCCAAGCTCATTCTCTTCTTTTTCATATACGAAAAAGAGAAAGGGAATATGATAATTGAGGTGTCCAATGGTGTTGTCCCATTATTCCCACAAAATTGGGTTGGGGTTTTTGTTCTTTAATAAAACATACAGAAGTTTGGCCATAAGAGGGAAATTTGGAATACAATTTTGGCAATAACCAACTAGCCCAAGAAAACCTCACAGGTGGTGCTTAGTTTTGGGTTTGGGGAAGCTTGAGACACTCTGAAGCCTATCTGCATCTAGGCGATGGCCCTTTTTCTGACATAAGATGCCCCAAATATTGAATGTGGGTTTGGGCAAAATGCAATTTTTCCTTGGCAACTTAATGTCACTTTAAGGCTAAAAGCTTTAGTAAGTGAATGCTGTCTTCCTGTGAGGAAGCTTGGGAAGGAGAGTAAAGAAGCAAATCACACATATATTGCAACACAGTGGAACCCCTATGGAGCTTTATATCACCCAGATCAGCCTTCAGTATTTGTGAAAAATAACAAGGGCTCTCATTAAAACCTTGAGGCTTTACTGTTCAGGTGAATTGCTTTCCTTCCCAAGTGAAGGCAAAAAACTATTACTAATTTCATCAACTGGAATGCTAAAGAATGCACAGCATAAATCAATTACAGTAAAGAATTTGCTTCCATTGGGAATGGCTGTTAATAGTGTATGAGGGTTAGGAACAACAGAGTGTTGAGGGATAACTTTGTGTGTTGCTTGAAGGTTGTGGACAAATCTCCATCCTCAGCTTTTGGGTTTTATCATAGGTAAAATAGGAGAATTACAGGGACTAGTACAAGGAATAATAAGGCCTCGAGCCTTATAATCTTCTATTGTGGGCTTTATGCCTTGAAGGGCTCCTTTACTTATAGGATATTGATTAATTCTGGGGAGAGGTTTTGAGGGATATTTTTGAATCTTGATGGAGGGTGTACTGTGAATTTTACTAATATCAAAGATTTTGCCCATAAGAGGGGTAGTAGCTTATTCAATAGGGACAAAATAATTACTGTTTCTAGAATCAGCTCTAGTACCATCAGAGATGGAGCAAACAAAAGATGTCAAAGGGTCAGGAAATTCACCTGGTTGGCTGTTTTGATCGTTAACTGTCTAATTCTAGAATTATTTCCTCCTTTCAGGGGAAAGAAATTCTGGAATGATACTTTTCCAAAAACTTTTGGAATAATAAATGAATAGGGGTGGAGGAACTAAATAGAAAAGGGTATGAGTCTCTCAAAGGGCCTAAACAAAAGAGAATAGGTTCAGAGACAGGAACCTTCTGAGGTTGATTAGAAATCCCCACTGTTTGAACTATTTTAGTACTTTGAGGCAAGGACAGCTTTGTAGAGGTGGGGTAGAGCCCCGAGAGGAAGCTCTAGTGTCAGTGAGGACAGGAAGAGACTCATCCCCAATCTGCAGAAATGTCTCTCCCAGGCAATTAACAGGGAGGATTGGGACAAGCCCCTGTAGTTCATTGGAGCCCTGTCATTGGGAATTTGGAGGACATTGGAAAGGCTGGTTGGAGGGCTGAAGGTGCCTGAAGCACTTAAATTTGTAACAATCTCTTTTCCAATGTAATAGCTCTTTGCAATAATAGCAGAACCTAGGAGAATTTTGTTTCCTTTAGGGGACTTCGTTTGCTGGAGTTGAAGAAGAAGAATTTTGGTGGTCTTCCTTTTAGGTCACACCTCCAGGGTGTGAGAGAGGTGGTTTTCCACATTAAATCTGAAGTGAACACAGTTTCCCATTCCATCCTGGTCCTTTTTACTAGAAGGTACAGATCTCAGTTCAGCCCATCAATAAACATAGAGTTAAAAGCTACCTAAGTGGAACCAACATCTTAAGGAAGATCCGAATTTTCTTTAAAAACAATCCGAAGTTGGTTGTAGTAGTCATAAACAGGTTTATCAAGTTTTTGTGCACAATCCTGAATTTGTTCCAATCAACAGGCTTTGAGAAAGCCCCAGGAATTGTCTGGTGAAGTTATCTAGTGGTGCGCGATGCCTGATCATACAATAGATGGGTGGGTTGGTCTCCCAGTTGTAATTCTAGAGACCCTTCAGGATTTTCCCAGTTAGCAATTTTCCTCCAATGCTGGGCCTGGCATTCACTGGGAAGTATGTGAACTAGCTGATATAAGTCAGAGAAAATAGGTTGATAATGTTTGAATGACTATATCAAATTCTTCAGCAAATCTGTAAGGATCTTCAGCTACTTTGGAAAAATCTTTGCCTGTGGCTCACAGTTCAGCATTAGTCCAAGGAGTATAAGAAATTCAAGTTTAGCCTCTTTGGATCCTCAAAAGTCTTAAATTTGAAGAGACAGGTTCTGATAGGTTCAAAGGAGGAGGGAGTGGGGAGAGGTTCAGGGAAAAGAGGAAATTTGGCAAGTGAGTTAGCATGGGGGAACTGCGGGTGTAGAGGAGTTGTAGAAGATATAGAAAGGAGGAAGGAAAATGGCACTGAAGGTGGGGCCTGAGCATGATGAGCTGGGGAGACGAAGGTGATGGCACCAGAGGTGGGGCCTGACACAGAGACGCCAGGGAAGAGGAACATGAGGCCTCAGAAGCCATTTTATCTTTATTTGCCCCAGTTAGTCTTACAATTTTACTTTGCAAAGAGGCAATTTTGGACTCCTCATAATGTTTGGAAGCCTCAAAATAGCAATCAAAATAGGCATTCCATTCAGTTCTGGAAATTACAGAGCCATGGTTGTCCTATTCAGTTTTAAGAAAAGTACGTTTGGGGAGTTCAAAAGTTCCCCACCAAGGCCATGGTTCTAAATTGCTTTTGGTTAAGTCAGTCCAATTAGTTTAAAATGTGCATGAGGAATGACTGCAGTTTTCAAACAAAAATTCAGCCGGGGTCCCTATCGGGGGACACCCTCAAAATATTATGTAACTGAGATCCTATTTCTCAGAGATTTTTTGCTAAAGTAAAAGAATGATTTTCAAACAGCTTGCAACTCAGACAGCTTGAACAGCTCCAACAGTCTGCTTACTACCAGCTGGGTCCGATAGGAACTGTTTGATTTCAGTTAAGTGGACTGAAGCCTGAATCAATAAAGTTCCAATGGGAATCGGACCAAAGGTTGATCAAAGTGGTTCCAATGAAACAGCCTGCTCCCAAGGGAGTGAGGCCAAAGTGCCAGTTCAGTTCCAAGTAGAAACAGTGTTGTTCCAAGGGAATCAGACCAAAGACTTAGCACAGTTCTGGTAGAAACAGTCTGATTTCAAAAGAATGAGACTGAAGTGCCAACTGAGTCCTCACAGACAAGCAAGGTCTTAACTAGTAAAGGACAAAGCCTTAAAATCTTGAACAAAGCCTGGAGAGCCTCAAACACAAAGAGGGTGAAAGCTCAGAGCCAGGAGAAAAGACTCTCAAACTTCGGGGTGGGAAAAAAAAGTAGCAAGCTCAATGGGCTCTGTTGTGAGTACCACACCTTTTTGTTCACCAGCCTTGGAATCATTGGAGGTCTTTCTGGATCCCGGTATGGGCCACCAAAATGTTGACCTTTAAACAAATAGACAGCCATTATTTCTCCAGCAAAATTGTATTTATTCAGGATCAGCAAGGAATTGCAATTTGGGGTCTGCAACCATGGCGAGCCACACGCAAGTCCCCTGTAGCAAGGGGAGGAGAGACTCTTTTATACAGGAGAAGAGTGAGTTGGGAGAGCTACTGAACAGAGTCATTGAAGGAGACTAGGAGCTCACGTGTAGTGGTTTTTCATTGGCTGAGATGTGATAGTCTCTCATTGGCTGAGCTTCTTATGGAGAAAGAAGAGGAAGTCTTTCTTCTTCCTGTGGGGGTCTGCTATCACTGTAGTGCATAAGAGCCCCCTGCTCTGGCCTCCCAACTCCATTTTAAGTGAGGCTTCTGTTTACTGATTTTCACATGCTGTAAGCACATCTGGGTCCTAACCTCCTCTTATAAGGACGCCAGTCATATTGGATTGGGATCACCTATAAGACCTCATTTTACCTTCATTGCCTCTTAACGGCCTTATCTCCAAATACAGTCACTTTCTGAGGTACTGGAGGTTAGGACTTCAACATATAAATTTGGGGGGGGGCACAGTTCAGCCCATACCAGTAACCCCTAATTATTGTGGCTAAGATAATAAACTCTGCTCCCCAGTCTCTTCTCTGGGTCCCACAGCTCTCTTGTCTCCCATCCTCTGGACTACCCTGGAATGTTCACTTCTGTTTTTCTAGAGAACAGATGCAGAGATGGTGAGGAAGCCAGTTCTTTCTTTAAATTGTGCCATGTTGTTTTGCATTCCTTTCCTTCACTTGCTAATTTCCTCCATCAGCGTTGGCATTTTCTTTAGCCTGAAGTGATGAGAGCAATTTTAAAGTTCTTTCCTGTTTGGAGTCCACCCAAACTAAATTTGGGAACTGGAATCTACTCTCCCGTTTAATTGGATCAAAGCAGGTCCTGTACTGCGCCTGCATCCACAGTTAAGTGCTTAGCACAGTTATTGGGTGATCGATGCAGGCCCAACAGCTTGGGTGTTATGCAAGGTCACAGAGTTAGTATATCAATGAAGTTTAATGTGAAATCCCTACCAGGAAAATAAACCGAAGTTACAATTTTTGGAGTTAGACACTAAAATAATATTTCTTCAAAATACTTTTCTGTTAACAAAATAATCATATTTCTATTTGTTAGAAGAGTGTGAAGGTATTTCTTTTGAAATATAGGTGCAACTAATTGAATTTCAATTATCAAGAGCTTCTCAAGCCACAAAGGTAATATACAAATTACCTACCTTAAAGGTCTAATTTTTTAAGTAGTAATTCTACATTATATGATATGGGCAGTGAAATTAAATATAAATGGATTTTTCAAGACATATGACATATTATCATTTACATTTTGGTTAATCATTTATAATGAACTATAATGAACAAATAGATGACAATTTCTTACTTCTTACAAATATTCTCAGTGATATGCAGAACTTTAAAGCGATTCTATCATAAATTTCATAATATCACCCTTCTATCCTGAAATACAAGATTGTCATAAATTATTATCCTGGGTCTTCACAGTTCCATAAATCTGTACATTCAGAAAAGCTTGACCCCTCAAATTTACTTTATATTTGAACATATATGATTCAGTACCATCTGGAAGCTAATGCTTGTGTTCCTTCTCATGTGTTTTTGTGTCTCACAGTCTTAAAGGTGAGTTCTGTGTTGTTCAGAAGTGCTCTGCAACAAATACCAATTTAGAGAGTGCAACAGTTAATTTTATATGTCAACTTGGCTGAGCATTGGTGCCCAGATACGTGGTCAAACATTATTCTGTATGTTTCTGTGATAGTGTTTTTTGGAAGAGATTAACGTTTAAATTGGTGGACTTTGAGTAAAGTAGATTACCCTCTGTAATGTGGGTGGGCCTCAACCAATCAGTTGAAGGCCGGAATAGAACAAAAGACTGTTCTCCCCCAAGCAAGAAGGAATTCTGCCAGTAAATGACCTTGAGGCTTGAACTGCACCATCTGCTCTTCCTGGGCCTCCAGCCTGCTGGCCCACCCTGCAAATTTTGGAGTTGCCAGCCTCCATAATTGTGTGAGCCCATTCCTTGAAATAAATCTCTCTCTCTCTGTACATATATATATATACACACACACACATACTTACGTATATACACTCACATATAGACACACACATATATATGAGAAAGAGCTGTGTGTACATGTCTACACTTACATACATCCTGTTGGTTCTGCTTCACTGGAAAACCCTGACTAATACAGAGAGTATCTCCAAGCACTTTATAAAACAAAACAACAAAAATGAAGAATGGGAAAAGGCAAACCGAAAGAAGAGAAGGTAGAGATAAAGAGATGAAAAGAAGAGAAATATTTTTTTAAAAGAGTACAAAGTTGAGAGAAAAAGAAGGAATGTAAACAAAGGTAGATCTACCCATTCATGAAGCATAAAGGTTTTGCATTTTGTGGAAGAAAACCTACTTTTAAGAGTAGTTTATTTGCCATCAGAGAGAGAAATGTATCTAGGTCATTCTGAAACAATAGTTATTTGTCATAAACCATTTGTATTCTTATCTTACATAATCCTTACCACAACTCTATGTGGTAGGTATTATTTCCTTTTTTAAAATAAGGAAATAAAAATTCAAATGTGTTAATTGATACTCCAAAGTTCCAGGGTTACTAAGTGGCAGATGGTTCAAAATAAAGTCTGACACTAAAACCTACATTTTTCACAACTCACTCTTTTGTTTCTATAAGGGTGAACTACGTTATCTGGATACAAATAGGGTCAATAACTCTACACAGAAAGCTTCCATGATCACAACATAATATAATAAGACAATATGGTTGGATTTCACTCCCTTAGATAGGGTTTCACTTACATTTATAAGGACCATTTTGGTTGAAAATGTTTCAACACATTTTTATTAAAATTTGTTCTTTACAATCTGTGCCTATTAACCTACCAGGAAAGTATGGAAATATGTAAATTAATAATCTCACTGAAGAAATTAGTAATTACATTCTTCAATGATATTATTTCAAGAGAAAAGAACAAAAATACATGGTTAATATATTTAGTCCTGAAGAACTAATACTCGAGCATCTGTTGGGAACTTAGCATCAGGCCTGAGTTCTTACCTAGTTTTTTAAACGTTATCTGGCAAAAAGTAAACTTAGCATGAACTGGAAAATATCCAGTCTTTGCTAAGTTTCATAAGTTTGGAAAAGATCAGAAATACTTATGAAGAAATAAACATAGAATCGCTATGTTTTAAGGTTGGAAGGTACCTATTGGGGAGTCTGATAAATTCCTTTTTCACATGAGGAATTGAAGTCTCTGGGGTGAAAAGTGACTTGCTTGTGGTCATAAAGTACACATAAAGAATAAATGCAGGGGGCTGGAGCAGTGGTGTAGTGGTTAAGTTCATATCCTCCACTTTGCCTGCCCAGGTTCACCAGTTTGAATCCTGGGTGCAGACGTGCAGCACTCATCAAGCCATGCTGTGGCAGCCACCCACATACAAAACAGTGGAAGATGGGCACAGATGTTAGCTCAGGGCCACTCTTCCTCAAGCGAAAAGAGGAAGTTAGCTCAGGGCCAATCTTCCTCACCAAAATAAATAAATGCAGAGGGAGATTGAAAGGTATATTTAAAAGTAAAACTCTCTATATTAATCTCCACTTTTCAAAGTCACATTGATTTATATTTAGAATATTAAAAAAAACAATTAGGAACCTTCAATAGCTAGTCGACACAAAAGAACATATAAAATAAAATATTCAAATGCATTCATAGAGGAGAATCGAAACTTTAAAGAGCAAATTATTTTTAAATAGATGTGGGTCAAGAACCTGCCAAAAGAGAACATAGCGATAAAATGTTTGCAGAGAAATGCATTTTACAAAGAAAAAATATCATAAAAATATTCTCTTTTAAACTACTTTTAAATGATTTTAAAGGTATTCTAACTCATAAAACTCTTTTGATTCCAATTAACTTTAATTATAATTTTTTTTAATAAACCACATCTTTCAAGTTATGGAATTATTTCAAACTTTAAAAAATACCCTTGTACTTTAGCTCTGGACAAGTCATGAACTCAATTAGAAATTTGGAAAGGTTTATTAAAGAACATTAAGTAGGAGCTCTCTAGAACCATTGCCAATAATCATCTGATGGCAGCAGTGTCTCAGTATATACAATAAATGCCCATCAACTCGAGAGTAGGACATTCTAGTCTGCAACAACCAATACAATAATCAATACAGATCTCTATGGGGAATGAGTCTATGTTTGCTTTTTAAAGCCTTCGCTCTACAATACCCCACCCTCAACCTTGTATCTTAAAAGCAGCAGGAAGGCCAACAGGCATAGACACAGTTCATTGAGTTCCTCCAAATATCCCCTCCTGACATTGCTTCCAAATTTATACCCAGTTTGTTCCAGTTTGGCACCTCTTCTGACCTTTGATTTGCACCCAAAGTAATCTTGCATTTCAATTTTCAGTGTCCTTTGCTTTCTTCAACTTTGATTCTTGGGCTCAGACTCAGTACAAGATTCCTTCCTGTTAAAAAGTTAGTGTTCATCCTCAAACAATTTTTAGATCCAGAAAATGGGATTATACCCCACATACCATTTGTAATGCTCTTTCTTTAATTATTGATATATTATATTATCTATGTCAATATACCACTACAACAAGCCCTAGGAGCTGTTCTGTGTGCTTTACGTGTATGACCTAATTCAATCCTCACAGCAATCCCCTTCCTTCTTACTTCACTGAGAGGATGAAAGCCCTTAGCAGAGAACTTCACAGATGCCTACCAACAAAATGACCCCATCTGCCAGCATCCGTTCCTCATCTTCTCTTTCCCATCTGTTACCAGAGACAATTTTACCAAACTTCTATCTAAATCCATCTCCTCTACAGGAGTACTAGATCTCATCATGTCACACCTGCTTAAGAACATCACTTCACTGATGCTCTCCTGTCTCTTCTATATCTTTTTTTTTTGGTTTTACTCTCTACTGGATGGTTTTCATCAAATGGGCTATTCGATCCATCCCAAATGAGCTTTATAAGGACCCAACTTCTCCTGCCTCTTCATTTCTTCACTCCTTTTGCAGCAAAACTGTTCAAAAAGTTTGTGATGCTTACTCTCTCCCTCCCCTCCCAGGATCTCTTAACTCACCCCATTAGGTGAGGAAGCCGCAGAAACTCTTATCCAATCGCCAATGATCATCTGTTGCTAATCTAAGTCAATTTGCAATCCTCATCTTAATACATAAGAATTAGATCATTAGATCCAGTTGATGCCCCCCACCCCCCTCTCTTTCTCTCTCTCCATTTTCTTAATTTATCTTTTGGAACACCACGATTTCTTTTTTTCCCCTGCCTTATTGGTTGTTTCTTTGCAGTCTCCTTTACTGGTTCCATCTTTTATCTTCTAGAACTTAATGTTGCAATGCATCAAAACTAACTTCTTGTTTTGTTATATAATATTTACACTCTTTCTTGGAGACCATATTCATTTTCATACTTTCATATACTATCCATATGCTGATGACTCCCAGAAATTTACCTCTAACTTTCCTATAAACTCAGATTAAATACATAATTGCCTACTCAACATTTCCATTCCATGCCTAATAAACATCTCAAATTCAGTATATCTGTAATTGATCTCGGTCACCTGAGTTCTCCTTTCACACCCACTCACTCCTTCCTTCTCCTTTCCCATCTCAGTTGATGGCATATCCGCCTTTCCAGCTGTATAGGTCAAAAATATTGGAGTCATCTTTGACTCCTGTTATTCTCTCTTATCTCAGTTCAACATGTCATCAGGGGCGGCCCAGTGGCCAGCGGTTAAGTGCGCATGTTCCCCTTCTCGGAGGCCTGGGGTTCCCTGGTTGGGATCCCGGGTGTGGACATGGCACTGCTTGGCATGCCATGCTGTGGTAGGCATCCCACATATAAAGTAGAGGAAGATGGGCACGGATATTAGTTCAGGGCCAGGCTTCCTCAGCAAAAAAAGAGGAGGACTGGCAGTAGTTAGCTCAGAGCTAATCTTCCTCAAAAAAAAAAAAAAATCATCAAATCCTGTTTTCTTTACCTCCAAAATGTATCTAGAATTCAAAAACTTCTTACTATGACTACTGCTACCTTCTTGGGTCAAATTATGTCCTCACTTCTCATCTGAATTGCTGCAAATTTTTAATCTCTGCCTCTGCCCTTGTCCTATACCATCTATTTCCATACCCTTAGTGTGAGTAATTCTTTTTTTCCTTACAGCTTTGAGATATAATTGATATTTTAAAACCTGTGTATATTTAATGTATACAATTTGATGAGTCTGGATATACACATACACCCAGGATATAACCATCATAATCAAGGTGATGGGAATGTAAAATTGTTCAGCTGCTTTGGAAAACAGTATGGAGATTTTTCAAAAATTAAAAATAGAACTACCATATGATCCAGCAATCCCACTCCTGAGTATATATCTAAAAGAATTGTAATTAGAATCTCAAGGAGATATCTGCACTCTCATGTTCATTGAAGCATTGTTCACAATAGCCACAAGATATGGAAACAATCCAAATGTCCATCTGTAGAAGAATGGATAAAGAAAATGTGGGTATACATACAATGGAATGATATTTGGTGTTAAAGAAGGGAATCCTGCCATGTGCAATAACATCGACAGACCTGGAAGACGTTCTGCTAAGTGAATTAAGTCAGTAGGACAAACACTGCATGATTCTCCTTATATGAGGTATCTAAAATAGTCAAAGTTACAGAGTAATTCTTTTAAAACACAAGTTGGATGATGTCTTTTCTATATGCAAAAACCTGCTCTGCATTTCACTCATATTAAAATTACAGTTCTCCGCAAGGCCACCATGCTCCATCATTTTCCAGCCCACTTACCTTTTCTCCAAGGGCTCCTTCTCCACTCACTACATTCCAGCCACATGGACCATCCTTCTTTTCTAGCAATACTTCACACGTGGTCTGCCACCATGCAGCCTTTACTCTGCTATTCCCTCTACCTGGGATGCTCCCTCCCCAGATCCTAAATCTCACTCCTTCAATCTTTACTTATATTTCACCTTTTCCATCTGGTTTACTCAGACCATGTTTCCTGATTCTGCAAACTAGCCCCCCATCTCACCCCAGCATTTATAATTCCTGTGTAGTTATCATCTAAAACAGTAAATAATTTACTTGTTTCTAATTCCGCTTATTTGATATCTCCCCAGAAATTTCTCAATCACTCTGCTTTGTGGTCTGTTATATTCACTGATATAGCCCAAGCCTGAAATTCACTTCTTACAACATAAGAGACATGAAATAAACATTTGACAAATGATTGAATATTAATAATGGGCACCTATACATTTTTTAATCTGCAAACTATATGTTTTGTTTTCTTTGTAATATTTTTCCCTTCTTACCAATTTTTATTTAGAACTCTCTTAATTTCTAAGGATATTATTTTATATATTAATCAAGTTTTATCTCGAGGTTATTTTGAAATAAAAAATTGAGTAAGATCTTTTGTAATGGTCAGCCATTTCCATATCATCTATTAAGTAATTCATTCTTTCCCCATCCTGGAAGCCAAGTGAAGAAGTGTATAAGGAGAAGGCAAAATGAACTGAGCCTAGAGCTGGTGGAGGGAGACAGGGATGGCTGATGATGAGTAATTAAGTCCAGCAACTTATTATACATAGGCTGTGTATAGGCGCTTAGGTCTATTCCTGGACTTTCTATATTGTTCACTTATCCTATCCAGTCTATTCCCATCCCAGAAGGTTGACTGATTCTTTTAAAATATAATGTCATTCCTTTGCTCAAAAACCTCCTCCTACATTTCATTCACAGTAAAAGCCGTATATCTATCCATCTATTCTTTTGCCAATAACTTATCTTTAAAATGATTAATTTTATAATAAATTTAAAATTTTTATAGCTAAATCTCCATCTCAAAATGTATTATTGCTTTTGAAATTAGTTTCAAGGATTATTTTGTCAGCCCACTCTTAAATTTTAATTAGCATGTATGGATTAATTTTCCATGAGGTCTAAGAAAGACCTCTAATGATGAGCTAGCTTGAATAATATAGGCTTACGTGCAACGGATTGGGTTAGATAATGGATCACTGGCCACCATGGCCTACTTCTCAGTAGATCAGTGGCTGTGAACTAGCCACAACTACCAAAAGAACATGAACATCCCACTCATCTGGAAAGGAGAAAACAGGAGTGAAGCCTGAACTAATATCGTATGTGACTACCAGGAAAAGGCAGACATTTTGTGCCTAATGATTCCATATCCCTTCCTTTTAGAGGATGCACAAGCTAGCACCCCACCTCACTGTATCATGTCCAGCTTGGCTTACTTCTTATAGGCATAAGTCTAGGGATAACTGGCTCATCCATGAATCCTCTGAAACAGGCTACCCCAGCATCATGGGTGGAACCCCGATACTGACAGCTTTAGGTATCTTCTAAAGCAGTGGTCAGCAAACTTTTTGGTGGTGATGTTAAGAACCAGATAGTACATATCTTAGGCTCTACAGGCCTCATACAGTCTTTCTTGAATCTCCTCCACCTTTTCATCTCTCTTCCTCCATTCTCTTCTCTTGCTTTACTCTTTAAAAATTTAAAAACCACTTTTATCCCACAGGCCATACAAAAATAGGCCACAGATTTGGCCCATCTGCTGTAGTTTGCCAACTTCTGATCAAAAGGCAGATGTCTTACTTATGATTTATCAACCAAGATTTTTTTCTGTTACTACCATAATGTCTGGAGAGCACCTTGAACAGATAACTTATGATTCAGCTCACCCTCAAGAAGTAAATTATTTACTCTCCTGAGGCATCTTCAGATTCCCCAGTGTGGTAGCCATGGAAATGCACTGCACAGATCTCATGCTGCAGGGAACATAGTTAACTGATAGCCCAGCTGCCACCCCTCTTTATCCATCACTGCATTTGTGCTGAGGCTACACTGCCCTCAGGCTGCTTTCAGTCAACAAGTGTGCATGGTAGGGATACCATGAAAGCTTTTCCTGCAAGACATGGGACTCCTATGATGGGTGACTTAGGGTAAAGGATTCCTCATTAGCCTGGCTTAACCTTCCTCAGAAAAATGCTGCAGTCTGAGACTCTTCCTACCCCATCCTTCTTTCTTCCCCCTCTCTTTGCCCTGGTGTCAGACTTGCATTGTGGTCAAAAGACTCCTGTTCCCTTCTTTTATATTTCACAGGCATTTCCCCCAATAAAATCTCTTAGACATCTGATCCCATTTGACATCTCTTTCTCAGAAGACCCAAACTAACACATCAAATGGTTCTGCCTCTGAGAAATGAATTTTCTTCATAGTTTTCTCTTCTTCACCAGGTTAAAATATAATAATTTGCTGTGGCTCCCATAACAAAGTACCAAAAACTGGGTAGCTTAAACAACAGAAATCTATTGCGCCACAGTTCCAGAGAGTGAAAGTCTAGGCTCAAGCTAGGTCTGCAGGTTTGCTTCCTTTAGTGGGCTCTGGGAGAAAATCTGTTCCCTGCCCTCTTCTAGTTTCTGTTGATTTGCTGGCAATCTTGTGTGTTTCCTACAGATGGTGTTCTCCTTGTGTCTTCACATCATCTTCCTTCTGTACATGTCCCTCTCTTCACATGACACTCTTTTAATAAGGACACTAGACATATTGGATTAGAGGCTCACTCTACTCCAGTATGACCTCATCTTAACTAATTATACCTGTGATGACTCTATTTCCAAATAAGGTTACATTTTGATGTACTAGGGGTTAGGACTTCAGCACATGAATTTTCAAGGGGGCACAACTCAACCCAAAACACCAAAAATGATACCTAACCTCCTTGTCAGGGACTGCATGAACAAAACAAAAATTATCCCCATAAACAATAGTGAAGATCGGAGAGTGACACGGTTAGAATTTTAACATTCATCAAAGAACAAGAATTGAAGATTGCTTATCTGAAATTCTTAAAAGATATTTCAGCCAACCACCTCCAAGGGACAGGTTGCCTCAATAGACAATCACCCACTTAGTCCCCACCTGCCAAGATTCCACTGGTTTACCTTGCCCTCCTGTTTCTCCCTCTTCCACCTCTTTGCCTTTTCTTGAGGAAGAGAAATCCTTCTCATTCTCTCTTTTATATCTGATAACCATTGCCCTAGAGTAAAAATGGGACTATGCGATATATAGGCCTAGTATCCTTGGGTGGAAAATGCATCTTGAAATAATATTTCACCCGCCTCCTTCAGGCAGCAGACAAGCAATATAAAATGTTAGCACAGGAGCTTATGGGGTATACAACAGAAATTTATTGCTTCATAAGACAGATAGCTCCAGAATACAGTAAACCACAAATGGGATATTGCACATTTTATAGTAGGGCAATTTTTCTTAAGGGGGGGAACTTTATGATAAAAATGTTTTTAAGAAAAATATTAGTATTAGTAGTTGATAAGTTTTAATGTCAACCAAAATAAAAATAAATTATTATAATTATCCTTCCATAATTTCTCACATTTTCATAACTAGTTAAGCTTCTCTGAGTTAACAGTGCCTCCAGTTTTGTATATGGAGGACTATTCAGAACAGCAGAGTGTAATAAATCAACTGGCAAACACTCCCTGTCTCAAGCAGAGCTGTAATACCCTTGGAACCCAAATAAACCAAGTTAATGCAAACTAACAATCCCAGTAGTTAAGACCCCTTATGGATTGCATGAATTTCATCCACCTTGCACTGAGACTTTATATCCTATCTGAACACCAATTTTGGGTAATTGGACTCTTTAAGAGAAAGAAAGTAAGGCATTTATGTAGAGCAACAAGAGTATCATTTTGTTATTACTTGATCCTTTTATGGCTCAGGATTAATTATTAGTCATATTGAATTCAAGTAGAACACAACATTTACCTAGCAGTTTGACCCTGTTAAAACTACCACATTAGGGCCAGCCTGGTGGTGTAGTAGTTAAGTTTGCACACTCTGATTCAGTGGCCTGGGGTTGCAAGGCGTGGATCCCAGGATGGACCTACACACTGCTCATCAAGCCATGCTGAGGAAGCATCCCACATACAAAATAGAGGAAGACTGGACATTTGTTAGCTCAGGGCCAGTCTTCCAAACCAAAAAAAAAAAACAAAAACACCCCACTACCATATTGCCATAGCATGGTATCCTATAGGTACACTGGACATGAATACCAACTTTACAAATCATATCAAAGTAATTTCCCAACAGACTATTGCTTTTCTCATTGGAATCTTCTATCTGATTGGTTTATATGTTGCTATAATGATCAATAATACAACCAACAGCATTTATTTACAACATTTTTTCAAATAAATTTGCATTATTTAAAAATAAAGTAAATAGAGAACAGCTGTTAAGAGAAAAAAAATAATAAATAAAGAGTCAAACATGGAGAAGTCAAATATGTGCATCCGGGAGGGAAATTCTCATGGAGACATGAAAGGAAACCTGGTCTTCTCAGTCCCTGCAATTTGTTCATTCTGCCCAATGCTAAGTCCAGTGGATTTTCCGTTTCTGTTGTACATATTTACTTATTCTTCGACCTTTAGGAAGGTGGAGCACATATCTATGGTAAAGCAGATATTTTGATGTACTTAACACTGAAGACACTTTGTGGAGATACTATAAGCAGGCAAATATGACAGAGTTCAGACTAGCAGCTACCTTACCAAGGTAAGATATTTGTATTTATTCCAGACGCACATAAAGAGCCAATGGAGGATTTTGAGCAGAAAAATAACTTCACTATATTTGAGACTTGAGAATTTACCATTGAATTCAGCAGAAAATATAAACAGTCTAAGAGAAGAAATTTGAGTCAAAGGGTATGTAGCAGAGAAAGGAATGAAAGCCTCATTCTTAGCAGCAGATCAGTAATAGCGGGGGAAAAAAGCAAAAACTCATAAAGATCAAGCAAACTTAAACCATAGGCCCTATGAAAATAATTTATTATTTACTAATTCTGGTTTCATTAACTCTTACTGAGTGCTTACTACAAATCTTGCACCTAAGAATATAGTGTTATTACAGAGTAAAATACTAAATTTTTTTATATAGTGATGGAGATGAGAGAAATGACTATAGTTGAGAAGGAACAGTAGAGGTTAACTGTGAGATGAAGAAAAGTAAGGGTTTTTCAAACTGGTTAACAGCATGTGCAATTCCAGCGACAGGATAGAACCTGGCAAGTTTGAGAAACTCATGCAAGTCCGGTAGTGACTTCAGAAGACAGCAAGAAGCTTCATGGTGTGCGATGAGACTGAAGAGACAGATAAGGACTGGAGAAGGAAGGATATTGTAGACCACATTAAGAAGAATTTCTCTCTCCTTCAACACAATAAGATTTGGACTTTCAACCACCTTTGCATTGGTTTTACTTTCTTTTCTTGAATGTATGAGAAAGATATAGGGCAAATTCTTTTCTCCACATCCTGGGAATATTTGAAGTTAAAATACTTTCTGTCCTTCAGGTCAGGGAAGAAAAAGAAAAGGAAACCAAATTCATATTCTGATTTTAATGAAATGCCAAATAAAAATGAAAGGATAACGTTTTTTGTTTTTGTCCCTGCCTCCCCATTCCCTCCAACCCATTGGAAGATAAGGAAAGTGTGGACCCAGGAACTCTAGAATTGACTGGAGGAGGGGATGTTATATTGTAAGACCTGGGAAACCTGAAAAACACAATAGGAAAACAACAGATAAACAAGAGGACCCAGAAGGAAATAAGTGAGTTGAACTTGCAAAATATATTTGTGTGAGACCTTCTGAAGTATTCAGGACCAAATATGGGGCCATCTGATTTTCCTCCAGGCTGTAGGATTTGCGTGACTATCTCTAGTTACCCCTTATGCCTTTGTACCCAGTATCACTAGCATACTTCAGGGAGGAAAGTCCCCTGTACCTTAGAGGACTGAGATGACGCTAAACAAGCTTGAGACTCCTCGACTGGAATAGTGATCACCAACACCTCATTTTTGCTAAGAAAAATGAGAAGGCAATAAATAGTTTTAATATCATATTTGTGTTTCAAACGAAGCACTCTGGCCTGCAGAATGGTGAAAGAACTGACTCAGGGAGGAGAGAATGCACGTGGCATTAGCAGGCTGTTGAAATAGGCACATTTACAGATTTTGTACCATTGAAGTAGCAGTGGAAATGGGAAAACATTTTTGGATCTGAAAAGATAATTAGGTAATTTAAAAAGACTTGCTAACAGCTTATTGATTGGACAATGAAGATGAGAAAAGAGCATTGAGCCAAAGGGTGCCACATCATCTGAATTAGGAGAAAACTAGTGAGCGTACTATCAGACAAGTTGAGTAGAAAGTTTTCACATGATATCTTTGTGTTGGTGTCCATCAGGAAGTTGGAAATGTGGATCTGAAAAACAGTTTAAAGCTAGAGGTTAGTGATTTCAATCACTTGCAGAGGAACGGTAACAAAGAACCAAAAATGTAGTAAAAGTCAGTTGCTATAATTTACAAATATTATTATTCCATCTAGTTTTCAAAATAATATCAGAGCACCAATTTATAGATGAGAAAAGTGAGGCTTATAGAGTGTAACTTGCCTAGGGCCTGATTTTAAATTTGTCTTCTTTAATTACTACCATTTTCTGCCTCTCTATGAATGGCTAAGGTTGCTCAGAAACAGAAACAGAGTCTCCAGTAAAGGAGAATGAAAAAGAAGACTGAGAAGCATATGAAGAAAGCCAGAGGACTAAAATACTTTTGAAATCAAAGGCGTGATTTGATGGTTTGGAACGTTGGTTTTAATAAAGTTTGTTAACTTTGCAAAGTGCTTCAAAGATACATAGGATGAGGAATGAGAACAAGTTATTTTCATTCAGTCATTCCAAAAATTTTATTGAGCGACTCGTCTGTGCCAGATACTTTTCCAGTTGCTGTAAATATAACAGTGACCAGCACAGAGAAAAATCACCTTGCTAAAGGAGATTAAATCCTAGTAGGAGATAAATACCGAATAAGGAAACAGTCATGCAATTCAAGACCGTGATTTGACTCTTACCAATGAGGAGCTCAATGGAATTGCCTGAGTGAAGTAGATTCTCTGGGTCATATGCCAGTTGGCCATGAATTGAAAAATGAAGAAGAGGTGATGCTGGATTGGGATAAAGAATTATTACCATGGATTATTGCTGCATGTTATGTGTTAGGAGAAAGCATGTAATATATAGATTTTTGCGGAATGTTGACAGTGTGTATGAAAACCACGCTAAGATGTGACTAGGTGCATTTGACAGATCCTTGGATACACATGACTACCTCCTTTTGTGTGGTTTCCAACCAACAGGGAGGTAGATGTGGGAATTTTAAGTATTGGTTCTCAAAATTTAGTGTTTGTCACAATCAACTGAAGGGCTTTTAACACACAGAGTACTAGGTCCGTTCCAAGAGCTTCTGATTCAGTAGATCTTGGGTAGGGCTCGAGAATTTTTCTCATAAGTTCCAGGGTGATGCTGAGGCTGTTGGTTGGTGGATGACAACTTGAGAATAACTGCTCTAAATGAAAGCAGATCTTGTAAATAATCACAATAGTCCAGACTTTAATCACATTTCCTTGTTTTCTCTCCCAACCAGTTCTTAATCAGAGGCAACAGGAGTTCACTTGAGAAATTCTGTTTTTATCTAATTATGTGTTTAGAAAACTGAATGTAAATCTTCAAAAGGCAGGTTTGCTCTATCCCTGAAAAAGTCCCTATGTCTCATTATAATAGAGGCTCCGCGCACATTGCAAAATGTCAATTCACTGCTAAGGAGTAAGTTCTTCAGGGTGCATTTGACAGAATGTAGAAAAACAACCAATTAGAAAACTTTTCTCACAGCAAGACCTCCCTCTAAGAATTCTAATCGTAAAGACCACCTTGTATTCCTGCAAAAAGTTGCGTTATGATTAATATTAACTTAAGATGTGAGATTTTAACATTTGCTTCCTTGTAAAAATTATTGACTTTGTATATTTTTAGTAAATGTTCTCATTACAATCACAAACTGTGCCTGTAAGTAACAACTTGCTCTGTCCAAATCACTCAGTGGTCCTCTGGCTGGTCTCCCAAAGTCCTTGTCCACTTGTGAACATTTCCTTGACCTCTATACCATTTTGTACACATTTCAGTTTTCCTGTTGCCATGTAACTCTGGCTGGATTCTGGCTGGATTCTTTTATCTTTCAGGTCAAAGCCTAAAAGTCATTTCATTGAGTGAGCTCTATCTGACCCCCTTCAGGCTAGATCCAGATTCCTTTGTTTTAAGTGCACACTGGACACTGATTTTTGATTTTGTAAAACATTATTCCAGTAAATATATATAAATACATATAAGCATATATATAAATACAAAAATATATGTGTATAAGTACATATATCAAAATACAGAAAGGTATATATATCAGTATATTTTCTGGAAATTACCACATGCGTAACAGCCACCATCCAGATCAGGAATCAGAATATTATCAGAACACCATCTTCCATCTTGTGCTTCATTAAAGATGTGTACAGGAAGTCTCAGTGACCTCTGCTCCCAAGCACTTGTACACAAACTCCGCTGTGCCCTTTAGATCCAGATTTCTTCTGCCTGGGACCTGTCCTCTGCCCTTCACTAGAAGGCAGGTCTAGACTTTTCCTGGTGAATGCCTTTCCTGAATCATGGCCGCTGTTTACAGTGATTCCAGAGCCCAACCTGAGGCAATGTGAACATGGATTTTGGAGTCAACAAGAAAAGTACATTAAGATCCTGGAGCCACAATACCCTCTTGAAAGATCAGGAGTTTAAAATATCTACTTTATGGGATTTTTGTGAGAAGTCTATGATACAGAACATGTAAAGTACCCAGCACAAGACTGGCACTATTTAAATACTAATTATCTTTCTTTCTTTCTACTACCTTACTTTCCTATCTCAGGAAGATTCTCTGTTCTTCCACAGTTCTATCAAATATTTCTGTTCTTGAGATGGAAAATATTTTCTTAGGAGATAGATATAGGAATATTTTTGACTGTCTAATAACATCTGCCATTTATTGCATCTAATGTGAGTCAAGCATGTTTGGTCTCTTTATGTTTATTATCGCCAATCTTCATAACCTTGCTTCAAGGTAGATATAATTATCCTGGAGATGTTAAGTGACTTATCCTGTGGAGAGAGCCCAGACTCTTGAAAGTAGGATTCATATTTAGGTCTTAGGTCTTTCAATCTTTTCCTTGTAATTTGCTTATTTGTGTTACAAATATTTAAGCAGTGCTTGAGCAATCTCTAACTGAAATCAAATGGTGGTAATTGCTGTACGAATGGAGCAAAAGGCTTCAGTCCCACCCAGAAGAACATTGCATTTGTCAATTCCATACCATCTCTGAAGGAATAATAATGACATGAGTAAAGCACCTTTTTAAACATTGACTCCTAATCTCTACACTCCATTCTAGTTCTATCATGTTATGCCTCGCCGAGTATAAAGATATACTTTCAGTACAAGTTGCCATTCAGTCCACAATTTTAATAAAATTGTGATTGATAAATATCTTCAAACAGGCATATTGCTATGAATGTCAAGAGTACTGTGATTCAATGTAAGTGGTTTTAATGTATTTCAGCCTCTGTACCTGAATGTTGCACATTTGTGAGCATAATAATTCCAGAATATTTTCACAATAGCGAAAGACTGTTATACCTCAGATCTTTCTATCCCTTACTGTGTGTTCAGTTTTTCTTGCTTTTTTGTTTATGTTTAACTGAAGCTTAATAGTGCCAATGAATCTAACTTAGTTTATTGAAATTTTGAATGAAGATAGAGATTAAATATGTATACACCCTATAAAGGAGATTATATTACTCTGATTTTCTAGTTTATTGTGATATAAACTAGGTTTTGCGAGATAAGTATTACATTATTAGGTTAATAAAAATCTACATGAAAAATATTACTCTTAATTACAAAATTCTAATCCTATATTTTTAATATGCGTTACTTCAATTTTATATAATGAATCTAGGTTTTTGAAAGGACTGACTGCTATTTTATATTTGCCAGGGAGTGGGACATGAATACAAATAGGATGTCACTTTTGCAACTTGTAAGCAAATATCAAATGAAGTAATCTGAAATTTTCTGGAACAGTTTATTTAAATGCATTATGAACTTTTGTTGAAAGGGAAAATTTGTAAGATGACCTCTTTTACGTTAATTATTCTACGAATAAGTATAAGAGGAAAATTTAAAGTCAAATACTGAAGAGTATTTTTGAGAATTTTTTACCCTGATATTTTTTTATGGGTCATTTCATGCATTTTAACAAAGCATGCAATAAATTAATGCATATTTTGCATTAATACTACTAATAGACACACTTCAAATGATTCATTTAAATCTCTGAAGCTCAAATATTATAGTACAAGACATCTAGACATATGGAACATAGATTCTCAAAATAAAATTATAAGTATCTCTTGCTAATTTTATCTAATTTTTAAGCCCAAAATAACATCTTATAGGATATTTGGTGAACTAAGTAATAAAAAGATTTATCTATCAGTCTGGTAACTCATTAATATTAAGTCTTTAAACCTGTGGGACACAGAAGGACAGGAAATTGGAAATCAGAAGAGAACTCCATTACTCTGTAGTTGATTTATCTCTCTGATTTCTGCCAAATTCTGCTAATTCTGCTCAAACTAAGAAATAACGAAAGGAAAGCTTTAGTAACATGGTTACATAATTTCCTTGATATCCATTTCATAGATTTTTATTTAGTATCTGGTATATGGCAGAAATGATGCTGAGGAAAAAGTGAAAAATAAAGACAAGGTTCTTGGCTTCACGGAATTCATAGCTGGTAGATTATACCTATATTCAGTGGATAATTACATAAATTATTTCAATACAATTGCTCCAAGTTACAGGAACAAAAAGTAAAATGTTATGAGATATCATAACAGGGAACCCTGAAAACAGCCTGGGGAATCAGGGACAGATTTCCAGAATGGTAGAATTTGGTCTCAGACCTGAAAGGTAATTTGAAATTTTCAAGGCTAAAAAGAATGGGGGAAGCTTTTTGACAGAGGGATATCTATAGGCAATGTTCTGCGAAGGGAAGGTGAGGACTGTTTCTAAGTAAAGAAATGGAGATTGAGGTGGCTAAAACACAGTGGCAAAACTTCACTGAAATGAAGCTGAAGAGCTGGGCAGTGGTGAATACGATGGTCAGTGAGGTTAAAGACTGAATGCTATCCTAAAACCAGCAGGAAGTCAAAGCATACTGAGAACCTGCAGGAGCACATTTGCAGGTTTTATTTCTTTTCAAGAATATTCTATCTTCTCTATAGACAATGGGTTAGAGCAAAGTAAAAGAAGATGTAAGAAGAAAAACTTAGAGGCCACTGTAGTCACATGGGCAACAGTGTTGTTAGCTTGAGCCGATTATAATGGAAAGAGAGAGAAGTAAACAAATTTGAGATAACCTGATAAAGAGCAGGAGTCAGTGATTGATTGGATATGGGATGGAATCAGCCTTTGAGGATGTCTAGGATAATGCCAAGTAATGAGGCTATCAATGGAGAAAGGACACATTGGGGGAAGGATGGATGGAGAAGGGAAGGAGAAGGAAGAAGGTAGTCAAGTGTTCAAGTTTGGACAGATTGCGTGTGAGATGCCTGAGAGTTATCCAAGTGGAGATGCTGAACAGGCAGTCAGACGCACATGCATAGAACTCAGTAATGAGGTCTCACCTAGAGTGACAAATTCGGAGTCTGACATTGGAGCGGAGGAAAATAGCTTTTCCTCTATCCTCCTGTGTTCTTGACTGAGACCTCAGTAATCAAACACAGATGAACAAGAGAAAAACAGAAGTTTGTTAACATGTATATCTCATGTATACACTGGAGATACCCAGTGGAAAAGAGGTGGCTTTAGAATTCAGGATTAAATACCATCTTAACAGAGAAAAGGGAGGGAGGATGCAGGCCTTTTAGGGGAGAGTAAATGATTTTTAGGAAACATGAATGGGTTCTTAGAACAACAGATGGGAGGTATAAGATAGTTTGTGACAAAGTTTGTCTTTGTGTGGTGCTGGCTTCTAGTCTCCTCTCCTGTGACAAGAGTCAATCTTCCTTTGTAGATAAAACACTCTTTCCTGGGAGAGCATCTGTGACAATTAAGTTCCTCTTGGAAGATTTATCTTTAGGCAGATAAGGGGAGTTCAGAGAAAGCTTCTCCCAGTATTTGCTGTTTTTCAAGTGCATACAGATCAAAATAATCAATATGGCCAAGTAGCATATTTTGGGGAGCATATTCTGCTACCCTTCAACCTACAGATGACTTTTTCTCCAGAGGAGACGTGATCATCTTTAGTATGGCTGGACCATAAACAATATGAGTGGTGGTAATGAGAGATATAACGCTTAAAATGTTGGAATATATGGAGAAAATTAAAGGAATTTATTGAGATAATTCCTTTATTCTGAGAAAAAATGTTTTTGTACAAACTGTTGCTGATGCCCTTGCTTTTCTTCTCTCCATCCCCCCCACAACATGAGCCTCCCTCCCCACAGCACACACACAAATTGCCACCTATCTCCCTTTCTCATTGGCCAGGAAGAATTGTGCAAAGTTTGGCCAGGATAAAGCATAGTCTTGTGTCTGAGTGTTAGTGATGTTAACAATAATTGTTCTGATCATCTCCCCTTTTGTTTCCATGTAGACAGACCATCCTGGTTGGCTGGACCAGTAAACAGTTTGGAATTATTTTCTTTTTTCAACAACATTCTCTCAGGTGCTCTGCTCACTCTGTACCAGGCACTGAGTTTAGCACAAAGTGATGAACCAAAATGAAAAGATTGTTTAAACCATCCTGTCTCTGAGAAGCAGACATGGCCACTGTCTCAAGACACCTGGAAAGATGTTCCTAATCACTTAAATTCTTTCTCTTAATTCTGTTCAGTGTATGTGAGGTAATAACCATATAGTAAATAATCCATGACTTCTTAGAAAAGGAAAAAATGCAGTAGCATATATTACTCCCTTTAAAATTAGGGGTGAACTTGAACCCCTCCACATCTTTGACTTTAGGACACCAAAGGTAAAAACTGAGAATTGTCTCATTTATTTTGGACTTTAGAAGAGTGGAGCATTGAATACCTTTCCCAACACCAATGCACATAAAATATCTAACTACCTAGGGCTATTTTTATATATCTATGGTAAACGGTTTTTTTTTTTTTTTTTTTTGGCTGCTAAGTGTATGTTCCTAAGCCTTTTATACGTTGAGCTAGATAATTTTATCAAAACTGTTAAGTCTCTTGCACTTTCACATTTTATTATGTACAAATTCTGTCCACTACCCAAGAAAACCTACTAAGCATTAAAAAGCTTTTTCAGAAGCCAATTTTTGTCTTCTGGATAGTGTCAGTTTACCAAATGTGTTACAGAACGCCTGCTAGAAAGCTAAGAAGTATAGAAATTACTGTCTGTGTATGGAAAAACCAACCATATCTGTTAAAGCAAATGAGTAGAGTACGCTATATGATGAACTGGTGTATTTTTATTTATCTTGATTTTCTCTCTGGCCTGGAAAATACCAAAAACATAAGTTTACAGAGAAATCTACAGAGAGAAAGAGGCTCTATCCCCAATAATGTTCTTTCCAGAGTTGGTCAATAAAGAAATCTCTTCTCTGCAACAGTCACTTTGTAAAGCCTTTTCCATGTTCTTCTCTTCTGGGGGAAATCAGCCTGGCAACGTGAAACAGCAATGGATCCTGTAGAGAAAGAGGTTAAGAGTGGCCCTTGGAACAGTGACGGTAGAAATAGAGCTCCACTGCATAGGCAATGAACTGTGCCTCGTATAATTTTACTTCCAGTGATGCTGTCCACAACAGGGTTTATCGTGAAATCATAATTCCCTTTTCAACAAAACAATTGCTGTTCAATTTTGATACAAAACTCAGAACTAATTTTGGATGTGTTGAAACTCTTTGGTAATTTTTCAATAGATCATTGAATTTAACTTTAAGTAGGACAATAAATTGTCACAATTAATTTTGAAACATTGATTAATTATTGTGCCAAGTCAGACTATCTTGGTTCAAATACCGACTTTGCAACTTATTAATTTCTTGACCTTGGGCATATCATATAAACTCCCTCTATGTTGGTTTCCTCATCTATAAAGTGAGACTAATGCTAGTAGCTAACTTATCAATCTAACCATTAATTTAAGCAGTGATAAAGCTAATAGATGTCAAAGGCTTAGATCAAGGCCAAGCACATGGTAAACACATATAAGTATATCTATCATCGTCATCATTGCATATTTATAAGCCCATTTTAAACTTTATTTTGTGCTATGTTGTTGTGGTAATCTTACATTAGACAATTTATAAGGTAAAAGTGAATATGGTATCTGCTTCAGCAGCCTGGGGTTCGCCAGTTCGGATCCCAGGTGCGGACATGGCACCACTTGACACACAATGCTATGGTGGGCATCCCATTTATAGAGTAGAGGAAGATGGTCATGGATGTTAGCTCAGGACCAATCTTCCTCAGCAAAAAGAGAAGGATTGGCAGCAGTTAGCTCAGGGCTACTCTTCCTCAAAAATAAAAAATCCCTTTTGAATAGTTTTAACTAAAGTGAATTCTTTTGCTGAAAGTACAATCAACTGATGTAGTTTGGTTTTGAATGTCCTAATGCATTTATCTTGTTTACGGAAGGTTTACACATGACATACAGCAGGTTTGGTCAAACTAATAGAATAGTTTATTCTTCTGCAAGATGCTAAATATACACATAGTGAAGAAAGGAAGTGCATTAGGAATCTAGGGACAGAATTTAATGCTAAATAGTAATTGAAAAAGACGTGTTGCTTGGAAACTGCAGAGAACACTGCTTTGTTTCTAGTGAAGGGTAATACAAATCATGCATTAAAATAGTAGAACCTTTTTAAAATTTCAACAGTGCAATTGATGAAAGTTTTAATAAGCTCTGACACATAACTTAGAATAGTGCATTTCAATCATACAGATGGTTCACCAAGATAACCTCCAAGCACTGATAGATTTACATTGAAGTTTTGTTACGTACCTTATGAGACTTCAGGTTATGGTTGCATAAAATGGACTCAGATTAAGGGTAATGAAATATTCCTTCTAAGAATAATCACCCTTTCAGAAAAAACTGCACATAATCAGAGGTGTCATGCACCATTGGGTTTTATGCATAGGACTTGCTGTTTAATAGCTGTTTGGTGACATTTGCAATTGGATGCAGTTATTAAACAACACAAGATGCTAATTTGTTACTTGGCAGGAGAAGTGAGTCTTTCCACTCCTTCCCAATTTCAAAACATGATGACCCCAAAAGTTAATGAAAATGAAGAGATCTACACAGAGAGAGCAAAAACCACAATGCAGTGGCAACGACTACTCACCTTTTGTTTGGCTGCTTGATGGATGAAATTCAAACACTTACAGACAAGGCCCCTGAATTGTGAGATGTTCACACCATCATTAATTTCTCCATCCTGAAGACAAACTCTATGCAGTTCTTCCCCTGAGGTCCTGAGAGTTTTTCCAAATTGGAAAATAGTTGATGTTCACATAGAGCAGTTTCTGAGGCCCTGATATTTTGGAAATCCTTTCTTTGTTTGACCCAAAACTTAATCTGATCATTTCTTAGCAAATTATAGCCCAGGATTAAGCTTCTTATTTACACATTAGTTATCAGAAGATGTTTAGCTCATCTTAAATCATTTGTATTAATTATAATTATTTGTAATTACAGGCGTGTGCCTCATGATGTTTTGGTCAACGATAGACCACATATACGATGGTGGTCCCATAAGATTAGGACAGTGCAGCCTAGGTGTGTAGTAGACTATACTTTCTAGGTTTGTGTCAGTGTACTCTGTGATCCCACAACAAAATCACCTAATGATACATTTCTTAGAATGGATCCCCATTGGTAAATGATACGTGACTGTAGTTTAATAGAAGGGAAAACATTTATTGAGTCCTATTGTGTACCAGCCACCCTACTTACTTTATTTTTGTTTTTAATAGCTCACACTGACCTGTCAAGTTAGAAATCAATGAAATTAATTTCATTATAATAAATTCATAAACATTAAAACTGTAAAGATGCCCAGAAGTTAGAGTAATTTTTGAATGTATTTTGTTAAGAAGAGATTTTGGTAACTTTTTCCCTATTTATAAAAGAATAAAGAATATATGCATAAGATAATAAAAAGTTATAACTTTGACATGAAATTGATAAAATCCAGAATGTCAATAAAGGTAATAATACTACAAATGTTATAGTAATTTAAAGCCTTAAGAACAATTATCTCTAAAAACCATCCCAAAAGAATTTTGTTACATGTAGTATATTAAAAATAATTTTCAAATTATTTTTCCAATTGTTTTGGCTACCTATTTTTCAGATTGGAAAATATTCCTGGTATTTCATTAAACCTTAATTTGCAATGTTTTAGTACTTGACAATAATGAAGAGTATAAAAATAGATATTTATGTAGTGATTTCTGATACATAAAATATTTTCTTATTTTTTTATTTGTTTCACAATTGAATACTTGACCATTTAGGATAAGACTAGATTATTGTGAGGTAACTGACATCACAGAAGCCTGACTGACTCAGAAGATTTCTTTCTTTCTCCAGCTAGAGTATCCTGGAGGAGGAGGGAGCTGTTGTAATTGTTGGCTCTCAGGACCAGTCCGAGGGGAGCAACCAACGTCTCAAATGTCGCCATGTCAGAGGGGAAGGAAAGTGGGGAAAAGGAGTCTTACACCTACTATTAAATACTGTATTGTGTATCTGAAAGTTACTAAGAGAGTAAATCTTAAAAGTTCTCATCACAAGAATAAAAATTATAGCTATGCGAGGTGATGTTAACTAAACTTACTATGGTATTCATTTTGCAATATATATATTTGTGAAATCACTGTGTTGTGCACCTTAAACTAATACAATGTTATATGTCGGTTACGTCAATAAAAGTGGAGAAAAAGACCTGTGCCTCACACACGACACTCATCACATCTCACAACTCATTGGTCGGAACTAGTTCAACCGTAAGTTCAACTCTCTTTGTTCTGGAGAGGGGGGAAGAACCAGGAATAACACACGAATAACTCTTATAACTGCCACTGACAGGTTTTTCTCTTAGCATTGTCTTACAGATAGAGACAAGACAGGCACTTAGAAAATTTAAGTCGCTTGTTCGAGATCACCTAGTACTTAAATTTAAGAACCAGGATTCGAATACATATTTGTAAACTCCAGATTCAGTGTTCTTTCCATTATAACTTTGGTTATAACTCTTCAATCCACATCTACTGCAAAAATGTGTGTAATGAATTTGTAACCTTTCGTTTGTACATAACCAGCCATAATTTTTTTTCTCTCTTGCTCTAGACCATTGTTCTGACTGCAGCCGTTGGTAGGTAATATGGAAAACTGACATGTAGCAAGTCTCACATTGAACTCATAAAATCTGACTCCAATGTTCTCCTCTTCTACCTTAGGCACTTGGTATGATTACCCACTTAACTACACATTTCAGGATTATCCGCAACTTTCTAATCTCTCCCATTCGAGTCATGTTACCAAACCCTAAGAATCATGTCTCGGAAATGTGACTTCAGTTGTGTGTTTCTCTCCTCTTCAGTGCTAGTGCTTTCTTCCAGGCATAAAAGAAAAATTTCACTAGATGCTTGTTTAAAAACTTCAAGACAGGCTTTGTTCAAGATAATTGCAATAGGAGTCAAGGCTGTTGTAATAGAGAAGAGAGATTGAACTCAATTCCACTGAAGCAAAAGGTGGGAGAGTTTTAAGTGCTAGAGAGAGCTAGTGGGGAAGTACTGGAGGACATTAGTGGGGAGAGTTGGTCAATGTGATTAGTCCATCTCTATTTGCTGATTGGTGCTATTAAAGTTGGGCTGTTACCCTCCCATAAAGACTAAGAGGTAAGTGCCCTAACTTTCTTTTTTTTTTTTTGGTGAGGAAGATTGGTGCTGTGCTAACATCTGTTGTCAATCTTCCTCTTTTCGCTTGAGGAAGATTGTCCCTGAGCTACCATCTGTGCCAGTCTTCTATTTTCTATGTGGGAAGCCACCACTGCATGGCTTGATGAGCAGTATGTAGGTCCACACCTGGGATCCAAACCTGTGAACCCTGGGCCACCAAAGCAGAGCATGCATACTTAACCACTGTGCCACCAGGCCAGCCCCTAACTTTCTTGATGACTATGTTTCAAAAGGATGGCTCCCAGGTCTTTCAGAAAGACATTCTTGAGTTGTAAAACTGGCGAAAGGCTGGGAGAAGATTTACAACTCAAAGGAACAGAGAAAGAATTTACAATTGAAAGTTTTCTAAAGTAAATATTCGAAGAAAAGGGAAGAAGTCAGGGGCATGGACTCAGGAAGAAGCCTGTGTAAAATTTAGTCAAGCTGAAGGGAATGTTAAAACCATCTTTGTCACGAGTTCTCATCCCCCCTCCCCTCACCACGGCAACAGCAGCTTTCCCTGCGCTGGTGTCTCACCATTCCCATCTGGCTTCTTCCCTAGCTTCTGAGATATGACCTCCTCCAACAAAACAAGTTAGATCATGTCACTCTTTTCCATAAAAAATAATTCCTGACCCCTTCTCCTTAAAATATATGATGTTTACAACTCTAGACTTTTATCACTCTATTTACCCTACATGTACATTTCATTTCCCACCACACTGATTTTCTCATTGTTCTCTAAGAATGCTTTTTCACTACTCTTTATCTTTGCGCATTCCATTCACCCCTAAAATGGTCTTTATTCCCTTCTCCTACCATAGCTTCAAGACCAGTTCAAATTTTACCTTCTTGATGATCTTTATGTTTTCTAGGCATGGTTAGTCTCTCTCCTTTCTGGCTTCACATGTACATAAAACTCTATTGATCCTTTAATAGGACTTACCAGATTGTTCTTCAATTTGTCGATTCACGGTCCTTCCTGATCTTCTGGTGCCAAACACCTCTAGGACAAGGACCTTATATTATTTAGCCTTATATTTTCAGTACTTACTAATGATCCTAATACAATTGGTAGTTGTACTAGATGGTTGCGCAATAAACATTTTTAGAATATTCTTTGATATTGAATAGTTCATATATAATGGTAAATTAATTTTGTAACTTGTTTTTTAAGGAAATTCATTATTCAAGTATATTCAATAAAGGTGTCAAGCATCTTCTATACACGAATAAGGAGATGAAATTCATATCCTTGACAAAGTTCAAGCTCCTTGAAGAGCTCACTATTTAATGGTGTACCAGGCAGATGTTTCATGATTCATTTAAGAATAGAATGAATAAGTGTGATGTGGACATTGTAAGAGACCTCAGAGGTCACCTCAGCTTCTCAGAGGAAGGAGCAGGGCAGAGTAGGCTAACAGCGAAGAGAACTAGTTCAGGCCGCTCCTGGACTGGAAGCATTCTGCACAGAGAGAACAGCGCATGTGAAGGCACTGAGGCATGGGAAAATCGAGCATTTTCTGGAACTACAAGTAGTTGAGTATTCTTGGAGCATACAAAGCGAATAACGGTGGGGGCGGGGTAAGAAGGAGAGCAAAAGATAAGTCTGAACTAATTAGTCGAGGAAAGTCCATGAGGATCTACAATGCCATCCAAGGTAATTAGAATTTATCTTGTCATGATGATGAAACTGAAGCCCCAAGTCTTTATATGATTTGTTCAAGCTCACACAGCTCGACAGTGAGGGGAGGAGATAAAACCTTGCCTACAGCTTGATACTTAATGAGTGTTTGTTTCTTCAGAATATGTTGTAATCAGTAATTAACGCTGAATCCTGAAATCCCTATGCGATCTAAGTTTGCCTCACTTTTCAAGATGAGGCTGATTAACAGAACTGATGAGTCAAAGGCACAATAACACCCTTTTGAATTAAGGATTAACATGAGGCAGAGTTCACTGCTCAGTTTTCTATATTTTGCCTTTCTTAGTAAATTATATGTTTACATCTTTGAATCAAGAACCCAATATTTCCCTCTAAATCTGATTTTTAAAATTCATATAATTTTCTGACCTAAAATTACATGACAGATTTGTTATCCAACTGAGACTCTGTTATGAAATAAATACCTGATAAGCACGTTGGAAAAAACATACAATAAAAGAAGAGCTGATAGGTTTTCCTACACCTGTGTATTACCTAGCCGAAGAAAACTGTGATATGGTAGCCCTACAATTAACTAATAAAGAACAAAGTTAATAGTAACTTTTTCAGGTGAAAACTATTTTTTGGTGACATGGGGAATGTCTACATGCACATAGCAAATGAACATCTCTCTTAAGAATAACACGTTTTTTGAAATGATTTTTAAATAATCTATGTAAAAATAAGCTAATCCTAGGGTAAAATGCTTAAATGAAATGACTGTAATGCTATCTGGAAGCAGTTGATGCTTAGAGAATTTACAGTACTCCTGTCTTACTGTATCATCAGGAGGATCTGCTTGCCTCTGAAAGCTTTGAAATGATTTTCATTTCTCTGTCCTTGGGAGATGTGGGGATGCTGGGGAGAAGTGAGATCATTGTAATGGGATTTCTCCCCTCCTGGAATAGGAATTCACTTTAAAAATCTCCTTCCCCTTCAGTGATAAACAGTAGATGTTTTGATGGAAATAATATGAATAATAATACCCTGCATGAATCCTTCTCCCTTTAAAAATAAACTTCTTTCTTTTATTATACAGACTAAAAGCTTCTGTTAGAGAGCATGCTCATAAACTTTGAGCTAATCTTTGAAGGAAACAAAACTTCCTGGTTGACCTTTTGGCAAGGTACTTCTTACCAATTAATTTAACCTTTTCATACCATCAGAGGATTGTTTAAGATTGTGTGTTTTACTCCCTCCTCTGCATTTTTTACTGAGAGCGAACATCTTTGTAACATCATATCAGCTGAAATAATAATTTTAAATATTTTATCTATTTCCACTTTTGTCAATCACTTAAAAAATTTTAATCATGCTATATGTTTTATGATATATTAGGAGAGTAGTGAAAATATATGACCTAAATTTTACTTATATGAGCAGTGGGCTCTGTTTTTGTTACCTGGTATGTGATATCAAAATTTGAAACCCTCTGCCCTATAAAACTTCTCTAGTTTTAGAAATTATTGTAAAAATATTTCTAGGCCCATTTTATCTCTTTGCTAATAACATTTATGGATTAAAGATACTAATGGTGCCTGAATTTGTGAATCAAATGGCATCTTTTCATTCTTCTTCTTACTAAGATTGGACACTATTCACTATTTCATTTTTTTAAAAACATTTTTGAAACTTGGCTCCTTGAATAACATTTTGTTGATTTTCCTCCTTTTGCTCTGTATTTTCTTTCCATTCATCCTCCTGAGCATTGGTTCTCAGCCTCAAGGCAATGTTTCCGAGAATTTCATCTTCACTTGTCTTCTCGTCTGTATTCCTTCCCTTGTCTATCACAACCACATTCATTATTTCACCATCTCAGGAACAAAAATTCTCAACTCGACCTGCTCCTGTTTTCATACACTCATCTCAAGTTCTACATATTCAAAACCCAACTCAAAATCTTCTCTTATCGGGGCCAGCCCCGTGGCCTAGTGTTTAAGTTTGGCACACTCCACTTCAGCAGCCTGGGTTCGTGGGTTTGGTTCCTGGGCAGTGACCTACACTACTTGTCAGCTATGCTGTGGCAGTGACCCATATACAAAATGGAAGAAGATTGTCACAGATTTTTAGCTCAGGGTGAATCTTCTTCAGCAAAAAAAAAAACCCCTTTCCTTATCAACTGTGCTCCATTTTTGTACTCACACCTGAGAAAATGAAATAATCATTCACCAGTTACCCAAGCCACAAATGTGATTTTTATCCTGGATTCTTCCATTTTTTTCCTCTCTGTCCCATATCAAATAAGTAGTAAGGCCTACACAATCTTAATTCCTGATCATTATTTTAATCCTCATCTTCTCCATCCTAATGCTTTTTGTTCTGGCCTCATAACATTTTTCACGTAGATTATTAGAACTAAGTGAATTTCCTCTTTCTCATCTTGCCTCAGTTAGTCCCTCTTCACACTATTTGAATCCTCTTTTGATGATGAGTCTAACTATTTTGTCCTTTTGCTTAAAAGTATTACGCCTGGATTAGCATTGACTAAATGATTAAAATACGACCTTATTAACACACTCAGGACTTTCCATAATCTAAAACCCACCTTTTTTTCAAGTCTTGTTTCTACCTGCTCTGCACAATAGGACCCAAATCAATACCTGCATCAATGATGTACAAAGCCTCAGGATAGAGGTGATTATTCAGTTCATAACTGAAAATTCAATTCAAAATATTATTTTAACTATTGTATTGAAAGATGGCATTAGTTGACTATAAGACACAACATTTACAAATTTAGGAAATATTTTATATCTGTTATCAAGTCAACCTATTTCATCACCAATTACACCTTTTTAATTTTGGAGCTAAGCAGCAGAAGTTGGGTTGTCTCAAAATGTTACATCTACCTCACTGAACAGGAGTATTCATAAGGCTGCATTTTGGGAAAGAGATTGTCTTGCTTTATCCCTTTTAATCCTCAGAGGATACACCATTATTTAATTTTGACCTATGTGCTACCATTACAATGAGAGAATCAAAGATTATTACAATTTCCAATGATATTGTTACCAACGCAGGTTTATTTTGCCCACCACATGATCATGTCCATCACTGAGATGATGAGTTTGCAAAGAGAAAGGGTTTAATTACAAGTCAGCCAAGCAAGGAGACAAGAGAACCAATCTCAAATCAGCCTCTCAGAAAAATGGGGATTAGGGCTATTTATGGGATACAGGGGCAGGGTGGTCTGGAGTGGGAATAGATGATGGGAGATAAGAAGAAGTGAGGTAATTGATAATCTGTACAAGTGTAGCAGTCAAGCATCATGGCTCTTCATAAGACACGTGTTCACAAAATAGTGGCATTACCATGATCTAAGGGTGGAATTTTACCTCCTTGACCTCAAATGGTCACCTATCGGTCCTCTGCATGAGCCCAGTTGATGAGTTGTTGGTCTTAACCAGACTGAACTGTACAAGGAGTCAACTCTCAGTTCCTGAAAAACTCAAGCACCTGTTGCTAAAGTGACCCAGGCATCAGGGATGCTGTCTATAGGGTGAGTTTCAGTAATGCATTATCTAACTGTTGCAAACAGACAAGTGAGTATAGTTAAAGCAAGTTGGCCCCCAGTTTCAATAGGTTTCAATCTTACTTTTGAAAAAAAGGGAAGAAAATCTTCAGATACTTTAATGATTTGTTCTTCAGTCTTTCTAACACAAGAAATAATAAACCCAGGGTTTATTTCAATAATGACAGTGAATTTAAGCTCCTACCACAGATTTGTTTACATAAATCATCTCAGATACAATATATTCCTAATATTTTGTGAGCTATTTGAGAACTGATAAAAGTAGAGCAATTTATATAAAACACAAGAATTTTCATGGTATTTTAGATGGACTCTCCATTTTTGGTGGAATTGACTGTCATTTAGGACAAGTGCACATCCAGGCTTGTAGAACTTTTTCTTAATTCAAGTCTTCTAATCATTGAGAAACTCATTTTACATGAGACACACACATTTCAATAACCTAAACTCACATGGTACTTTGTGCAATATTAATTTTAGAACACACTCTCTTTGGTATTGTAGGGGAGGAGGAGAATTCCTCTACCCACTCTAGGTCCTTCTGGATGGGCTACAAATTAAATTGACATGAAACAGAATAACAGAAAAAATCAAAGAAAACTTTATGACATGCATACATAGGAGAGACCCAGGAAAATAGAATAGCTCGCCAAAATGGCTGAGGTCATCATCTTAAATAGCATCTTCAGCTAAAGACAAAGGAGAATGATGAGGGTAGTAGTTTGGGACTTCAAAGGGGAGGAAGGCAATTCACATGGAAATGGAAAAGCAAGTGTTTGGTGAACAGAACTTTGATAAGAATGGGCTTAGCACAGACCCTCACAGTCTACTAATATCCAGAGTCATCTATGGTGATGGCCTGTCCTGAGGACAGGACTTCTATCTTAAATTTTCAGTCTTTTGTTCTATCAAGGCAAGGAGACACATTTTAAGGTGGGCAATTTTGATTCCCCACAGTATAATTTGTTTTCCATGCATGATGTGTTTGATTCCTCTACATAATTCCAGAGATTCTGCTTCACTGTATCATTTCCCTCATCCTTGATCTTAAGTCAACCATCATTTTATTGTATAAATTTTCTTTATATAACCAACCAAATTTTACCTGCAATTTCTTTAATAAAAAAAAAAACAAAAAAAAAAAACCAACAAACCTATTCCATTTTCTGGAAATAATGTTTTAATAAAAAATCAGGCATGTTAGACATTATTCTTCACAACTATTGTAGTTATGGATTTACTTGAGAGCCATCTGGTCCTTTACATACAGTTGTACTCAGGTTTTGTAGAAAACTAAGCTGTGAGTCAATGCTTTTCTGCAGTTTGGGATTTCAATTCAGGAGCACTAGCTAACCCACAGGTTTTCAGCATGATTACATTTATCTATATTTAAAGTACAAAGGAATCAACATGCTGGAAAGTAATTGCTCTGTTGCCATAGGGAAAGAGATTAGGAAAATTCTGCATTTAAGGAAGAAACTGCCTGAGTAGTAATCCCTTTTATTATCTTCTCTAAGCCATAAATGATTCTATCCCTAACCTAATAAATAATTATGTCATGAACTGTAAGATCAGAGGACTTCAGCAAGATTGTTAAGAAGTATAACTATCAGAAATTTTCCATATTCCTAAGGTCACATTATTTCTTTTAAAAGTATGTATGTGACAGCACTGAATGCAATGCAGAAGCTAATGCACACAGCAGGGGAGAACAATTATCAACACCATTCATTTACTAGGTGATCTCTAAGGCCCCTTCTAACTTTAAAATTCTATGCCTATGTCTAAATTAGAGTCATATTCATTTGAATTGACAAAGCTAATCATATGTTTTAATTAAGATATGTTCCTTTCACTAAACGACTGTGTGTCAGATCAGGGAATTACATTAATGGAGAATCCAAAATTTGTCTGGAAAGCCAGGGTCATAGAGCAGGCAGAATTTAAACAAATAACCGAGATCTCACAAAACAAGTTCACTGGCGGGGCCTGTGCTAAGGCTTTCGTCAATTGAGCAGGGGTAACACACAAATCCGTAGATAAGGCCAGATGGGAACAGGAATCAGCAAGATAAACATGGAGTAAACAGATAAGGCCAACTGAGGTTTCATGAAAAGACAGACAGAGCAAGCTCTGGAGTGTGAGTCTAATATTTTTACTCTTTGGTCTCTAAGATTTTCCCCCCTAAGTTTTGCTTCCAAGATGAGATCTCTTAAGCTTTGTTTATTCTAGCACTGTGAAAGTAATTTTGGATCCATTCTGCCAATTCAGAAATCCTTAATAATCATGTACAGAAACAATTCTAGATAATATGGGCAAATCATAAGCACATTATAAAAGCTGGATTTGGAATAGGGTGGGTATTAGGGTCCTATGTGAACTGGCTATGTAGTTGCTAATAATTTGGTGAGTTTCAAGTCTTCTCATTGTCATTTTCTATTTCCGGGACCCAGACCTCCACTCTGGGGCTGAGAGAGAGAGTACCAACAGTCAGGCACTTGGCCAGAAACTAAAGGAAAATAATCAGCTTTAATGAGTATGCAATGAATTTGACTCAACTTCTCTGGAATGTCATATTTCTTTCTTAGCTACGTGTTACCACACAAAATTGGGGTTTTCTGCTCAATGTGAACAAACAAGCCAATTAATTATGGCATCAGCCTTTGGGGGGAGAAATCAGCTTTTATTCTGTGAGATCCATCTGCAGGGGGTCAGAGGACGTGTGCCCTCAGATCTGTCTCCTCAATTCAGGATTTGAGCCGAAATTTTAGAGCTTGGGGAAAACAGGCTGGCACGTGGAAAAGCTGGTGGGACAGGTTTTGATTACTGGGCTTCAAACTCTATGCTAAGGTTTTAAACATTTATGACAGAGTTCTAAACATTTATGACAGGGTTCTAAACATTCTTGATGAGGTGGGGGAGGAATTTTAACACCAGGTCTTCCTGAATGAGGGACACCTTGCCCCTGATAAGAGTCCAACTTTCAAGTTCTGGTCATGTCCTCGTCCTCGATTTCTGTGGGGAGGAGGATGTTTGGTTCTGAGGTCATTTCAGGTCAGACTTTCTTCTTTTGTGCATGCCCTGGCTACATGACTTTGCAGACTTCCTGAAAGACAATTCTTAATCACTCTGTCAGTAAGAGAGGAGGTCAGTTGAACTGGTCCTGGAGAGTCTGTGGTTACGTGTGTAAGGCCCATCCTTGCTCAAATCCCACTTTTAATATAAAAAACTTCAATGAGCATTCCTGATCAAGATGGCCTCCTCTAACTCTGCATTCCTCTTTCATTCTCATTAGGGTCACTTGCTGCCTTGTAACAGCTCTTACACTGTTTTGTTGAATGATTTAACTATTTAATGTTAATGTTAATGTAGATGTTTATGACTTCTTACCAAGAAGACCACTACCTCTTTGAGGAAATTAACCATGAAGTGTGAGATATTCACAATAGCATCATTTCTGAGGTGGTAGGGATCATGTCTATCATGTTCAATGTTATATCACCAAAGAATGCACCCAATAAATACTTGTTGAATACATGAATAAAAGTGAGGGCAAGGAGTGGAGGACAATTCCAAGTTCTGAATAGGGCAAATGAGTAGAGATTTTCATTATTGAAACCAAGAAGCAAAAGAAAGTAGGTATAAGGGAAAAAGATAAATCTTATTTCAAAAACATTAAATATTCTATGTCCACACAGTGTTCAGCTGTGATGAACACATCACTCCTTACGGATGTGTAATGTATACTTCTTACTCCAGGTGCTAAGTTTCATAATGGAAGAAATCATGATTTTTATGTTTGCTTCCATATAACCAGTATTGAGACAGTGCCTATCACATACCAGGTACTCAATAAATCTTGACTACACTAATAACTAAGTTAATTTCGTTAATTAATATTATATGCATTCACCCTTTTATTAGTATTAGGAAGTCATCCTTTATATAGTTAATAATAACATGCAGTGTTTTCTTTGTGTCAGATACCATTCTAAGCACTTCAATGTGTTAGCTAATTCAATCCTCAGAACAACACTATGAAATAGTCACTATTATTATCCCTATTCTAAATATGAAGACAATGAAACACAGGTAGTTTAATTGTCCAAGGTCATCAAACTGGTAGATTTGGGGGCTAGAATCTGAGTGCAAAAGGTCTTTCTCTATAATCCATGCTGCTATCCATTGTTTTAATCTTCTCTGTTACCTCTGTCAATGCAAATAATCCATGATCAATATATAAATGAAAATTGGGGTAAGTTTATTATATGAACCAATTTTGAGGACTATAGCCCAGGAGAAACCCTTAACCAAGGAAGGAAGCACTCTGAAGAAAGAGGGTGTACAGCCTGGTTATATATCGCCTTGGAACAGGAACATACATCAAATATGACAGGACATCTTTACTATGGTCACAAGATGTTTTGCTAGCACAGCAGGTCAGTGGTCAACAGGTCAGTGGTCACAAAATGAGTTCAGTAGGTCAATAATTAAACCTTAGTTTCTGGGAAGAAATGCTGATCCTTTAAGAAATGCTGATATGGGGGAAGTGTACATCCCTATCTTTAAAGGCATCATTCTTGGCTTTGGGACATTGTAAATATTTAAATTGGATGTACAATGCATGCTCAACAGCCCACATCAGGACTTTCTGGAAAAACAAGTTCAGGCCAAAGAAGTTTTTAACCAAATGGCTTCTTCAGATACTTCAATGTTTTAAATTTTCGTATTTATTTTCATTTATTCATCACTTCCATAATGAAAATAATGCTTTACAATCTATATTGGCTAGACTTTAAGCAAAACGATTGACAAATGAAAAAGAATCAAAGGGAATTTATACCCATATATACTTTGGAAAAAGAGAGTACGGAAAAATAAGAGAGAAAGAATTCCACTGGTAAAACCAAGAAGCGTAAGAAGATCTAGTAGAAGTTAACATTGGGAAGAGGAGAAAAGGGGAAACATATAAATGTTTTCTATTTAAAATAACTCACCCTGGCAGCAATATAAATGTTCATTTTAATGATGCTACCAAAGAAAGAACTTGAATTAGCAGGCTATTCCCCAGAAAAGAAGGCACTTGAGGAAGTGAGGAATGGAACAGGTTAAAGCTGAGGAAATTTAAAAAGTGGAACTGGAGGGGCGTAGTAATATAAAATGAGAAAATAGGAGTAAGTGTGTCTCAGGCTTCTGTGTTTGATGACGAGATGGATGCTAGACCTACGATCATAAAGATATAGAGGAATCTGAATGACATTTTCGTATGTGTGCTGATGAGTTCAGTTTGGAATTTTTTAATTTAAGATATCTACGTGTATCTCCAGCTTCTTTTCAGAGCGACATATATTTAATTGCCTACTTATCACTCCTACTAATTTATCTCTCAAACCCCTCAAATTAAACACACGCAAGACTGGATTCACGAGCTCTCTCAAAACCTGCTGCTATTCTGGTGTTCCCAGTCTTAGGAAAGGGCACCATCTCCTACTTAGTGGTCCAATCTGCATGTGCGGACTTCTTTAACTTTAGCTTTTCCCCCATCTTCACATGGCCACAGGCATGAAATCCACATTCCTAATACAACTGAATACATTCATGCTTTTCTGTCCCTGATTTTAAATCCTCATTATTTCTCATTTAGCTTTAGTGCTACTTTGGTGGATGAGTGGGTGTTAACTGAAAGAAAGGTGAGAAAGTGGAACTTGCAATTCCCCTCTGTTAAAGAATTTCTTGCTTATCCCCTCTTCACAAATCAACACTTTACTTACACTTAGAACTCAGCTAAAAATTGCTTCCACTGAGAGACCTTTTCTAACTTCAAAGCTAGGGTAGGTCACTCAATTACATGTTCCCATGGCACCTTTTTCTAACATTTAACAACTCTATAATTACTTGTTCAGTGTCTGTCTTTCAAACCGAATTGTAAATACCATAAAAATGTGGTCTGTCTCTGTCTTGTGCACCTCCGTCTGTTTCCCCCGTGCCTGCCAATAGTAGATGTTCAATAATTCATTAAGTGAATGAATGAGAAGAGGTTAAGCAAGATAACACCAGAAAGCATCCATTTGCTTTCATGACATGAAAATCATTGGTAATTTATGCAAGAGTGATTTCAACATAGGAGTTGTATGAGGAGGCATAAAAGGTACATAAGAGAAAAATAAATTAAATAGTTCAAATATATTTTCAGTGCTGCTGTCATTTCAGATGAGTTGGAAGAGGAAATTGTAACAATTGTGAAAGTACCCTCTGCTCATTGACAGTTACCCACTGACTTGAATAATTGAGAGGTGGCATGCTTGCAACCTTGTAAACAATGGAATCAGCAAGAAATACTGCAGTAATGATTTGTTAAATTTCTTTGAAAATGCCCAATATAACATATTTTTCTGAGTCCCAGCTGGAGCAAAATGGGAATTATAAAATCATTACCTACAATCATAATGCATTTGATAATTCTCAACTGAATTCCCATAGTCCAAAAAATACTGTTACATCCTGAGCGTCACACATAGACACAGAGCAGCCATAAGCAGAGGAAAAATTGCCAGGGCTTTAACCCCCAAAAGGCACAGAACCATCTAGCAACCTCACAGGCAGCCAATGCAGCAGAGAAACTTCCCGAGATTGAGTTTGACCTGCTTTTTTCCCCTTGGGAGCCTCATATTCAAGTTGGCCCCAAGATTCCCCTGAGCTAATCCTGTCACAGGACTCAAGAGAATAGCAAAAAGGTATAATTGATATTTCTTTGCAGTTAAAATTCTTCCAAGGACAAAGAAAAGAAATCTAAAAAGTAATTCTTACAATAAATATTGTTCTCTTTTATTTAAAAAAAATCTTTTTCTTTGTAAACCTTGTTCTTTCCCAAGTGAATTTTAACACATAACCATTGCCCTTTTACTCCAACACAATAGTGTTGACTATAGCTTAGTATAAGTCACTCAGAAATTTAAAATCTAAACAGAAAAGGGTAACTTCAACTGAAATGTTAACTCATTTTGAATTTTTGTCACTCTGGGGATCTGGACTAGATAGGCACTCCCTTTTAAGTGGATCTAGTCATATGATAGATGCCCTTTTACTCCTTTCAAATTGTTTTTTGAATTGTAGATTGAAATAATATATGAGGGGATTTCAATGTTATTCCACATTCACTATCTCAAAGGAAGAATTAAAATGCAACAGATTACTAAGTATATTGGAATATGCATAATAGCTTTACTCTAAAGGGTCAGTGGGGCTACAATTTCTGCATAATGAATATTTTTAACAATTAAGGTGCTGAAAATGAAACAAATTAAGCACTATCATTTAATAATGCATAAATGTGACAATGAGGTTTCTAGTTCCTATTTCTAATATTTAAAATTTGAGGGGGTGCAGCAGGGGAGGAAAGGCCAGTGAAAAGAATTTAAAGTGGGCACTGTTCTGATGATTAGGGCAATCAACATTCAAGTTTGCTCTTCTGTGTCTACCAGTTATCTTTATAATTTGTCTCATGAAGATGTTTTTATTTTAATACTGTGGGGGCCTGGAATTGGCCACCCCAAGATATGTCGCTTTGGCATGAGGATTGTTTGGGGCTGGTTACTTTTAATAAAAGCAACTCTGAGGAGTAGAGTTTGCTTGCCCTTTGTTGGGAAACATTGACATTGTAAAGGAAATCTCCATCTCTAAAGGTGTCTCCCTCTCTCTACCAGGAAAAAGGGGGAATGCCCTTATCTCTAGAAACTCTTATCAATGCAGAAGGCAAAGACTTAAATCTGCATAATAATCTTATTCCTGTTTACTGAGCTTATCTGGTAACCTCCTGTAACTGACTCCCCCCACCCCCATATCCTCCTTTGTCTTTAGCTGAATATGATATTTAAGGTGGTGGCTTCAGCCATTTTGGCAAGTTGCTCAGTTTGCCTGAGCCTCTCCCATGTATACATGTTATAAAACTTTGTTTAATTTTCTCCTGTTACTCTGGCTCATGTGAATTTAATTCGTTCTCTGGCCGGAAGAACCCAGAGAAGGTAGAGAAAATGTCTTCCTCCCCTGCAATACAAAAATGCAGATTAATACCTATTTTTTCTCAGTGTATACTAAAACCAACATACTAGATTCTTTAGAAGCTTCAGCCATGAAAAATTGAGTTATGTTGTTGGAAATTATGAGGATAAATCCACAAACTAAGGATTCTTAACCTTAGAAGTAGGCAATAAATGATTCCATGTGTATATTTATCACATCAAATAACTTTTGGAACCCAATTTGCTGACCTGTAGATAAAAGGAATTCTTAGAGGAACTCTTCAGAACATTTTTGTTAGAATGGAAGAATTTTCTCCCTTATACGATTTTTCAAGTTACTGGCTGAGTTCTTTAAATCTGGCATAGCACTATTTTGTTAAGGAAAATGTACCCAGTCAAGGAAAAAGTGGTATTGTGAAGACACATGTAGAATAAATGTAGAAGTCATCTGCAACCAATAGGGCTGTGTTCCAGTGAGGCATCAATTTTCTATCTCTCATGGTGTATCTGGTTGTTACTGTATACCTCTCTCTGCCAACAACATTCCTCTACTTAAGAGTAGTTGTTCTTCTGCATAACCTTGACTTGAGCATTTTCCATTGTGTATTTTTAATTCTAACACTTCTTCATTACCGTTCATTCCATATTCTTACATAACTAACTTATTCTCTCAAATTTAATTAGTTCAAATTTCATTGAGAGTAACTTATTCATCTTTTATTTCAAAAACACCTAACCAGGACCCTGGGTAAAGTATTTGCTCTGAATTAGTCTGCTGCAACCAAGGCACTGTAGGGCAAAGTATGGTATAAAAAAGGTGCCAACCAATAGAATTGTGCATAAGATAGTTTAGTGCTATCTTAGAAGTAGGGATCTGAATAAACTTATCTATTATAAGAAGAAGAAATGGACTTATCAGATACTGTCAGCTAATAAATTGTAAATATTTTAATTTGGATAAAATAAATGACAATAGTAGAAAAAATACAAATTCTGTTAAATGTTTGAACAGTTTTCATTATAATAGAACTTTATATTATTTTTCATTGAACTTAATTTAAAAATATTGAAAATACATTTTGTATGTAAAATTTTGAGGTATGGTTATTTGAGTAATTCCATTCCCTCCATTATTAAGAAACAACAATAATTTTAATAAAGTGTTTTCAGTACTTCATCATCATAACATGGATGCTAAGACTATTTTTGGTATAGATCAAATCAAACCCTTAATAATTAAAAACCCTTAATAAAAACATTTTTAGATGTCACAAACGACACTTGAAGAAATATGTGACAATACACAGATGTAATTGTGACTTTTCTACAATAGAATGTATTATCAATGAAATAATGTACTGATTCTTAGAATGTCTTTCTTCCAACATATCCTTTAATTGCAGAAATCTTCAATATTAATCTCAATTTGAATTTTGTCCTCATAAAGTCACTTTATTCCTTGTTAGAATATTTAATTCTGACAGATATATTTGCTTAACTCATACACTTCTACTCTTCACTTGTTTGTTCCTTATTTTTTTAACTTTATTTATTTATTTCTAGGAAGATTAGCCCTGAGCTAACACCTGCCAATCCTCCTCTTTTTGCTGAGGAAGACTGGCCCTGAGCTAACATCCATGCCCATCTTCCCCTACGTTATATGTGGGACGCCTACCACAGCATGGCTTCTGCCAAGCGGTCCCATGTCTGCACCCAGGATCCGAACCGGAGAACCTCGGCCGCCGAAGTGGAACATTCGAATTTAACCACTGTGCCACAGGGCCAGCCCCTTTTTTTTAATGAGGATAGGTCACAATCGCTTTTGCCTAAATCAAGATTCATATCCATTCAATATACCAGGTCTGATATTGTTTTACATACTGTTTCCTATTACTCTAATTACTATGCTGCACATATTTTTCCAAAGTGGCATTGCAGTGTACTGTACATTTGTCTGATATTCCTAAAATTACCCTTTTCCTTCTCATCTTTTCCTTTCACTTCAACACCTTTTCAGTAATGTTTTCTTAAAAGGAATTCTCAAGCTCAAATAACTATATAAGTAGCAATGATTTTTTTAAATTAACTATAAATTGATGTTTAAAATTTGCATTTTTAAACGTGAGCATATATAGAAAAGTCAGATGCAGTAGCTGAAAAATAAAGAACAAAATAAATTGTTCTGATCAAGGCACTCTTTTATTATTTCACACTATAGATTACTATAATTTACGTGTAAAATGTATGGTGCTTCTGCAATATTAATATCTGTCTTTTCTTGTCTCTAAATTCTTGTTTATTCTCTTTGGAAATCTTTAGTAGAGGACAAATGAGTGGGAGATTATAAATAATACTTCACCACTACATTGTAATAATATCATATTAAAATATAATTACTATTTAGTTCCAATACACCTCATGAGAATAAAGTAAACTATGGAGGAAAGTAGTACTAATTCAGAAAATAAAATAGACTACTTTTAGCACCTAAGACTTAAAATTTAAAAATTATGAACTTACTTCTGGTAAAGGTGGTTATCTACCATTGAACATATAGTCACAAATAATTCATAACCAATCTATAAATCAAAACTGGAATGAGTTTATTATGAGTCAGATCTGGACTAGCCTGGAGCCTTCCTTCCCCAAGAAAGGAAGGGCACCAAAGAAGTAGGTTGTACAAAGTGGTTACATACCCTCAAAGAGCACATTTCACATATGATTGGAATGTCCCTTTTACAGCAGTCATGAGATTGCCTAGCCAGCATGGCAATTCACAGAGGTCTGTTGTCTCAAGCTGGGTGGTCACAGGGTGAGTGCAGCCATCAATTCCTAGCCTAGGGAGAGAGGCTTATCCTTATGGAAATGTCAATATGGGGGAAGATGCATCTTTATCTTAAGGGCATTTGTTCTTGTCTTTGGGACACGGCAAATGCTTAAGGCAGATATACAATGCAAGCTCAAATGGCCACATCAGGTTCTTTTAGAAAACCAAGGTCAGGCTGAGTTAGTTTTACATCTAATGGCTTCCTCATATACTCCAATATATCCTATTGCTTGCCATTCGTTTATCAAACATCTAGCTGAATCTTTTTCAGATTTATAATGAAACAATAATGTTCAAGAGCACATGCTTTACAGAATACATACAGAGTGTTTCATGAGTTTGTGTGTCATCCTTTGCAAGAGCCCAGCTAATCTTCTCTGAGCCACTCTAATTTTATTGTATGTGCTGCCAAAGCAAGCATGATTTTTAAATAATCTCTTCTTAGTTTCAACCACCATTAGACACTTAATTTTATATAATATAGGCAGTTTCATAGGCAACAATAATTTACATCAATACTGAGACATGACAGTTATCACATAACAAAATTGATATGATAAGAGTTTGTTATTTAAGCCAACCTAGTCTATGGTATTTTGTTACTGCAGCCTGAACTGACTAAGACAGATTTTGGTATGAGAAGTAGGGTGCTGTGGTAACAAAAACCTACAAATGCACAAGTGGCTTTGGAACTGCCTATGAGTTTTGAAGTACCAGCTTGAAAAAACCTATGTTGCCATGAAGTGACGGTTAAATGTGATCCTGTGAGGGCTCAGAAAGAAAGGAGAAGACCTGTAGAGAAAGCTCCCCTCTTCTTAAAGAACACATAAATCATGTGTAGAATGTTGATAGAAATAAGGGTGGTAAATGCCATTTTGCTGTGGACAACAGAGAAAAGGTAATTCTTGTTAGACAAGAACTTGGCTGAATTAAGTTTGTTTTCAAGTGTTTTGTGGAAGGTAGAACTTGTGAGTAATAAAATTAGATATTTAGCCAAGAAGATTTTAAGCAAAGAGGTTTAGCTCCTCCTGACTGCTTATAGTAAAAGGCAAGAAGAGAGAAATAAATTGAAGGAGGAATTGTTAAGCAACAAGCAAAAAGGAAGTAGAACTTGGGGCAGGCCTGGTGGTGCAGGGGTTAAGTTTGCACATTCCTCTTTGGTGGCCTGGGGTTTGGCAGTTTAGATCCCTGGTGCAGACCTATGCATGGTTTATCAAGCCATGCTGTGTGCAGGCATCTCACATAAAAAGCAGAGGAAGATGGGCACAGATGTTAGCTCAGGGCCAGTCTTCCTCAATAAAAAGAGAAGGATTGCAGCAGATGTTACCTCAGGGCTAATCTTCCTCAAAAAAAAAAAAAATGGAGCTGAAAGATTTGAAAAATTCTCACCTGGCTCATTTTGCAAAAAGAAAAATGAGAAAGCAAGTTCTGAAGAGAACACCAAGATTGTGGCTGACCAACTGTTTTGATAAGGAGATTACAATGAGTAACATCAAAATTGACTTTAGCAGAGCCATTTAAAAATGAAGTCAGAGCTTCCTTTACAGAGAAACTGCCTCCCTGCCTTGAACCTTGGACTGGGTGAATCTTTTGGATTGAGCCTGTGGGGGCCTAGAATTGGCCACCCCGAGATATGTCTCTTTGGCATGAGGATTATTTGGGGCTGGTTGCTTTTAATACACTGCAGACAGGAAAGCAACTGAAAAGTAGAATTTACTTACCCTTTTCTTAAGAGACATTTACATTTGTAAAGGAAATCTCCATCTGTAAAGGTGTCTCCCTCTCTGTACCGGGGAGAAAGGGGATGACCTTATCTCTAGAAACTCCTATCAATACAGAATGCAAGGACTTAAATCTGATAATAATCTTATTCCTGTTTCTGGTAACCTCCTGTAACTGACTCCCCCCACCCCCAACATTCTCCTTTGTCTTTAGCTGGATATGATATTTAAGGTGGTGGCTTCAGCCATTTTGGCAAGTTGCTCAGCTTGCCTGAGCCTCTCCCATGTATACATGTTATAAAGCTTTGTTTAATTTTCTCCTGTTATTCTGTCTCATGTGAATTTAATTCGTTCTCTGGCCAGAAGAACCCAAAGAGGGTAGAGGAAATGTCTTCCTCCCCTACAGGCCCAAATAACAACTGTTTTACTAGGAATTGTTGGAGAAGTCAGCAAATAAATGGACACCCTGATCACAAAGACTGATGATTATGGACTTTCTATTTGAAGATAGGATCAGTAACCAATTACTTAGAGCCAAGAGTAATTTAGCTTGTCAGCACCAATGAACTCTTTAAAAACATCTGACCTCATATTCCAACTTTTCCCGATAAAAATCCTGAGCCTCTCTTCTGTAATTGGAACACTATTCGAGTTTCTACCTGAATCTGTGCTCCCTGAATTGCAATTCTTTCATTCTAAATAAGCATTTTGCCTCTTAAGTTGGTTTCCATTTTAAAAGTTGACATAATACAAACCATGAACCTGCTCAGTCATCTCAATAGAAACCAGGAATGGAGATAGGATTATACCAGCAGAAATACTGCCAGCCGGGACCAAAGAGAACAGAGAACATGGGACAGAATGAAAGAAGGCTGTCACACTTCTCAGATTCTACAGGACAGTACAATAAAGTTCTTTGGCTGTGAACTTGTGTTATGCTGCATCTTTTCAAATACCATGTCTACTCTGGCAAGGGAAACAAAACAAAAAATTAACAAATGAGACTATGTCAGTCTAAAAAGCTTCTGCAAGACAAAGGAAACCATGAACAAAATGAAAAAACAACCCATCAACTGGGAGAAAATATTTGCAAATCATATATACAACAAGGGGTTAATCTCCAAAATATATAAAGAACTCATACAACTCAACAACAAAAAAACAACCTGATCAAAACATGGACAGAGGATAAGAACAGACATTTTTCCAAAGAAGATATACAGATGTCCAAGACACATGAAACGATGTTTAACATCTCTAATGATTAGGGAAGTGCAACTCAAAACTACAATGAGTTATCACCTTACACTGGCCAGAATGGCTATAATTACCAAGACAAAAAACAAATGTTGGAGAGGATGTTGAAAAAAAGGGAACCCTCATGCACTGCTGGTGGGAATGCACACTGGGGCAGCCACTATGGAAAACAACAAGGAGATTTCTCAAAATATGAAAAGTACAAATACCATACAATACAGCTATCCCACTACTAGGAATTTATCCAAAGAACTTGAAAGCAATGCTCCAAAAAGATTTATGCACCCCTAAGTTCATTGCAGCATTTTTCACAATAGCCAAGATGTGGAAGCAACCCAAGTGCCCTTCTACGGATGAATGGATAAAGAAGATGTGGTATATATATACAATGGAACACTGCTAGGCCATAAAAAAAACAAGACCATCCCATTTGCAGCAAAGTGGATAGTCCTTGAGGATATGATGTTGAGTGAAATAAGCCAGAGAGAGAAAGACAAAGGCTACATGATTTTCACTCATATGTGGAAGATAAACAAATACACGGATAAAGGGAACAGATTAGTGGTTACCAGAGGGAAAGGGGGCTGGGGCTGGGCGAAAGGGGTAAAGGGCCACATATGTGCAGTGACAGACAAAATTAGACTACTGATGATGAGCACAATGAAGTCTATTCAGAAATTGATAAACAATAATGTACACCCAAAACTACACAATGTTATAAACCATTACAATCTCAATAAAATTATTGGGGAATAAAAATAAGGGAAGAACGGCCCTGAAGGTGATTCAGCTAACATTAGGGCCAACTCCTCAGGCCAGAGGGCCTCATACAGAAGCCATGGAAGCTAAGCTGCCTTGAGCCACCAGGTGCAGACCATGCCCAGCAGAATATTATCATTTATATTAATATTAATGTGATATCATTTTCTTGGCAACAGTGTTCACAATCTATTTTTTTAATCTTTTTTATGTAGAACATCAACTGCGGAATTAAAAGTTTCTTTATAAATATTAAGTATTACAAAGTACTTTATACTATTGCCAATTGATAAAGGTACTCTACTTGGATAAAAACTTGGCAAAGAATGAAATTCTCTTGATTCTAGTCCTATCTCTATCATTAATTCCCTGTGTTTTTCAGCTGGGCTCTGTCATTCTCTCTGCCTTGAAATTTTCTTGAAGGCAATAATTCTTAGTCTACATGCTTCCTGGGGTTGTTGTGAGCAAAATAATTCTGGTAATATTGTAATTTGGAAATGTGGGGAATGATAAAATATAAGATTTATTATTGCTGGTGTAATTTTACTAGTTAAATTTGATTATTTGAGCGATGATAGTCATACTTAAATATAGCTTCTTCTCTGCTGGATATGCAATTAAATTTTGCTGTAAGTGTGTGACTTCTTGGTTCTGAAAAATATTTAGAGGAGAAAATGTTTTTAAAATTATTACCCCCTACATAAGAATTTAAGTTCTAAGGTAAAGGTGGTTTAGCTTTAGCCTCAAGAAAACCTACTTGTAATTGTTGGTCTCCCACCTGCTAATGTCACTTTAGGTGTAAGGAATGAGCTGCGAGTTTGATTTTACATTAATTGTGAACACATCACCTTGACATTTAAAGGGAAAGAAAACATTTTATGGCACTGCAAATTAGTACTTAAGATATGGAAATACCTCCTTGATGAAAAAACAAAATGCTCTTTGTCTTTTAAAAAACGCCAACTTTCTTTTCCGTAGTAATGTATGTCAGAGTACCTACATAGCTTTGGGGTGAAGAAGCCAGCCCATAATTCTTCAAATTACCATTGGTTTTTGCTGTGAACTAAAGCATTTTTTTTTTTATCTTGAAAGATAGACAAATAGGAAGCAATTTTCAAAATTTCTGATTTAGGAATGAGGAAATTATGCTTTGAAGAATAACAGTAGACAAATCAACCATTTTTAATTGAGATTTATTTTCATGGGATTATAAATTTCAGGAATGACTGACAGATGCATTTATTCTCTTCAAATAGTGGTTCATAATGTGTGAGCTATAGAGGGGTTTCAACTGGGAGAAAGGCACTAAGGTGAAGAGAGGTATTGCAAGGGTCTGGAAATCCCTATGCATGACTATAAACTGAATATCTCATTTTTCAAGCGTGTGCTGATAAGTATACTCAACTTCACGTGGCATTTGCCATGATCAGTTTTCTTAATCTGTGAGTACTAAAATTACAACTACTATCAGTTGAATATCTACATATTTTTTAGAAAAATGTAACCATTGTCAAATTAATTAAACAAGGCCATTCAACTGAGGTGGCTCTAATGCCCTGGCCGACTACATAAGCAAATCAAAATCTAAGCCTGTAAATGCCTCAAGGTTACAAAATTGAAACCTAAAGACAACGAATCACCAACAGGCAACCAGGCTTTAAGCTCTAGCCAATCAATAATTGCCTTGTTTTACTTCCGCCTTTTCTCTATACACGTCCCCCCAAGTTTCTTATCACTTCCAGGTTGGCACTGCCTATTCAAACTGGTTTCTGTTCAAATAAATGCTTAAACATTTTAATATGCTGCAGTTTATCTTTTAACACCACTGTCTATAACTAATGCTGATATTAAGAATTGACAGGTCACAAAGCTTTGGGACGGAATCACCAATGCAAATTTATAAACAAAATATAATTAGATGAAATGATCATTCTTGGCACACATTAAGAAAGTTACTTCAGTCACCAAATCAGTGTCATATATGTTTAGTTTTAAGAAGGATTATCATTTACATGTTGAGTATGTTCACAGTACATAAAAATGTAAACTAAATGCAAAATACATCCATAGAGAAAGGGAGATAATGTAAATATCAGTACCAGTTATGTTTGGATGGTGAAACTATTCAATCTTTTTCAATTTCCTTTTAGAATTTCCTTTATATAAAAAGTATAAATTGCTCTCACATTGAAAAGAAACAATTTAAGTAAGAAAGCATTCTACATAGCAAAAATTGAATCTCTTTTTTCGCATTTTGATTTTCTACTTTTGGCTTTCCTTAGGTTGTATAGGACTTATAGTAATATGACCAATACTTCCTAGGGCTGGAGGATGTTCAAATATTTATTTATTCAACAATATTAATTGAGTAACAAATATTTATAGCTACTGTTTTAAAGTATGTGGGGTAAACTAAAGAATAAGACAATTGTGATTCATTTACCTGAGGAACTTAAAGTCTAAAAGGATTACAGAAATTACATTTACAATAAACAATACAATCAGAAAGGTAAAATCTAAAACTAAAGGAAAATAATGAGTTGTAATAAATATGGTAAAGATTTGATACTCAATGTAAAAAAAGCTCGCGAAAGTTAATAACCAAATCACCAAAACACCAGTCTTAAAAATTGCGAGATTCAAAAATAGCCAAAAATGTGGGTAATGAATCTGGAAAAAGAGGTTAATGTTCAACTTCATTTTACATAAATACAATAAAGCACAACTCTCTCAGTCTCTCCGATTCTCCCTCTTAATTCGCCAAGATAAGGTTGGTGAGGAGAGGTTCAGTCTGACTCCCTCACATAAGCTTTCTGGATGCAAGTTAACATTGTTTTTTTTAGTAGTACAATGTTCACTACAATATAAGCAAAATTTTCCTCATAAATAGCTAAGTACAAAAGCAGTCAGAAATTCAAACCAATATTTTCAGCAAACACATTTAATAAATAATTATTTACACATGTGAAACAAGGGTAACATAAAAAAAATAGTATGATCCTCCTCTGTACAGTTTCATATACTGGTGGTCTTCACACTTTCCTGAGGCGTTCACCTATGGAGAGGAGAGGAGTAGAGACAAAGCCGGTTGAAAGACAAGGCATAAAGATTGTTAGAGCAAAAAGTTTATTATTTAACCTCTGGTATTCAAAACAGGATTTTTGAGTGTGCATCAGAAAAGTCCTTGCCAGGCTTTGTGAAGAAAAGCACATTTTTTCTGAATTTCTTAGGACATATCAAAAGGCAGGCCTCAGGGGGACAAACCACGGAGATTTTCCCACTAGAGAAGACCTCTCTTCTTCCCCTGACATAGGCCATGAAGCAGTAGGAGATACATGAGAAGGTCTGGAGTGATAATGTTGGTCACATCCTGTGGCTCTGACGTGGCCCTCAACGGACCCAGAATCTCTCACTGTGTAGTGATGCAGAGATGCCAGCAGCTGAAGTATGGAAGCAGGACAAAGAGGCAGATGGCTGGGACATGGGTTCCAACAGCAGGTACCAGCTCGCCACCCCAAAATGCCAATGAAACCTTGTCATACTTTAGTAATAATAAATCAGGACCCAGACCAATCAAGCCATTTCACTAAAGATGCCCGAGAGAACACAAAGGATGCCACATTTATCTGAAAAACTCTTTCCCAATTGATAAACAGTAAACCCGAATTACAAAGTCTTATGCCAGTGGAAGCCTCTTGAAATTGACACTCACAAGTAAGACGCAATTTTTTTTCCAGAGAGCAGTTACCACATTTAACAGTATTTTTCATCTCTGTTTTAGGCCACTCCCATCACTGGTTTTGATCTTATTCTTGATTGCAATTGAAGTGATTACAGTTATTTAGACCTTTCAGGAATTACATCTTCACACAGGGAGTTATCTTTTTATTTAAGGCTATAGTGGGTAGATTTCCTTTTTCTCTTTTTTTAACAATACTAACCAATGAATAAATTTTGTTTTATAATAAAACACAAACATCCTTAATGCATTCTTTATTTTACATCACTGCTTTGAAGCATGAGTTATTAAAAATTTATTCGGATGCATTTTTTCCTGTGACAGCAAGACATGATTCAGATACCTTACATTGTCCTCTCCAACAAAGGTGTTAGTAATACTTAATTTTAAATTTTAATGCCAGCATTTCAGTATATGATGCTACATGACTCTTTAGTCTTGAAGGTTTAGGTTGCTGTTAAATTACAACACTCACTTCCGCATTTGATTTCATAATTATGTGAAAATAAAATATTACTGAACCATTGCACATGCTTCCATATAAATAATTATATTTTATCCTAATGAATACTTGAACTTATTAAAATTCACCCAAAATTGCAATACCATGATGTGTTGATCAAAACATTAAAATCTCAATGAAATAATGATAGAAAAATCAACTTTAACTTCTCATGTACCAAAACTAATGCAGAAAATATTTCTTATGCTATTAAATATTATACTTATCACGCTGGTGCACAGATTCTCTATTTTTATGCAAATTTTCATTATTGGTTTGTGTCGATTATTTTACTATATTTGTATACAAAGAAACAAACACTGGCAAAATATGAGATCTGATAAAATTAATACCAGAGTTACTAGATACAAAACTCCATCTATCCAGAAGGTAAAGATGTGTCTTTAAAAGATGAATTTCCCCACTGTAGGAAAGAGGGAGACGGGAGAGCCTGTCTACTGTAGATTGATATCTGGTGATTACAGAGCCCTTAGCCTTCTGCCTTGAGGGGTGGACCTCATCTCCTCAAATGCAGGCTTTGATTAAAAGGAAGATAAATGAAAACCATTTTCTTGGTTCTTTCCTGCCCATTTCTGAACCGACATACACATTTAAATTCCATTTATTTCTCTTTCTTAAGTGTCTTCTACCTCCCATCCCCACAACATATTGTCACCTTTCTTTCAGTCTCTGCAGTAGCTCAGACCCAGTGAAAAGAATGCACAAGATCATTTTGTTTCAAAACTAATTAGAAAAAAAAGAGAAGCAGTAACTTTCATGGAAGAATAAGCCAGAAAGATCTTGGATAAGAGAGAAGTCTCAGGAGAATCCTAATTGGAAAAGTTGCGAAGGGTCAGAAATAGCTTGCTCTATTTTTGCACGTGAAAAAGTTCTGAATTGGTGGAAGAGCCCAGAGACTTTGAATGAGAGTTTATAGGTTTTTATTCCAGCTCTGACACTTAGCTGTGTGTCATCTCCACAGGATTCGAAACCTCTCATTAAAGAGAGAGAATATCTATCTCATAGGTTTTGAGGATTACCTCAGATAATTAGCATAATAGGACTTTATAAAATAGATTGTAGTCTGTTAGTGTAAGTTATTAAGTTAGAAGTTGGTTGTTCAATATTCTTGTTAAACAACTAACTTACTTAGGTTAGTACTTTTGGAAATAACTATACAATTGGCTACTATTACATTTTATTTTTGATAAATGCTTTCTTATATGTGTTCCTTTCCTTTGAGATCATGAGAAACAACGACAGGACAAGTCAATTCACGTAACATTATTGAGTGCTTACTGTAGGTCAGGCACTATGCTAGGAAATTTGAATGCATTATTTTCCTATTTAACCCTTGCAATAACTTGCTAAGGATGTTATTTTCTCTATATATAGGAAACAGTGGACTGGAGAAGTGAATCGGGGTAATATTTTTATATATTAAACTTTTGTGTTTTCCCCTCATATATTCCTTGTCCCTCATTCATCTGTAGTTAGGGCATTTTATGCTGGATGCCTCGGGAATAATAAGACACCATAGAATTTTATGACTTCTGATTTCTTTCTCAAACTATAGGCCAACGAGCAAGTAATTAATAGTAGTTTTTTTCAGTTCCTAGTTATAATAGAAAGTTTTGCAAATATCTCACATTATTTCATTTAATACTCTGAAAAACATTAGGAGATATGTGCCATGATTATACACATTTTATAGAGCCTTACCTGTGATTTTATAAAACCTTATACAGACCTGAAATAGGGTCCTTTCCCAGATCACATTGATATTAAGAAGTAGAAGGAGGGTTCAAAACTCTCTAAGCTTCACCGCCAAGGAAAGACCTAAGAGATGAAACGATCTTATGCCCTGTATACTTCTGCCTTTTAGATGAATCCAACTAAAGAAGAAATGATTTGGAGATCCAAGGATAGAGTGCAACTGTTGCCTCGAAATGCCGTAAGACACTGGAGAAATTAGAAGAGCACAGCATTCTCCTAAGTCCACCATCAAACCAGAGTGGAAGAAATGCTAGCATGGTACATCTAGGCAGATGGCCAAAAGTAACTTGTTGACCTCATACCATATCCATGTATCCCAGCATTACAAATAAAGTAGTATAATTTTTCCTGATCCATAGAAAAACAGAGAAATGGAGCATATCATTTAGCAACAATGTTGCTAAATTTCTTAGCGCTCCAAAAGAGCACAAGATCAGCTGAACCTCCAGAGGGCCTCCAAACTGGGAGGAGGAGTGGGTGGGGGAGGTGGATATAGCAGAACTGACCAGGAGAGCTGCCCAGACATGAGACGCCCATAACAGTGACTGCATGGACAGAAACTGGAGGACACAACGGAAAACCACAAAGATGGGTTTTTCTTGAAGCTATTGAAGCTTAAAGTTCAGGGCTTCTAACTTGCATGAGCTCCTCCAAAGACATGAAATGTGTTGAAGTTATCTTATTATTTTCCGAAGTTTTATTTAATTGAAGAATAAATTGCAAAAATATAGCACACAGATTTAAAGCGTAGAGTTCAATGAACTGTGACAAATTTATGCCCTCATGTAATCCCCTATCATGTCAAGACATAGAACATTTCCATCACCCTAGAAAGTTATCTTGTGCCCCCATTTGTTATATCCCACACTCAGAGCCAAACACTTTTCCTATTTGCTCTATTTTTCTTTCTAGATTATTTTGGCTTTCCTAAGTGTATGAATGGCCATATAAATTTTAGAACCGCCTTGTTAATTTCTACAAAAAGACTTTTAACTTGGCGGGAATTAAACTCTAAATTCCCTCTCCGTAGTACTCAGTGCCTACTGATATCTCTACTCAGTTGGCTCAGCCTTCAAGCTGTTGTTCATTCTGAGGAGCTTGGGGGGCTGGCCCAATGCATGCGTAGTTTAAGAAACAGCCAAGGGTCTGGAGGGAGTTTGTTTGCAGGTTTTGGTCACCTCCATTTACGACTCCCTCTCTCATGGCATTTTTTTCTCACTTTCCAATTGCTTTTGATCTTGAACTCTGGCCTCTGACTTTTCAGTCCATTGTAACTTCACTGCTTGAGATCTATTTTGCAGGCACTGTTTAACAGCAGAAATAAAAGCTGGATAGATCTGAGTGTCACCCAGTCTTTTTCCCTCCTTTCAAGGACCATGTACCTACTGGTTTCTGCCTAGTTTTGGTCATCCTCCAGTATCTTCACAGTTACTGTTTAAAAAAATTTGTCTAGCTAGAAAGGACAATTCTCTTTGGAAGACACTCTAATTTTCTATACGATATTCTGACATTTCCAGGAGTGGGACTTTTCATCAATTACTTTAAAAATTCACAGAAATACTATCTTTTAACTGCTACCTGTTGAGAACATTGCCTCTTTCCACACTGACTCATGCAGGGTGTCATTAGAATTTCAGGAATTTTAGGGATCTGGCAAAGGAAAAGTGGAGTCGGTAATATGTATAATTTGAGTGTACTGAGATATATTTAGGTGATTCTCAAATATATCATTGCTAGCATCCTGTGAATGAATGGCTTCCTAGAATATTCTTACTGCCCATCGCACTTTCTCAGTGTATATCATAACCTGAGTGTGTCGTGCCAGAGGTACCTGGCCTGAGAAATATATGGGTAGTGGGTGAGAACAAGATTTGAAATGTTCAAAACCAGAAGATATTTCTTTATTTCTCTTTAACATATTTTATTTTTAGAATAACTTTAAGGAAAAATTGTGAAGATAGAACAGAGGTTTTCCAGACACCACACACCCAGTTTCTCTTATTATTAACATCATATATTAATATGGTACATTAGTTATAATCAATGAGCCAATATTGATGTATCATTATTAATCAAAGCTCATACTTTACTAATTTTTTTAATTTGTGCCTAAGGTCCTTTTTCTCTTCCTGGGAAACTTGTATCCTCTCCCCCATTTATTAATTTATTTAATCATTTTTTTATATTAGTGTGGACTCATGGATATTTATTTTATAACTTGGGTTTAATTCAATATTACTTTATTAATATTCTTCTGCTCAAATTGTTCTAGCTTTGACCATTGGGATCTCTTTCACTTGGCTCCTGGATCCCTTCTATATAACCCCATTCCCATATTGAAAACCGGAAGATATTCCATAAAAGTTTTTTAGTTGTCTCTGAGTTTGTAACTACCAAGACTGTACTTGGTGTAGTGTACATAACTCTTAATGTCATATGTAAAGATCGACGTATAAGAATCACACCAAACAGAATTCATCAGAACTCCATTTTTGTAGGTCACATCTCTCTAGTAGAACTCCAAAGAGTGAGTTTGCCTTTATGTAAAATCATATTTTATGATCCTAACTATCAATGATAAATAACAAAACACGATCAAGAGGGAAACATAAATTATCTCTCTATTTTCTCCCCAATAATTATACAAAAAATTCTTGTCATTTGAAGAAGGAATTAAAATGCAGTCAAAATTGTAGGCAAAAAGTATTATGAAAGTATGAGTTCTTATTTCTCTGGAGTTTATGATATTTACAGTGTTGACTGGCTTTTTTATAGCTGTAAATTGCTGTGATATATTTTCTCTAAGTTAATATTTGCTTTTCTACTTAATTTTGTGTCCATAATTTTGTAGTATTTTCATTAAAGCCTCCTCTGCCCATCACCAAATATACAATTTTCAGTACATACAAAACCTGACCCCACCCTGGGTAACACACTGCAGTCTGCACGCACGACTGATAGCTGAGGGCCATCTCTCCCCAGCCCCTTAGTAAGACATTACGTAGGTTTCCAGTGCTCTGATGCAACTGGGAACAAAGGTAGCAAAGAACCTGAATTAATGGAGAGTTGTTCTTTTATTTCTTTTGCTGAGGAAGATTGGCCCTGAGCTAATATCTGTTGCCAATCCTCCTCTTTTTGTATGTGAGCTGCTGCCACAGCAGGGCCACTGATAAGTGGTGTAAGTTCGAACCTGGAAACTGAAACTTGGTCACCAAGGCAGAGTGTGCCAAACTCAAACACTGTACCACCAGAGCTGGCCCTGTTGTTTGTTTTTTAACATCCCATGGAATGGCTCTCGTAAAAAAAATTAAGTTCAGCTATAGATAAGTAAACATACACTTACTGTTTGGCCTGAGACTAAGTATTCATTACAGAGGTGAAATAAATTCCTTAAGTACACAAAACTGGTAAACAGTGGAGCAGGATTTCCAAAATAAGACTTTGGGTTTCAAAATAGAGTCTTTGATACAGGGATAATGAAAATACTGATGTGCCAGTATCACCTTTAAATTTATGTGTATTCCTAAAGTCCCTTTGAATATACAGATGTATACATGTGAGCATTAGGAGTCTTGTGAGATAAGACAATTTCAAGAAATGCTGAAGTTATATACTTTATGTGATGGAGGTTTTTTGCTTGATATAACAAACACTTACTTGATGGTCACTCTGTACAAGTTACTATTCAGAGGTTTCTATAAATGCTAGTGACATAACCTTCCTAACAATCTAATCTGAGTATTGTTTCATCACCTTTTACGGTGTCAGGAACTGTGAAGGGTCAGATATTTTACCTTGCTTCCTAGCTAATTGGTTAGCCTGACATAGTTTCATAAATGCTGACAGAAAACATACACCTCATGGCTTAGAGACAAAGGACTTAATTTCTAATGGTGCAGCAGCAGCATCACTTCAGTTGCCCTGTTCCCCCCAGTTCCCATGCAGGAAATGACGAGGCAGGATCAGGCGTATGCTGTGCGCACACTGGATTGGTATCACAAGTAAATAACACCAACCTTAGTAAAACCTCAATCTATAAAGGTGACTGCCAGCAGAGCTGCCCAACTTCTGATGTGGAGAGAGTCATTATCTCTATTATCCTACTCAGAAAACAAATTTGCCTTCTAACCATCAGGGAGACCCTATCTCTATCTTTCAAGACTATTTGCTACTCAAATACCCTTGCAAAGTTAGACCAGAACAAAATCTGTCTCAAGACATGTGGAAGCACCATGGAGAATTGTACCCCAACATACAGATGCAGAAACTGACGTTGAAAAGTAATTTGTCCATGATTGCTCAGTTAGTAAGTGGTAAACTTGGAATTACAAAACTGGAAAGTCAGGCTCCAGCATCCTTGTTCTTAAAGACCACTGGGTGTTCCTTCTTTATATTCCTTCTCCAAGTCTGGAGGGGAACATCACTAAAAGCTCACTGATTAGTCAACTTCTGTCCTTCTGTTAGATGTTAGGCACTATTTGGCTACTTCTGTTGCCAGGGAGAGATATACTGAATCCCTATTGTAAATCCTTAGGAATCCCCCCCTAAACACCTCTAGGAGAATTTCTCTTTAATTCTTCAAGACCCCATCAGGAATGATGGCATCACACTTACTTTCTTCTCTACCTAGGAGCACAGTCTTTCCAAACGTCTTTCTCACACAAACAGTCTTGATTCTGCAAATAACACAAAGTGACAGAATCATAAAATGTTGCACTGAATGGGACCTCTTGTCCAGTTGTATACATTACAGATAAGGAAGCTAAGACCCGAAGTAGTTAAATGAAATGCTCACAGTCATACATTTAGCAACAAAACCAGCAGGAGAGAACATCTTCCTAACTTCATTCTCTGTGCTTTCCACCCACATGCCACAGGAAGTAAGATAAATCTCACCCTTTCAAATTTTATGCCAGAGTTTTCTGTCCCTGAATTGTTTGAAAAGACAGTATCAAGTCTTCCTGTGGAGCACTAAGGAGAGCCACAAGCAAAAATGGACACTTGATAGATTTTTTTAAATCTAAGGACAATGACTTTAAAAGCCCAAATGTAATTAACTGATTTCTTTTCTTAATCCCTAACTTTTAACTGGAGTCAAATTACTCACTGAGACAAAGAACATTTTCTGGGACCAGTAAAGCAATTACAGAAACAAATACTTTCTACTCAGTAAAATGAAATAGGCCCAGGCGGAAGACCTGTTTATATCTATTTCCCCTGAGGCTTTTTTTTTTTTTCTTCTGAAATGAGTTCGGAGGAGAAATGAAATTTGGGGACTGGATGACTCAATTATGTAAATACATTAATTACATATGGAAAAGCTCCTATTGTATATTTTTTCTTTCTCCTTTTCCTTATGACCAGGAGAATTTTTTTAGAGAAGTGTGTTTCCCAGGGTTCGGAGAAGGTAGTGTTCTCTGAATGTGCAGCACTCCGAAATACAGTTCGATTGACTGTTTCCTCTATCGCTCGTCCAGGTACGGTCACTTTGTAAAGGGTAATACAATTTTAGTATCAGGGAGAGGCAGTACTAAAAGTTTCCTCAGACCTTCCACCTAATTTGAAAACACTACACTCTTATGGCCTCATAAGCAGGTTATTAGGCTCAAGTTTACACTGGGAGAGGTTTAAAAGCTGATATTCTCCCTCCGCAGGACTACAACCATTACCATTCTTTAAAAACCAAGAGTGTTTTTCACTGTTGGAAATAATATTATTTGCACTATTACTTTTAATCAAGATACTTTTTTGTATACATTATGCATACAATAATGCTACTATATGGTTATTTTGGAAACATATAGTTTACACTAAAAAAATTAAAAAAATATAAAAGTGTTTCTGAACATCAGAACATTTGAAAAAACCGCTAGGATTCATTTCAAACATGATCGCCAAGTAGAGGAAATCAGTATAGTGGATGTCCGTCTCTGCTCTTCTCTGCGTTTCATTCAATGAGCCAATGCTCTTTTCCTAAATCGAAACCTCCTCTCAGAGTCTTTTTTTTTTTTCCTGAGGAAGATTAGCCCTGAGCTAACTACTGCCAATCCTCCTCTTTTTGCTGAGGAAGACTGGCCCTGAGCTAACATCCATGCCCATCTTCTTCTACTTTATACATGGGACACCTACCACAGCATGCCATTTGCCAAGTGGTGCCGTGTCTGCACCCGGGATCTGAACTGGCCAACCCCAAGCTGTGGAAATGGAGCATGCACACTTAACCGCTGCGTCACCAGGCCGGCCATCCTCTCAGATTCTTAACTGGTTATAATGACATAGCCAAGTCCTACTTCAAGACTGCTCATTGCAGGATATTTTTATTTTAAAAGAAGAATATAAACCTTTAAATTGAAAAGATTAAGGTCCAATATTTGTCCAGCAGGCCAGCACTTGAAGGGACTTGGGACTTTTTTTGAGCATCTCTGCAATTCCACCACTTGTAGCCACTTTAAGTGAAAGCTGTCACTCGCAAGCCCCTTGGTGCAGTGGTCTCTGCCCCTTTCCACAGCCTGTAGCCACTGGCTTTCCAGGACCCTCACGTTCCGCACAAAGACTAAATAATGTTGGAAATTTAACATTTTTACTTCAATTTTTGATATACTGTCAATTAATTCACTGTAAAAATGCAGTTGACACTTGATTGATTGTTGTCACCTTAGCACCAGCAATAGTCTCTTCCAAACCCGCCATCTGCATTTCTCATTCTCCCTGTCCTTCTCGTGGCTATTTGCTGAGGTGGGGAACCGTTGAGAGAGGTCTGCAAGGTGGAAGTGAAGCCGAAGCCAAGACTTTCAGAGCCCAGGCCAGTCTCTGATGGGACGTGCTACCGAAGCACTTCCTGCCGTGCAGTTGCAGCCTTCCCTGAGATGAGGCCTTCCTTCCTCCTTTCCGGACTTCACGCTCTCCTAGTGGGGAAGTGGTTGTAGCATCTGACTTCTGGCTGCTACCTTTCGAATCTTCAGCTCCTTTCACACTGATGGAAACCCTAATTCCTAAGAGAAACTCCTTATTCCCATGATAGTTGAAGTAGTTTTGTTTTCCCCACCAAACCCACCTGATACAGAATTCAGAGAAAAAATTTAACATTTTTTGCAGTAGAGAAAACTTCTTTCAGATTTATAGGTGACCATGATGGCTGAGGCATATTCTACCAAAAACATCAGTAATTTTCAAAAGTCCCTTTAGCTTTCCATGTGATTTTGATTTGAAATAAGGGGCAAAATTTAAAACTCTCTTATTTAGATGTTTAATTTTCTTTTTCAAAAACGTCTAAAATTGAGGAGGCATAAATATGTTAAAAGATTTAGCCAATACTGTAAGTTTTTTTATTTCACACAAGGTATTGAAATATTTTTTAGATTTCTGTGTATAAAATTTTATTCTATAAAAATCTCATGTAAAACTGTTCTGATTTATTTACATAATTTTGAGACGTTTTCTAATATATTTCCATGGAAAATATAGAAATGTAAGATATTTATATAATTTAAATATAGATGTTTTTCTATATGTGTTTTTTACTGTGGAGTCATGTGCCACAGAACAATGTTTGATGGACGCCGTATAGGACAGTGGTCCCATAAGATTAGTACCATATAGCGTAGGTGTGCAGTAGACTATACCATCTAGGTTTGTGTAAGTTCACTCTGTGATGTTCATACAGCGATGACATCACCTAAGGAAGCGTTTCTCAGAAAGTATCCCCATCAAATAAGACCCCATCCCAAATAAGACTGCAGTTCTACAGAATATATATAAAAAATATTGAATATATCAATATCTTCTATGTCTTATTAAGCCAAAGACAACAAAAAGATTATTAGCTCACTAAATGCTTTCAAACAAGAATTCTAATTTTAACCAAGATCTCCTCTTTTCATTTTGCTGGAAGTCAATGGTACGCGAAGAAATTGTTAAATCAGTGAGTAAGACTATTCTCATGGGTCAAGTTGAAGAGAAGAGTGATCAAGAAAAGGCTAAGCAAAGTTTATTTACTTGATAAAATGCTAAATTCAAAGGTTTCTCAAACAAATCGCCTACTCTTAAAATATTCATGCTCACCATGCATATTATGTATGAAATAAGATGAGTTAAGAACTGCATTTTTTGAAACCTGTACTCTTAGCAAAGAAGTTGTGCCATTTTCAAAGGCCATTTCTTAGTACATTTATATAAAACAACCCATTTATCAAGGATTTTCTTTTCGTTGTTGTTGTTTTCTGAGGAAGATTAGCCCTGAGCTAACATCTGCCAATCCTCCTCTTTTTTCTGAGGAAGACTGGCCCTGAGCTAACATCCATGCCCATCTTCCTCTACTTTACACGTGGGACGCCTACCACAGCATAGCTTGCCATGTGGTGCCATGTCCTCACCCAGGATCCAAACTGGCGAACCCCTGGCAACTGAAGCCGAACATGCACACTTAACCGCTGTGCCACCAGGCTGGCCCCTATCAAGGATTTTCTTATTGTGGCAATAACACGGGTTAAGCTAATGCTTCCAAAAGGACAGTCAGTCAGTGTTGTAGTCAAGCTGGACTTCCTTGTGTTGCAATGAAGAATCACAAAGCGTTGTTAAATAAAGAAATCCCATGTGCTACAACTCACTGTGGAGTGCGGTAAATAGAGTGGTCCTGGTTGGAGGCCACATTATCAACGTTCAGTATGTAAAACTCAGAGCATCTGCTTTGTGTTAAGAACTGAGAGCTCAAACATGAAACTACTTTCTGTCTTCTGTATCTAAAGCATCTTTACCCAATAATGGTTTACCCAACAGACATTTTGCTGAAGTATAAATGTTTCCATCTTAAAATCAATCATATATTCTTTAATATGTACATTAAAGAAAGAACTTCTGTGATAAAGAATAAATTTAAAACTATATCAATACATTTGAAGTCCAATTTTACTATCTAAAATTTTAGTAGTCAAATTTTAAAAGTTTGATAATACATAGTGCAGGAATTAACTTCTTAACACTGCCAGCTCCTAGCTACTCTTGCTGTCCACTGTGCCTTTTGCACTTCCACATCCAAACAGCTTATTTGAAATTGGCTCACTAGATATCACTAACCATATTTTACAGAACATAATTATGAAGAAATTGTTTTTCAATAACATGTTTTTTAAGAAAACAAGTTGTTGCTCTCATTTGTAAGTTGGGTAGCTCTCAAAAGCAACTTGTTTTCAATTATTCAAAATATTTGGTGTTTTAGCACAATCATTTTAGCAAACTTGATTAAATCCTTAACCTCCATAAACTCAACACTCTGAGGAATTGCCTTGTTTTAGAACAAGTTTACTCTGGTTGTTAAAAAGCATATTTTATACCTAATGCATTTTTGAAAACCTGTTGTTATGAAGTTTGATTTGTGAAAACGTAATATGTTGTTGATGCTTCATTTACTTTAACACTTCATTTTTGTCAGATTTTCTCCTGTTATTCTTTAGACTAGATGGGAGAAGATTTATCACAGATGCTGTGATTTTGGAGATTTTCCTCCCCAGAAAACTTGGAGGTGGCAAAGTTACTGTTTTAATTTTATATTGTCCTCAAATGTGTGAAGAATTTTCAATTGAGCTTTTCTTGAAAGAATCACAGTCTACATGGAAATAAATAAGATAAATATAGTTTTAAAAGTTAATTTTTTGATTTTATGGGTCATAGTATAATAAATAATTATCTCTATTAAAGTTTTCATAAACATAATTTTGCACAAAAAGGGATTTAATCTTCATAATAAATTACCTAGCTAGTATTCTTTTTTAATATTTATATTAACTGTCAATTTTACTAATTATTAAAATATTTGATAGTTCTTAATAATTGCTTTATTATTACAGTTAATGACTATCACAATCATTAAATATTGTACTGTTTTACTCAAAATATGCCTTTTCTTTACCTGACTGACAGAATATCAAAATATAAAGCACATAAGGTGATTTTTCACTGCAAGTTACATCTATAATTCTTACTTTTTTAAAGTGAGTATTTTGTTATTCAGGACGTGTCTCTATTACAAACGTTGTGTTACTGATGAGATACAATGATAGCCCATGTGCTAACACCATCATTGATCACATACTTGTTCAGGGATGTCAGAAATGACAATGAAGTTGACATTTCTCTATTTTGTCTTTGAAAGGCTAAGACTGGAATAGAAGCTAAAGGGCAGATTTCGTTGATGACCACAGCCAGAAGCAAACACAGAACGTTTATTCTTGAATATACACCTTTCACAAGTGGTCTTAAGTGCTTGCTTCCTGTAAGGTGCTAGTCTCGCCTGGAGGTACAGTGGTAAACAAAACACATAGCATAACACGTCCTCTATCCTGGATCTGGGGAAGGAGAGGCTGGCAATAAAAAGTAAAGGAGTAAATACATAATTTGGTCAGATAGTAATAGGAGCTGTGAAGAAAGGAAAAGAGAGCTGAGAGGCTAGAGTGAGGGGTGTTGCTTTACAATTCATGGTCAGGAAAGTCTCTGAGGAAATAATCATTGGGAAGAGATATGTCTTTCTTAATCAGCAATCCATCATCTGAGTCTCTCCAAACCAGTCTCAGCTTTGCTGAAGAATGTCTGCCCATATCGTTGGGGGAATCCCTGAGGGCACCCAAAGAGATTTTTATGTACCTACTTTCTAAATTCAATGAAAATCTGCCTAGCCACTTTACAAAATGTAGTTTATGGGTTTCATGCTGATTCACTGTTTTCTATATGTGCTTTATATGTCCATTTAAATAAGTATCCAGCTATTGGCTTTTTACATGTTAGAATCTCTCCACTTAGGCAACTTTATTAATCTAAGGAAGCAAATTACAGGAAGAATTACTATGATGTAACTATTTGGGCTTTTAAGGGAATAGAATTACCGTGAAGAGATGGGTAATGAATACTGCATTTCCTTTCAGCCCTTAATGAGCCTGTGCAGAGTTAGGTAAAAACTGGAATAGCAGTGCATTTCATTGACTGTAGGTGAGAGAGGTTTTCCAGATTTTCAAAACTATGAAAAGAGCTTTTCTTCCTTCTTTATTTCCCACATCCATTCCTTCACAGAATTCTATGCTAACTTGATCTTCCACTACCTCCACATCCAATTCACCAATAAATCCAGTCATCTTTCTCCAAACCACATACCAAATTTTTCTAGTGCTCTATTCTAGAAATATGCCCATGTCTGAGCCACCATCAGCTCCCTCCTAGGCTATTAGAATATTATAATCAGTAGAGAGGGACTTATTTACCCTATCTGGGACTTTGGGATTCAAGGCTGAAGTTAGAAATCAAGGAATAGCCTGGAAGAAGTAGCTACTTATAAGACCAGCGAGTATCATGTATAATTGTGTATCTTTTATTACCATGCATTCCCTATCACATATCTAGCCCAGGCTGGACTTAGTGTGGTCTGGTGAGTTGAGAGAGAAACCTGCCTGTAGCTTGGAGGAAACACACACCCACAGGAAGAACAGGCAGTTGCTTTGGGGGGCCTGTGGGCTTCAGCAGCAGCAGCAGCAGTTCTGAGGGAGGTCAGCAATTACCTGGACAGTCCTGTGGAGCATACACGCATTGCTCATAGCTTGAAATCTTGAAATTTTTTAGGAAGAGAAACCTAGTAGAAGAATAGACTTCAGACTTCATATCTTTTGAAAGGTAAAAGCTCTGAGACTGCTTGGAAATTAAAGTGTTTATTTCTGCAGTCAGAAGACTACTGAAATTTGGGCACAAATTCATTATGCAATATTTCTGAATTTAGCATCACTGTTAAGAGCAATCTGGGAATATTTACAAGTTTACAGGTAGTGATAGAAATAGGCCACAATGCGAAATATTTATTTAAATGGAAGACCAAAGAAATTGGCGAGTTCTATCAGTGAATCTTTAATCTCTACCATGAGTCTATTCCTTCACCAATTACATCCCAGATGAAATGCCACCAGGCTCATTTTGCAGCCCTCTTGATTAAGCTAAAATATAACTTGGTAAGGCATACGGATTGAATTCTTTTATATCATTTGAGCTGAATAGCTTCAATTGGTCTCTTAGAGACCTATCAGCTTAATGAACTGCCTAAGTGTCCTTGCCATGGGGCAACAGAGTCTAAAGTTTAAACGCAATTCCAGAAGTTATGCTTGAGATGTGTCTGAAATCCTAAAGAATTGGCATTGTTTTGCTTTTACATATTTGAGGAATTTGTTTTGATTGTCTTAATTTGGTATGTGATTTGTGGTTAAATTCTCTCCAGAAAATTATTGCTCATTAAAAAGAAAACTATATTAGCATTCAACTAGAGTCCTCAATTAGAGAGGAAAATAAACAATAGTTACCTCAGCTATAGATTGTCAACCAGGGATGATGAATGACAGCTTTAAAGATGGTAAAGTTGAAATTCAGTTGATGATTAAGCAATTCTACTCAGACAATTATATTATGCCAGTGATTCGCTGTTACCAATACCGGAAACAGGAAAATCCTCTTTAGCTTGATAAAACAGAATATATTTTTATCCTCTATAAATGTTTTTTTAAAAAGGATACATGAAAGTAATAGGAATATTGCCATTTGTATTAGATAGCAAAGATGTAATAAGTTATTCTGTTTGATAAAGATGTGCTGGTTTTCCTTCCTATGAACACAAAAAGTTTTAAAAGCAGGCCAAAACACTCAATATTTAAAGTTTATGTTTAAAGAATCTATACTTAGATTACCTTTGAAGTTTATAAAGATGGACGTATATAGATTTTTTAATAGGACAAGATGTCATAAATTACCCTGGGCAGATTGTATGTGCTTATACAGTCATGCACAGCATAATGACCTTTTGGTAAACGATGGACCACATATACCAGGGTGGTCTCATAAGATTAGTAGCATATAGCCTAGGTGTGTAGTAGGCTATAGCATCTAGGTTTGCATAATACTCTGTGATGTTCACACAGTGATGAAATTGCCTAACAACACATTTCTCAGAATGTATTCCCGTTTTTAAGCAATGCTTGACTGTAATAGCATTACCCCAATCTCGTCGACAAGCCTGAGCTCATCTTTCATAAAAGGGGAGACTTTGGCTGTATGTATATATCACAGCTCTTATCAAATATGTGACAGCTTTTGCTTCACTTCAATTCAAGGGGAAAAAAGAGACATGCAAGTTAGGAAGAAAAAAAACTCTCTCTGTCCCCATGTATTCTAAAATAGGCAGCCTGATCTTGTAGGAAAACAATAAAAGCAAAAAGAAAGAAACCCAGCTTAAGAGTAGCAAAGCTTCTCAGAGCCTTTTTTGGAGATTGTTGTTTAGTAAAAAAAATTATTGCCAGAACAGCTGCAGGAAAGACTGGCACAAAGCCAGGGCTCTGGTTATCACATGCTCTATTGCTTACTAGGACGGAAGGAGTCCCAGTGGCATAAATGTGCAAAGAAGAGAAGGTGAAACACTATGCAGCAACTCAAATGCCAACTCTTACTCAACCCTATTCAAACAGCCATGCGTGATTTCTCCTGAAATTGCTACTCCAGGCTTGACGCTTTCTTCATTAGATTTCTTCTTGCCTCCTCTACATGGTATTAAACCGGGGGTGAATAATGGTTACCCTACAGCCTCATAAAGCAGAACACTTTACTAAGTCTCTCTGTAACTACAGAGCAAGAGCACTGATTAGTTGTGGAGTGAAACTGTGAGGGAAGTCAACTGGCAAACAATTTCTCTTTCATTATCCCAGGTGATTAGAAGAAGTAAAAAGCTATGTAATTTTCAGAGGGATTTTGTTTTTTAAAACACACATGAAACTTAGTGTGGCCTTAAAGTTTACGAAAATATAAATACTCTTCTGCGAAGCAAACATAAGATAGTCTTTAAAAGGAAAACTAAGATTTATTTTGACCTTTAGCTAAAAGCTATTTCCCAAAAGTGGTATTTCTGGAATGGAAAAGAAAATATTGAGGATACTCTTGAATTTTAGTTTTCACTTCTATTCAGCTCTATTATGATAGTTATCTACTCTATGTAAAAAGTTACCCCTGAACTTTGAGGTTTAAAACAACAAACTTTTATTATCAAATAGTTTTTTTTTTGTCTTAAGCATCTAGGCACAGCTTAACTGGGTGTTTCTGCCTCACAGTCTCTCATGGCATTTCAGCCAATCTATTGGGCTAGTCTGAGGCAGAATACTACTCTTCTAAGTCATGCACATGGTTCATGGTAGACCTTGGCTTCTTATCACATAAAGCCTTTCCGTAGGCTTCCTGAGTAACCTCGCAACATGGCAGCTGGTGATGTGAGAGAGAGAGAGAGGGTGCACATACCAGGAAACACTCGTGACAGAAGTCAAGTCTTTTTGGAACCTAATGCTAAATGTGACATCCCATTGCTTGTGCTGCATTCTCTTGTTAGTAGTCAATAAATCCAGTTCACACTCAACAGGAGGCAGCTATACCAGGGAAAGAATACCAGGAGGCCAGGATCATTGGGGGCCATTTTAGAGGTTGCTTACAACATCTATGCCTCTTAGTATTTATTTCCACATTTACTACTTTTAATTTAGGAAGAAGCAAATCCTTATTCTATCTAACTACAGGCATTGAAATAAAATCTTCTTCCTAAAAAAAACACATTATGAATAACACAACATGAATAACATTCTTGTATTTAAGAGCATATGGCATAATTCTGTATAGAAAATATCTAAGTCATGTTTCATAATACATATTCGTATACACATACCCCATGAAGGTTTTATCTTAGGTTTAGAAGGAAATTAAATTCATTTATTTTAACCACGAATTTGCTAGGTTCTAGACTAGATTCTGTTCGAACGCTGTCAGGCAATTGCTTCCTCTGTGTACACAACACCTTGGTAGGGATTTTGATGGAAAAATTTAAAGTAATATGCATGACTAGGAAAATGCAATAAGCTTCTTTAAAAAGTTAGACGTAAATTACAAAGGTAAGGTATTCTGGAAATAGCTCTAGATAGATCTTATTCCAGTCTCTTATCTGCTACTTCATATCTATGACCACAGGCGAGTTGCATAGCATCATTAGATTAATGTCTTAGTTTATTCTTTCATGGTGTCTTAGTGTCCTTTCATGGTGGAAGGGACAACCTAGCTCCCTGGGGCCTCTTTTTTAAGAACACTAATCCCTTTCCTGAGGGCTCTGCCTTCATGACCTAATCATTTCCCACAGGCCCCACCCTCCAATACCATCAATTTAGGCATTAGGTTTGCAACAAATGAATTTTGGGGAGACTCAAACATTCAAACCATAGTAGTTGGCTTCCTTATTTCTAAAATTGAATGGGTTAGACCAGTAACTTTTAAGTTTTCTTTCCATTGAAAATGATTTTATTTTACAGTGAAACATACCAAAAGTGAAGAAAGAAGGCAATGAAGAAAATAGTATTATTGCTTTTATAAGCATTTTCAGAATTTTAATTTTTAACCTTAATATTCTTAGCAAAATAGTTGCTTAGAGTACTAATAGTTAGTGAAAATGTTTGCACTGTGCACCCCTGGCCTTAAGTAGAATCATTTTTACTGCATTTCAGTTTATTGAAAATATGAAACATTAGAAAAATTCTCCATACATTAAGATGTGTATTATTCAACTTTACTATTATTAAATTCCATTTACCTATTTTACTTTTAAAATTTTTAATATTTATTATTTATAACAAATATTAAAATCATACTTTTATTAAAAAGGTAGTATATTTTCCATCTGCATTTCAAATTTATGGCATTTACTTAGTCCATACAGAAGCAATGTCTTTTTGCTCCAGTTTAAAAATATTTGTGGTAATATTTATCTCTGTTGCAATAAACCTAAGTGGGAATTAATCTGTGGAAAGATAGATTAACAAACTGCTTGTCTACAGCGACAATGTCATTGCTAGAAAATTCAGTTATTTGTAATAGGAAAATTTTATTAAACATGAGCACACATTCAGTGTTTGACTTATCAAGGGAAATATTTCATATGCAGAAAAGAAGCTACCCATTCATAAAAAAACATAATATTGAAAACCGATCATTGATTAGCATATTTCATATTTTAATACTTAGTGCATATCAAAAAGAAACAGTAAATTAAAGAAGACTTAAGGTTAAATACCTCGGCTGAATAATGCCCATTAGGATCTACTAGAACTGGGGCCAGCCCGCTGAGTGGTTAAGTCCACGTGCTCCACTTCAGCAGCCTGAGGTTCGCTGGTTCAGATCCTGAGCATGGACCTACACACTGCTCATCAAGCCAAGCTGTGGCGGCATCCCACATAGAAGAACTAGAACAACTTACAACTAGGATATACAACTATGTACTCAGGCTTTGGGGAGAAACAAAAAAAGAGGAAGTTTGGCAACAGATGTTAGCTCAGGGCAAATCTTCCTCACCAAAATAGTATACCTTTAAAACAAAAAGAAAGTACTAGAATCAGGCATACTTTTTTAAACCAGCTTTTTATTAACAGATTTCTACCATTAGATATTTTTACTTTTAATTATTTAATTCTAATTTAACACTTTGCTTCTTTTCATAAAAAGGAAAATCAGCTGCAAGTTCTATATATCTTACTTTGCAGCTTCACTATTAAAAAATTGGTAAATTCATTTAAGCAATGATGTTATATTCAATATCAGATGTCAAGGTTATTAAACTAACTCATATGATATGTAATGGAAATATATATTAATGATGTAATAATACAATAGTATAAAGTATGAAAATTTAAAGTACAACTTCTATATCATTCATAAATTGATAAAATATTTAAATTAAAAAAAATAGTGAATAGCCTTAACAGCAGATGGGAGATGACAGAGAAGAATACTAGTAAACTAAAGATAGGTCAAATAAATTGTTAAATCTGAAGGTCAAACTAAGGATCAATAAAAAGAAGTCAATAAATCTAAAAAACAGAAGAAAAAAACAAAACGATGTATGGGACAACATCAATCATTTTATCATATGTGTATTTTGAAGCTTAACAGTAGAGAGAGAATGGAGTAGGAGAAATATTGGAAAAATGCTGGCTGAAAACTTCCCAAATTTGGTGAAAACCATAAATTTACAAATTAAAGAATCACAGTGAATCTATCGCAGGATAAATTGCTGCACTATAAGAAATGCTAACAAAAGCTTTTTGGGCTGAAGGAAAATAATACCAAAAGGAAGGAATAAAACGACAGAAAATATTTTTTTCCTTTAATAAGAAATTTCAAAGATATATCACTATTTAAATACAAAGTTATAATATCGTGGGGCTTATAACATGTGTAGATGTAATATGTTTAAAATAATGGTAAAAATATGAGGGAAATGGTACTTACTGTTGCAAAGTTCTCTATTTTACATGAAGTGGCACAATAGTAAGTCGAAGTGGACTGTAATAAGTGGGGGATGCATATAATAATCCTTAGAGCAACCACACACACACAAATGCAAGGAGTTATGGCTAACATGGCAATAAAGGAATTAAAATAAATATTAAATAATATACTATTAATCCAAAAGTAAGCAAAGAAAGAACTAATGGGGAAAAAACACAGTTGGGGCAAATAGAAAAGAAAACTGCAAAAATAGCAGACTTGAATCCAAATGTATTAAAAATTATATTAAATGTAAATAGGCTAAGCATCCCAATGAAAAGGCAAGGATTGTTAGGTAGTGTTATGGACTGAATTTTGTCCCCCCCCCAAATTCCTATGCTGAAGTGCTAAACATGAGTAGCTCATTACATAACCATGTTTGGAAATAATATTTTTTAAAGATATAATTAAGTTAAAATGAGGTCTTTAGGGTGGGCACTAATCGATTATGACCGATGGCCTTATAAAAAGAGGAAATTTGGATATAAACATGTGCACACAGCAGGAAGGCAGCCATCTCAAGCCAAAGAGAGAGACTCAGAAAAAAAAAAAACCTACCAAGGCCTTCATCTTGGAATTCTAGCCTCCAGAACCATGAGAAAATAAATCTCTATTGTTTAAGCACTCAGTCTGTGGTGTTTTGTTTCTGCAGCTCTTGCAAACAAACACAGACTGTATGAAAAAGCAAAACTCAACTCTATGCTCTCTAACAGAGATGCAATTTAAATATAAAGCAAATAGAATTAGTATTATAAAAATAATACAGGAAGGTGAAGTTGGTTAATATTTGTAATCAACGTAACTTACTAATTAATAGAAAATACACATGATCATCTCAAAAGATGTAGAAAAACATTACAAAAAGGTCTGGAAAGATATTCAGAATTGAAAAAATATATTTATCCTCAAGAAGGGAACAGGGAATTGAGAAGCTAGTCAAAGAGGACTTATAATTGTTAGTATAGCTCAATTCTTTTTCCTTTTAAGCTTTTGTTCTTGATTTATTAATCATTTTAAAATAAAAAATATTGGAATAATAACACCTATTTGGTACTAATGGCTAATTTTAATATGTAGCAAGGATTCAAAAAACATTTTGTAGTGGAAGAATGACTGAATGAAAGAATGAATAAAGAAATAGCATTTTACAAATAGCATCATTCTTGATACATATTTATGAGCTAATAAAAAGCATTTCTTATTAAGAAGTATTATTTCTATTAAATTTTATTATTTTTGACCCAATGGTTATGCAGAAAATTATATTTCAATTTTTAAGAATTTTTTCTTTGGAATATTATTTATTCATTGATTTTTAAACCAATGTCATCATGAAGAACATAAAGCTCTTTTATCAGTGACAATACATGTATGCTTGAAAAAATGTATTATTATTTGTTCAAATGCTAAAATTCAATATATGTGGAATAATTTAGGCTTATTCATTGTGTAATTTAATTCTAGCTTTTGGAATCTTCTTTTTTCTTAATCATCGGTAATAAATTTTAAATACTATTTTCTAAACAGTAAATGACTAGAAACCTTATTGAATAATAAAGGAGAATCTGTTGCCTCCACAAGTCACAGATAATTGTTACATATACTCTAAGAAGATTTTTTACAGACTAATACCTCTCAGCTTATGATTGAAAGATCTTGATCTACAAACTTGCCGTCTACTCTCTGTCCCAAATGTCAAGACCTCCTTACATTTATAGACCACTTCAAGTTTCCCGGAACTACTATCTGCTTTTCTGGGAGAAAATATAGAAAGAAAATTTCAATGAACATAGAGTACATTATTGATAAGTATACAAATTTTTATGTGGTGTCTTCCATGCCTACCAAGGTCCCCTCCATGGGCAAGTGGAATGCCTCTCCATCCAGATAAGATTTATGCTTATCTGTTTTCTAAAACGAATAGATCCAACCACCACCAACAATTCAGATTACTTGCACTCTAAGTAATCAACCAAGGATAACACCACAGCCCTCTACTACTTAGTTCCTATTATAAGGTTTTTTGAGAGACATGAAATTTGCTGAATATTCTCTGAAGGATATTCAGACTCTTCATGTGTCTAGATATTCTTAAATTCTGGGATAATCAAGTTGGCAACATATTATAACCTATCTCCATCTACCACCACCACCACCGCCCTCCCAATGTATACTTTACATGCAATATAACTGAAGTATATTGAAAGAGGGAAAGCATGTGAACTGACCCTGGATAGGAAGGTAGGGGCCACCATTATAGTTCAGGCTTTATTCTAAGAACAAAGAGATCCATTGAATGCCTTTAAGTGGGGAACAAAATACTCTGATTTATATTTCGAAGAGATAACTTTGGTTTCTGGAGAGAGGTTATTAAAGGGACCAAGAGTGAACATGGAGAGATTATTTAAAAGGATTTTGCAATAGTTCATGAAGAGATGATTTTAGCTTGGATTGAGGTGTGATATGAAAAGTATAGGCTGTAAAGAGAGAAGGATGAGCAAGAAATCAAGATGTATTTTGTACCTACAACCAATAGGACTTAATGAATTGAATGTGGGTAGTAAAAGAGAGGAATAAAAAGAATTTTAACACAAGTTGAGTGAACCACAGTTCGTCACTCTATCTTTCCAATCTAGTTTCATTACATTCATTAAAAAAAATAAAATAAATCATTCCAGCTAGCATTGATGCAATTCATAATAAATTATAAAGCATTCCTGCATAGATTATCATCTTGCTCCCCAGCAACAGCTCTGTAAGGTTGGTTTTATTACCCTCAATTTATAGATAGGAAGCAAAGGCTCAGAGAAGTTCAGAGTGTGCCCATGAGCATACGGTAAGTTACTTATCATAACTTCAACACAGGTTAACTGATTCTAAATGCTATAAGTGTTTCGCTAATCACATTGCCTCCCAGCTCAACAGTGCTTAATTTACAAACATAAGAGACAGTAAGAACTATACTCGATGCTGCATTAGGTTAGCCCTTTATAAATAATAACTTTGTCATGAGCATCATTATCCTGATCTTTATAAAATAGTTTAGATTCCTACTTATAAAGGGAAATCATATGTTTCCTGAGTAGGCCATTCCTGCATGTCCCTAAGCAAAGCAAGTTTGGAGCACCACTGGGGAAAATATTCAGGCACCATTTGCTTGAAACAAATTGTATATTTAACCTAAAATGTAAGGAATGACTCAGGAAATGTAAATTCAAAATCATGTACTCAATGTTGGACGTTATTTATAGAGTCTGTCATAAAGTCCCACATGGAAGGGACCTTAAGTCACAGTTTATACTGTAAACATGCTTCATGTACATCAACAAGTGTTGATAAATCTATGGTGGATAAAGGGATGACACAAGAATGAGAGAATAACAGCAAGAGAAAGAAAGATGGATGGGCACATGAGTCACTTTGTCTTGTTACACTGAATGCTGTCAGATAAAAAGTTTTAAAAGTTTTGGTTAACTGACTGAAGAAAGTTCTCAATTTGGTGATGACAGAATAGGGAGAATTAGAAGCATCATTTAATTTCAGATCTCAGAACTCATGACTAGAGTCACCAACTGGTTTGGGACTGCCTTTCTCAAATGCAGTCTTTCGCTTCATTTTACTGAGTGATTTAAGAAAAATAATCTCACCATAATATTTTTTTGGAATTGAAATATAATACATATACACACTTACCCATTATATCAGTTTTAAAGAAAGACCTCAAATAAATGGGGTGGTGAAAGGAATCTGGTCCCATATTTGAGGCAAGATATCAAACGCTCCTTATTAAAAATAGGCAAAGAGATAAAAGATACCTTGTTGATCAATATTATGACTATAGTAGCACAGCAGCATTGTGTTTTGCTGTAGCAACTGGAAATATAGCTAGTGATGAATGTGCTCCTATTTCAAAAATGATAATCTGTGAGTTAGTTAGTGAATTAGGTGTTACATTTGTAGTCAAAAACAGTACTTTTACCCTCCTCACCGGACCGATGGTGTGGCACACACACATCCCGTCCTCAGCACTATATTGTGTAAGTTGATGGACAGTCCTCTTAGTACCTGAGTTCTCATGGGCAAGATAACTTTAGCCATTATTTAGAATGACTCACTGCATAGCATCTTGATGGCAAATTTTATGTCTGCTTCTCACATTTTGCAAAATTGAGTCTCTGGTATTTTTAATATTTTAATAGTTTTATTCTGTTCTGAATAAGTTTGTGTTAAGGTACATGTTATAAGGCAACGGTGAATAAGAAATGCAGACCCTCCATGTTTAAATACTTTATCTGTGTTTGGTGAATTACTTCCTGCTTTTACATATATATTTGCTTACTTTTATTTCCCTGGTAAGAACTGGGTTCTTGCAAGAGTTTATTTCACTTTTTTGCTTTGCTATTGAACAAGCTAAAATTTTCCATATTCCCATAAACTGTGAATCAAAACCCCAAACAAGGTTCCCTATCAGAAACCAAACACTGCATTTTTATATATGACTGCCAAATACTTGTCAAATCTACGAGTTCCTAAACCATTCTCCCTGTTTCACTGTCATTTATAAAGGGAAAAATGAATAGATGTGCTATTTCTCTGAATATGTTTGAAAATCCATTGTTGCTTGAGGTAGAGTATTTCTTATATGTTGACATTTATTTCTTCTTTTGCCATTTTGTATTTATAACTTGTCTCCTCTTATTTTTATTGTCTCACTAATCTTTCTCCTTAGCCGATCCTTTATATTTTATTAGAAATACCCAGCTTTTTCAGAGAAGTACTTTTTATGTCCCTTATAACTAAACTGGCCTCAGTTGTCCTTTTAGTGCATCAGCTGTCTGGGGGTGAATTGGAGGCCTTACAAGTGTTTCTTAACATAAAGTCAATGCTTCAAAGAATCTCTAGAACACATTAGGAAACAATCATGTTTAAATATTTATAGCTTTAAGAAATATTTCCAACCACTTTACTTGATATAAACATTGGATTTTTATTTCTTTGCATGTTTATTCTTTTAACTCTAGAACATTTGAAAATAGTTGTAGTTTCTTCTGGAATAAGCATGGCCTTGATTTAAGTGAAAATGATATTATGTTTCGGCTCCTTTTTCCAAAATTTAAATGTCTTACATTTGTAGGGAATGCTTTATGAATACATAGATCATGTTATGCAATAACGTTCATTGACATTCTAAGTATCTGAATATTGTTTTGTAATTATAGTCTTTCTAAGGCTGTTCAAGTTTAGTTAACCTGTCTTCGTTAGAATCATTTTTTCTGAAAGCTTTTGTAAATCTGCCTATCATAAGCTCACTTTTAGATTTTCTTCTTATCAGGAAATGTCTCATCTCTCATCAGTCCTTTCTAGAAAAATCTATCACAAACCTTCACATTGGTTGGTGATAGTGAGTTTTATGCTACATTCTATTAAATATTTAATTAACCATTCCTTTTCTTTGATGTAATCATTCTAATATGTTACATACACCATGAGGAGGGGAACGTGTTTGGTTCTCTTCGGCTGGAAGAGTCTCTTCGTGCCCTCTGGGAGGACACTTTCTGTGGAATTAAACATCTCTTAGACAACTTTTTCTCAATATGTTACTGCTTAATATTCTCATCCTCAGCATCATATGGATTAGAATTCCCCTCCATCTAGAGAATAAATGATACTAAATCTCAGGTACTACAGATGGCACACAGTCTGTATCCAAAGCATCTTTCCATCATCACTTATTTTTGTTTCTCTTTCTGCGTTTCCTCATAGCTCACACAGAGTAGGGAAAAAAATTCATTTAATAAACGAATGAATGCATCAATTCAAGAGTGAATAAATAAAAGTCATACTTCTTCAAGTCAGGTACCACCACTTCAGAAAAATAAGTTTACCCGAGTGTTCCTAAAAATAACTTTGCTTTTCCACCCTGCTCTCTCTGACCTTGCCTTTTTACTCCCTACTTCTACATGTTGGAATGCTACTTATTTTCCACTCACAGCTCACATCCCACCTCACAAAAGCCTCTCCTGATCCATCTTGTCAGAAGCAATCTTCCCATTTTCCAAATGCCATGGATGCTTCATCCCTCCTAAGAGGCAATATTATGCCTATTTATATTACAGCTGGCTGATAATTATTGAGTGCTCATTAGTTTCCATGCATGGTTCTTTATTTGTTCTTTTCATCTCCTGTAACCTTTACAAATTACCAAAAGAATTTTAGAAAAAGACTTTAAAGATGAGGAAACTGAGGCACAGAGCATTCATATGTAATAGAACTTGGATTCCAACCCAGGGAGCCTGATCCAAGAGCCTATGGTATTAACATCCTGCTGACTGTTTTAGAGTAAAGATATCATCTCATGATTACCTCTAAGAATTAAATAATTCCTCAATACTTTTTTTTTGATGTTCAATAAATAGTTTTAGTAGAATTGAACCAACTGTATGATTTGAATTTGATCAGTGTGCTTCTCATGTTATGGCCCATTAGCAGCTGTTCCTAACCAACTATCTCTCTTGGTTTTCCCAACGCTTATTGTGTTCTCCTAACCCAAAACATATCTAATTATATGATGCCATTAGACTGATCTTGCTTCCTGTTTCTGAATAATTACTGTATTCTCCATGACCTTTAATCTTTCTGAAATGCATAAAGCTTCTATCTGTAACTAAATTTAGTTAAGTAGATTCATAAGAGGCTAATTTTTAGGATCAATTAATTATAAACAAGTTGAAATGATGATAAATAAAAAGCTTAATTATATTGCAACAGTATTCTAAAAGATTATATTGTACATTTTATCCAACTGTTTATTTTCCAAACTCACTTCAAGAAGCTAATACATATAGATAGACAAATGGGCTTCTTGTATGGGCAGAATGTATTGTTTCCTCATCTGTTTCCATGGTTCACATTTCAATTATAGCATTTATGAAATTTTATCATGCTACTTTTTTCTTTTGTGTCTGTCTCCAGATTGTGGATTTCTTGAGAACAGAGAGAATATCTTTTATAGATGCATTGACCTAGTGTGGCTTTTTCGGATTAACTAACCTAAAGGAAACTTCCCTCATATTACTTCTTCCTTCACATTACTCTGCTATATATTTGTTTTTTTTCCTGGAGTAAGATTAGCCATGAGCTAACATCTGCTACAATCCTCCTCTTTTTGCTGAGGAAGACTGGCCCTGAGCTAACATCTGTGCCCATCTTCCTCTACTTTATACGTGAGACACCTGCCACAGCATGGCTTGACAAGCAGTGCGTAGGTCCGCATCCAGGATCCAAACCGGTGAACCCCGGGCCGCTAAAGCAGAATCTGCAAACTTATAACTGCTTTGCCACTGGCTGGCCCTGGTATATTTTCTTAATAGCATAAATTTACCTTTTTCATTTATTTGTTTATTTTTTAACATTTTCTGTCTCTAATCTCTCGCCATCCCTTTCCTGCCTCAGTCTTATTTACCACCGAATTTCATGAAAAAAGAAGTGTCCAGAGACCTCAGTAAGTGCTCAATAAACACTTATTTAATGAATAAGTTCTAGGTCCTTAATAAATTTAGGAATTCATTTTATTATTGTGGAATTAATGAGTGATGATTATAAAACTAAAGCACATGGTTATGATAACAAGTACATAATAAATCACATTCAGTCTGAAAAAACAGCATCTGATTCATTTTTTCATCTGACATTCATTTACTGTCCAACATATAGGAAGTTTCTCAGAAATACTTGCTGGAATTTGAATCGGATAAATAAGCAAAATTTAATTTTCTTTTGAATTCACTAAGGTGGGTAAGTTTATGTTCTCATAAATGAGAATTATATCAGAATATTTTCCTAACATAAAAAATTTGGTATTTTATCTTTATGGTTTTGTATTAAATGTTATAGTTACTCTAACACTTGTTTTCTCATTTGAATGGCATCTTCTGTAATAGTGGGAGGGTTTTTCTTGTTTTGTTTGTTTTCTTCTTTGAATTTTGAGTCACAGACCTCTTTGAGAATCTGATGAAAGGAATGACACTTCTTTCCAGAAACACAAAGATGCAATGATACACAGATAATTTTATATATAAATTCAGATAGGCCATGGCCAGGCTTGCTAAACTATTTTGTGTGGTTCTGATGGAGGAGCAAGAAATGAAACATGTGTGTACCTTTAGCATAGCAAGAAATAGTTACTATTGTAATAAGATGATCCATAGAGTATAGCTGTGCTCCAGTAAAAAGGATAATATGCCCAAGTGTCTGGGCCTCATTCATCAGGCTGACTCCTCATGCTCCACAGAGACTAGCAAGACCTCCAAACCTGAAGTGTGCCATGGGGAGGAACAGGGGGAGTACAGGAAGGCAATGCCGTGACAGCATGTGTATTACTTGTATTGTTTATTTCCTGGTTGAATAGTAAAACTAAGTGGAAGTAACCTCATGGATCTAAGGATTCCTTGTTGGTCCTAAGCCTGGATCAACCCTTTGAGCCTGGTCTATCTCATTTGGCATACTCCTAAGGAATTGTCACATTGAGATGGTTTATATAAGAGTGAATGGAGATAATGGTAATGAAACCCTCTGGTACAGGAATTGCTATAAGAATTCTTGGCATCTGATGGCCTGTGAGTATTTAAGAAATGAAAATGGAATGTTGAACTGTGGTTCCTGATTTGGCTGCTGGCTACCCCTTACTATTCTGGAGGCTGAATGCTTCTATCTGCCCACTAGGATAGATGGAGAATGGGCTTTGAAGGATGAAGAACACATTTGAAGCTAATAATTTTTGGTCAAAAAGGATTCTTGTAAGTACCCAGGTAATCCTCTTAGGTCATTCCCAGTCCTTGCTTAGACTCTGTCTACAGTTGTACTGATAGAAAGGAAGCACAGAGTAAATAGAATGAAGTTTTAGGTGGACGGGAGATGTGTGGGAAACCAGTATTCTAGCCAAGTAAGAGCAAGAGCTTCTGATGGACAATCTTATATGGAAATAATGAATTTGCATCAATTTCTGGATATTTCAATGGAACTGAAAGAATACTGTATTGCCAAGAAAGATCCCTTGTATATGAGTTGCTGGATTACTCATTGACCATCTTTCCTGTCACTTGGGATCCATGTTCCTATTGCTGCTGATTAAGAAACCCACTTCACCCCCGTTGATGTTAAGACTGTGCCCTTGCAACTGGATTTCACCTCTTATTTTACTTTTAGGCAGAGGAAATAATTGAGCGGTTGAGGGACTTTTAAAGGAGCAATTACACGAAGGCATTCTTAACTTTCAACTGTGAACATTTTTCATCAAAACAGCTGTTTTTTCATCAAAAACAGCAGCCCATTTAACCACTGACAATAACCAAAATAGGAGAGGATCCAAATTTTACTGGGACTTAATGGCAGCCACTAAAATGGATGGAATGGACATGAAAATTTTTTGGATGTTATTATTCTAACTGCTGCTGATTCTAGTTTTTTTCCCAGTGGGTGCTACCATGGACTCCATGAGATTGTACTACTCTACCTCATCCAATGGAATGGTAGATTCAAGAGAAATGGCAACAGTCCCCTTAGCTTCAAAGTCATCTTTTCTCTAGGATAGTTCATGCAAAGCTCTTGCTTTCCAGGTTTAGTAAGCAAAGCATGGTACCAGGGAAGAATGTGGACAAATTGGTCTAGACAAACAGGAGAAAGCAGTGGTTTAAGTAGGGTAAGCACTTTCTAAGTGGTAGAGTAGCTCAATTGGTCTTTCTCTGTAGTTCCTGGATAAAAATGAAACCTTGTGAGACCCCAGACTGCTCTCTATGGTGCTGGGCTGAGACCATGCACGGTGACAGAAAGGCGGGCAGAAGTAGTTGTAAAACATCAAGGGAGAAAAATGTATAAGAGAGAGTGCAAGGACAACATTAGTTACATTCTTGGACAAGCTTATCACAAGAGGAGTGTAGCCCTACCGAAATCCATCAGATATGACCCATACAGTCAGATATCATCAGAAAAAGGTATAAGGGCCACACTGATCACATTGGCTCTGAGCCTGGTTTTTCATCACCATCCTGAGATGAATGACAATCTTTAATGCATATATGGTATTGAACCTCAACAAGGGAATATTGACAGCAGATACTCAAGAAATTGCCTGGAGAGATTATATCAAATATCCACAACTCCATAAACTGAAGAGTGTGAGCTGAGCTCACCCACATCCCCTTTATAAGTTAAAAGTAGGTTTGGTTGTATACAAGAGAAATGCCAAAATAACTAGTAAATCACCTGGTAATTCAACAAGATAGAGGTTTATTTCTCTTACATACAATCCGTACCGTTTTTTATACTGGAACGGCATGGTCTCTGCTCTACAAAATCATCAGGAAACATTTGTATCCTTCCAGCTCACTCTCTGTCCTCCCAAAGATAGTAGCCCTCTTTCTCATGATCCAAGGCCACATCGCCACACCCAGTAGCAACAAAGACTGAGGGATTGTCTTAGTTTGTTCAGCCTTCCATAACAAAATGCTATAGATTGGGTGGCTTAAATTACAGAAATTTATTCTCTTGCAGTTCTGGAGGCTGGAAGTCTGAGATGAGGGTGCTGGCATGGTCGGGTTCTGGGGAAGGCTCTCTTCCTGACCTGCAGGTGACCATCTGCTCACTGTGTTCTCACATGGTAGAGACAGAGTGGGAGCTAGCTCTCCAGTGTCTCCTCTTATAAGGGCACTAATCCAATCATGCAAATTCCACCCTCACTACTTCATAAAAACCTAATTACTTTCCAAAGGTCCCATCTCCAAATATCATATTAGGGGTTAGGGCTTCAACATATGAATTTTAGGGGGACACAAGACAGCTGTAGCAGAAATGCAGTCCCTGATCTAGGCGACCACACTTTTAGGTGGTAAATAAATAAATATATAAAGAAGGAAAGATTGGGGGACATCCTCCAGTCTCAGGAAATGAAAATGAGCTAGACTCATTCTGGAATCACTGGCTTCCAAACACCAGAAAGTGGAAGTCCTGACAGTTACAACTGCGCCCTATTTCAAGACTTTTCAATCTGGTGTCAATGGTCCTCCAGCACAGGGGTTAGCAAACTATAGCCCATGGCCAAATCTGGCATACCTCCTGCTTTTGAAATAAAGTTTTATTAGAACACAGTCGTGTCCATCTGTTTGTTTATTACCTATGGCTGCATGTGCTACAGCAGCAGAGTTGAAAGGTGCAACTAAGACCATATGACCCAAAAGCCAAGAATATTATCTAGCCCTTTACACAAAGGTTTGCCCACTCCTGCCCTAGAGCATCCATGAACATACTTTACAACTTTGTGAACCTGTGAAATGGCAAACAGAATGATACGTGTAAGGGTATTTATTGTGGAGTGGGGCCAAAATGTGTACTTCATCCTTTGGAGCCCATTCCTTATATATTCTAGTGGGTGTATAGAAGCATTCAGCCTCCAGAATAGTAAGGGGTAGCCAGCAGCCAAATCAGGAACCACAGTTCAACATTCCATTTTCATTTCTTAAATACTCACAAGCCATCAGATGCCAAGAATTCTTACAGGCAATTCCAGTATCAGAAGGTTGCATACCACCATCTCCACTCACTCTAAAATAAATCACATCAATGCGACAAATCCTTAGGAGTATGCCAAATGAGATAGACCAGGCTCAAAGGGTTGATCCAGGCTTAGGAACAACAAGGAATCCTTAGATCCATGAGGTTATTTCCACTTAGTTTTACTATTCAACCAGGAAATAAGCAATATAAATAATACACATGCGGTCACGGCATTGCCTTCCTGTACTCCCCCTGTGCCTCCCCATGGCACACTTCAGGTTTGGAGGTCTTGCTAGTCTCTGTGGAGCATGAGGAGTCAGCCTGATGAATGAGGCCCGGACACTTGGGCATATTATCCTTTTTACTGGAGCACAGCTATGCTCTATGGATCATCTTATTACAATAGTAACTATTTCTTGCTGTGCTACAGGTACACACATGTTTCATTTCTTGCTCCTCCATCAGAACCACACAAAATAGTTTAGCAAGCCTGGCCATGACCTACCTGAGAGACTGCCTGAAATTATACATAAAATTGTCTGCATATCATTATATCTTTATTTTTCTGAAGAGAAATGTCATTCCTTTCATCAGATTCTCCAAGCGGTCTATGGCCCAAAATTTAAAGAAAACAAAACAAAAGAAACTCCCACTGTTAAAGAAGACGCCCTAACCCTAATCCTAACCCTAACACTTCTCAACACATATGTTATCCACTGAAAAAAGTTAATAAATTCTCTATAAACCTTGAGAGAATACTGGGTAGATTCACTTGCTTGTAAGAACATGCTGGTACGTCCATAAACAGATAACTGGTGTGTGAATTCGCAGTGTTTGGAGTGGCACAGATTAGTGCCGTAAAAGTAACCGTTACAAGAAACATCTAGTTAGAATGCCATGTGAGACACTAATAGAATTTGGACTTCATAGAGCCATTTTACACCTTTAAAAAGTTATTTGTAAATATTGACATTTTGAGATTATTAACTAAAGCTGCAAAAAACTCACTAGCAGCTCTAACTCTGTGAGCATATTCAATCGCTTTAGAATCACTTTCCAGTTTGTGTATTCATTGAAAAAAGATCTCCTGATACCGTAAAAATACTACTTTTCTTTGTAGCTACAATTATTTCAAATTATTCCTAAGACTGTTGTCTATCAGCCATTCTTTCTTTTCCTTTTGTTTTTGATAAGATAAAGCTTTATTCACTGTTTGAATTTCGATGTCTTTCTTTTTTAATCAGCTAAAGATTTATAAGGCTATTTTCTTCTTTAACAAGTAAGTTAAATTATTGAAAGGAGAGCTGCCAATACTGTCACTTTGTAGAAACTATGTTCTATATCCTGATTATTTCAACATAATGTCAGTTGACTTTGTCCCATAAAGGCATGTAGTGTGACAGTGTTCAAGTTCCAGAAGGAAAGGTAAGGCAAAGTCAAGGTTACATTTTTTTCAATTACACAAGCCTTATTAAAGTTTGTTTTAGGCTGGCATGAAGAAAGGCATTAATGGGTCAGAAAAATTATACTTTTGCCTGCTAAACATCTGAAGATTATTTACATAAAACTTACACTAAAATTTATTTCTGTAGCTTGGTAAGCCAATCTTTCATTTTTATACAACAATCTCTTAACACCTTGGATTTGCATATCTTATAAAAATGTTTTTAAAAATGATTTCACATGTATTAATTCACAGCCACCCTGTGAACATGGCAATTATGCTCTCTTTTTATGGATTAAAATGTTGAGGTTCAGAAAAGTTAGGTCTTTGATAGAGAAAAACCTGACATGCATCAAAATCTTCAGTTTTATGTTCTTTTTTTAAACTACACTCTTATAAAATGCCTCTAATTTTATACGCAAAAGAACAAACATATGCTTAAATATTGAATATATACATGCACTTATCATCATTAGGAAACAGAAAATATATTTATTGATTTGTGGTTCAACCTATACACAAAAAAGCAGTTAAACTTACCTCAAAGAGAAGATACTGAATTTCAATTTTCTTAGTAAACATTAAATTAGTTCAGTTTTTAAACTAACATAACTAATATATTGTGTTTTGGTCATTATTATTGCATGTGTGCATTTTAAGTTCAATATTTATTTCTTCTCCTTTTTTATTTACAATTAGCAAGCATCTCACTCCAATCTTACATCTTTCTTCCTCCAAGTATCACCACCGATGCTGGAAAGAGTGAAGGAAGGAAAGTGAAAGTTGCAGGAAAAAAATGGTATTATCACAAAATCACAGGGATGATGTTTAAATCAGATCGATGTAAATAGAGGCTTTCTGTTGACTAGTAAGGCTACAATGACTTCGTTTTCCTTTAATTAGATTCTCCTTTCCATTTAAATTTAATAAGTATGGATGGGAACTAGAACCTCCATATGTAGTAGGAGAACACGGTCGATTATGTAATGAAGAACCTCTGAGGATTATAGAACCTCCATGCTGCTTTTAGCAATGCCAACAATTCCAGCTCGTCTGAATATAAATCAACAATCATAGGTAAGTCAGCTCTGCTCCATTTTCTCTTAGCATCTTAGTCTTTGTAATCAATGTTTGTTCCTACTAAGCCAGTAACCAAAGATAATTCAGCTATTTGGTTTTCTGAGTAATTCAAATATGTGTCAACTAATTAGGCTATTTGAAAATACAATTGTAATTAGAACAATGTGTACTGAGGGGGTAATGTCTTAGTATTTATGGTTTTTAGAACACCTGTAAAGTTACTGTAAATCTGCAGCACAATAGGACTCAGCATAATAAAAATGTTAGAATTTATAAAATGTCATCAAACGCTTGTGGCCCACTTCTATAAAAACCATGAATAATTCAGAATACTATATATGGAATTAGATTTTGCTGCCCTGATTCCATTTAAATAAACGTGTTTATGAGTCACCAATTTCATTTTCCTCTACTTATACGTGGTGACCTTTCACTTATGAGCTGGAAAGCAATCAACTCTGAGCGTGAAATGAGATAAAGGAAAATAAATTTAAATACTTATGGTAAACATTTACGATGGCATGTGCATTAACAATTCCAAACACATTTTTGTTTAGAGAAAAAAGAAGTATAATGTCCATTCACTCTGCAAATATTTATTGAGAAGTTACCATGTGCCTATTCAAGCACATTACATGATTCCAATGAAAATTAGGCAAGAAAACACATGGACAATAAAATAATGTCCAATGCTCTTTAATTTTTCATATTTTTTAAAAAAGGCACAGTAACTGAGAATGATAATTGCCAATATGTAGTGATTCTTCCAAGTTTCCACCTATTATTCCTTTATGTACTTCGCACAGTTATCAGCAGGTATTCATTAGGATGATTTGGTGGAACATATACCACAAAATGAAGGTAATCACGAAAAGAATGTTAAAAACCAAAAGGAGACAGCTTACTGCTGATTATATCTAACGTGTTTCTGCTCTTATACTTTTTTATTTCCTGTAAAATCCATCTCAATACCCTCTCCCCATTCCCTCTATGTTCCAATTTACTTTGCGCCTCATAGCAAGAGCGCTCTGCATAGTGCTCTACCACTTTGCATGGACGTCTCTGGTAGAACTCATCTCACTATGTCTCGTGCGGTCACGTGGCTGTTGTCTGCCCTCATAATACTATCAGGATATGCCTTTATTCCATTGATTCCTACAGTGCTTGAGCAATATTTTGTACATGATGGACGTTCAATAAATAGTTGGGCAGTGAACCCCTCACACCACTCCTTTTTCACAAAAGCCTGTGATGACTCTCCATTGCCAACTGCGTTTGACTTATTGAAGCAAACAAAGCCCTTCGCAGCCTGCTTCTAGACCACTTTTCAAATGTCTTCAGTCACTTTGCTTCACACTTTCTAAAATCCATTGACAGGGAACAATTCAATTGCCTTACACTTTCTCACTTTGTTTTGCTCAAGGCGTTCTAATCTGTCTTAAATATCTGCTTTCCTATTCTTTCACCTGACCGAGTTCATTCATGCTTCAAGCCTCAACTCAGTTGTCTTTTTTCTACAACATGTTTCAAACATTATTTTCTCTACTTATTTGCATATCACTTTATATTTATCTATATCTCATAAGATCAAATGGAATTTAGAGTTACATCTGATTTGCTGTGAGCACCAATGCATGCAGAAAGAAAGTTTACCTTTCTTTCCTAAAGGAGGTTGTTTATTGAAAAAGACTCATGGCCTAAATCAACTCTCAGATCTTAACATTTACATGTTTCTGTTCAGTCAAGCAGAGTGAAGAACACAAACCTTGGATTCAAATGGTTATTAGACCCTATCCCCATTTCTCAGTGGTTGTGACTTGAATAAGCTATATAATAATTGCAAATTAGTTTCCTCATTTGCATATCATGTCTACATCACAGGGTTATGGTGAAAATCGTACACCTTAAATATGTACAATTTTAATTTGTCAATCATATTTCAATAAGGCTGGAAAAAAATTAAAGTCTCAACTTCAGCCCTGACAACAAGTAAGGAAATATATAACAAATTTTACATCTCATTACACCAAAAGTGATGAGTTCAGAGCTGCTACAGGTCTTATTTCTCCTGTTTAGTATATAAACATGGTTTAGAGCCAGTTTTGGAGTCAGACTACTTGGGCATAGCTCACAACTCTGCCTCTGCAGGCTTGGGCAATGTAGTTTACCACTCTGTGTCTTAAATTTTACATGGGGTTGTTGTGAGGATTAAAGAAGCCAACATGTATACACCACCTGGAACAGTCTCTGATATGCAGTAGATTTGAGATATATGTATCAGCTAATATTATTGTTCTTATTATTTACTTTAAAATAGGATCGCCTTATTAGCCATACTATATTAATCAACACTTTCTACGTGCAATTTATAGACGGGAACTCAAAATAACTTAATGAAAAATTAAAAAGGGAGAGATTCCTGAAACTGGGAAAGACAATGGGGAGATCACAGTATCAAAGAGCCTAGGCTTTACTTTGGAGACCCAATGCCGCTGTGATACAGAATGCATCATCTCTCATTTGCTTTTTTTTTTCAGTCAGTTTTATATCTTGCCTTTATTTTCACCTATTGTGGATAAACCTTCTTCTAGTGTCAGGAAATATATCCTAGGCAGCCATACTTTGTTGTGACCATAAAAGGAAAATTTAAGTTTTTCTTCTCAGTGTCCTTATGCCAGTACTAGAGAAAAGCTCGCATGCTCACATCTTGGATTAATCACTCTTTTTGGGGAATGGATGATCTGATTATCCAGGTCTGATCATGGTGCTGAGTTCTGTTATTTTTAGTCCTTCTAGAACCATGTGGTATAGGGGATGGGTGCTTTTAACAAAAGAAAGAAAAAGGGATTCTATTTAGGCAAAAACAATAGATGTCCATTACATCTTTTTCTAGATCAGAGAACAAGCCAGAATAGAGAGAACACTACCAACCTCATGATAAACCAGTAAGAACTTGTGTGTTCTCACTAACCCTCATGTAAGGCACGTAATTTCTCCAAGCAGTGCTAAAATGGTCATTTCTTAGCAGATATTGGTTTCAGGTTAAAATACAGTAATTTCTGAGAGTATATGTTGATGGAGGTTATGCCAAGGAGAAGCCATTGCACAGCTGAAGTGATGTTAGGGCGAGGGAATAAAATTCATAAGAAAGCTCAATGAAGACTTCAGAATTTGATTGCTTGCCAACCAGGCTTGCTGCATTCTGGTGAGATGTGAGGATAAATAGGCAGTTCTACATTGTTTGAATATTTCTGATAAATTTGATCACAATCACATTTTCACTCTCTAGAAGAAAATTCACATGAATAACATTCCCCAAATTGGAGAAAATTGAATCTAAAGAAGATCATCTCAGCTAGGTTTAAAATACACCACATGAAGAAGGAAAAAAGATATCCAACAGATTTTGCATCACTATAAAGGAACTAATCCCAAGAGATATGTTGCAACGGCACGGTGGGCTTTTTTTTTTTAATGATAGTAGATAATGTGCCATTATACTTCTTTGGACAGGCAGTCAATAAATGTTTGTTGATAAGGGGAATTTATTTAGTTTGGTTCCCAATATAGACAGAGCAATTGAAAAATTGAATCTGATAACAATAATATAGATAGCGGGTACATCTGTAGAAACGGCTTCAGCTCAACTACTGTGGAAAGTAATTTATTCTTCTGGAAGCATATCACGGTACACCAAAGGAACTCTGATGTAACCTAGGTTGCAATTCCCTGCGAACATTTATTTGCTACAGTAATTATCTCTGATTAGGAAAATAACAATAAAAATCCCCATGTTCTTATCAAGGATTCATGTTGACAGCTCTCCCAGTTGGAATGGTCATGATGGTGTGAAAATTACCATTGTTACTAAGGACAGTGTAGCTGTTTTGTTTTAGAAAATACCAGAGTCAAGAGACTGTAAGAAAGGAATTATCCTAATTCTATCAACCCGTTCGCAGGGATGTAATAACAAGGATCTAGTACAGGTGCCAAAGATTGTTGATAGTTGACGAGTGGTTTTGACTGCCAATCCTGGGCAGTGGCAGCCATCTCTTCCCCAAAATTATTTTTTAAAAAGATATGTAAAACAATTAACAAGTTGGAATTCTATAGAGTAAGCCAAGAAAATGCAATTCAGTTGAATTTGGAACAAAATAAGGTTCATTTTAGACAAAGGAAGGAATAGAATGGAATTGTCAGAAGCTGTTGGAGGTCAAAACAAACAGCAATGATTCAGTGGTAGAAAAATTCAAGAGAGAGGTAGTGCTCCTTGACAAGAAAAACTAAATGGGTGATGAAAAGATTACGATACTAACAAACAGAAAAGGGAAGAGTGATAAAAAGGACAAGGTTAAAGACATAAACAAGGCAGTTTCTGTGGGATTCATAGTGTATTCGTCAGAACACATTGCAATAAAAAGTCTTTATAAGCAGGTTCAATAATGTCACTCATGAGTAATACTTCATACTAAATAGGGAGACAGAGCCATTGAAAACCGGCTACTAAAACAGCCAATTTGCAAGCAAAGTATGATGATTAATCCAACATAAGTCTGTGGGACAGAGTGTACATAGAGGCTGATAGCAATTGTATGTCATACACCACTTTGGATAATGGAACACAAGCTGAATGCTGAAGGAAAACCTTGAAGATACATAATAAACATCTTAAAACCATGGAAAACAGAAAAAGAGAGCACATGAGGGAGAATAGCTATCCAACAGATGCACAGATAATGCAGAAGATACTGTTAAGCAAAGACCCGTAAGACAAGGAACTAAATGGACAGTAAACTGCAATGCAATAAGAATCAAAGTCTTTGTACCCATACAGCGTGGAATAGACAATTGGCTTATCAGATTTCTCAGCAACTTTCATATATGTAAAAATGTCATCACTGTAACTCTCTTTGAAATCAATCGATAAATTGTATTTAGAGGCGCTCTTACCATGAAAGAGCTACTTCCTTAAAATAAAGCAAAACAAACAAAAATGAAGTACACAAAGTCTTTCATCTAATGCTCAAATTGTAGAAGATCTGGTTTGGCCCTACTTTATCAACATAGCGCAGAAGTATAAAAATAGATTTCTTCTTTTATATTTATATGGTTAATTATATTAGACACGATTGAAATACCTCTTATAAACTGTACCATCATAGTCTTCCCTGTTCTGCCAAGGAAAGTCCCAAGCTACTGACAGATAGCTTTTTTTCTTTCCTTCTTTTTTTGAAAACATTAAAATGACGGAATATGTTTTTCATTGACAGTTGCTGGTGGCCTCAATCAACCAAATCAACTCTTGTCCTTGAAATCTCCGTATCAAACAACTGAAAGCTTTGCAAGATCAGCAGCATTTGTAAATGTCTGCTTCTTCTATAGCTAGGCCTACCTGCCGCATTTTAAAACAACACACTAAACTGAAAAACAGTTGGAGAGTGTAGGTCCAGATCATAAGTACATTTAAAAATTGGTACTTAAATCCTGAACAATCTTATCAGTGTGTTAAGCTAAAATCTGTTGGAGGGCATTTCATAAAGATGACTTCAAAACACTTATATTGCATATTTCTGCCACTTAGGACCATATCGATTCATTAGAATGACTAATCCTTCAAGTTCATGCAGTCACCTTGCTTTTGGTAAAAGTCACACTGTTAGAGACTGAACCAAATTAGGTAATGAAACAAGTTGTTTTCACTTAATATGTTTCAGCTTTCTATTTCTCTAAATATATCTTTGTATTTTTAAACTAAAATGGAGGAAAAATATAGCAAATTGTTACAGAATAAATTCAACATTAAGTGCTTTAAGATCATATTCAATAAGAATCAGATTTCCTTGTCAATTCTGTGTTTGGGATGAATATATTTTTCTATAGTTTCTTTATTTCCTCATTTCTAATAATCTTGTTCTTACATTTTAGCCTGAGTATGTTGTAACAATTTTACAAAACAAGATTTATTTCCTCAGTTAAGAGTTGACTGCCCAAGAAGAAGATTTAAGAAACATGTAAAATGTCATGGCTTTAGTGGCTTAAATATATTAAGAAGAATCTTTGCTTTGTCCTAAATGTAAATAGCAGTTAAACATTTTGTCTGTTGTGAAACCAAAAAAATTGCTGCTAAACAGAAAGAGCTAAGTTATTTATACGTTCAATCCACTTGCTACTGTCATAGACTTTTAATTATTCGATAATTATTCTATTCTATCAAACAATATTGTTTTCTTAGCAAAACTATTCCAGTATCCCTGGTTTATTCTCTTATGATGTTTTAGAGATGAGACAACCAATTATATTATGTAAAATAAAACAACTAAAAATCGGATTTACGTTTGGAAAGATTTTGGCATCAACAGGCATCAGAGGTAAAACTGAATATAGGACAAGCTTGAGCGTAAAATTAAACCCGAACATGTAAACTAGCAAAGACACATAGAATCATTTCATTGACTCTAGTTTTGAGACTCCCAAAGTAGTCTACTTTTCTCCATTTTCACAGTTACCACCCTGGACTAAGCCAGCCCACTTTGAAACCTTTCAAATAGAAAAATTGTCTCCATAACACTTAGTATAAAATCCAAACTATTCACTACTACTTATAAGAATCCTACGTGTTTTGGGCTCTGCCTACCTCTGATCTCATTTTTCTATTGAGTGTACATTCCCTCTTATATTCAGGCACACATGCCTTCTTTCTGTTTATCAAGCAGCCCACTTCTTCCATTCCAGGTTCTTTGTACTAAGTCTTCCCTGTTCTTGGAATGTTCTACAACCCTAATCTCCACCAGCCTTTTTCTTTTTGAGAAAGATTAGCCCTGAGCTAACTACTGCCAGTCCTCCTCTTTTTTGCTGAGGAAGACTGGCCCTGAGCTAACATCCGTGCCCATTCTTCCTCTACTTTATACGTGGGACGCCTGCCACAGCATGGCGTGCCAACCGGTGCCATGTCTGCACCCAGGATCTGAATCGGCAAACCCTGGGCTGCCGAGAAGTGGAACGTGTGAATTTAACCACTGTGCCACCGGGCCAGCCCCCTCCACCAGCCTCTTTTCATCAGTCAGGAGCCAGCTCCAAAATCACCTTCTCAGAGGGCATTTTGCTGATATCACTCTTCTAATGCTGACAGTTGCTAGATCATTCTCTATCATATAACTCTTTGTTATATTTTAATAGTATTTAGCAGTCTCTAAAATTATATCATTTGTTAATTTCATTATTTGTTAATTACCTGACCCCTCCCAGGAGAAGAGATGTTTTCTCTGTCTTGTTCGCTATTGTATCCCTGGCTGCTAGTACAATGTCTGGCACCTAGTAAGTGCTCAGTAAAAATTCTTTGAATAAATGAATCATTTAGCATAGGAAATCAAACTAGAATTCAGAGTGAGGTTCAGGAGAAACTGCACAAATGTTTATATGAATTTTTAAAAAGCATTTAGAGAACACTTTTTAGAAAAAGGAGAATGCAGATTTCAGGTGCAGGATAGCAGCCTCCCAAGGTCTCATGAAAATGCATGAAGGAAATAATGAAAAATGTCAGCATGTTGGGAGATAACGCTTCATGGATTGTTTGCATTTCTGCACTTCTGATGGTAGCTTTTTTTTTTTTTTGGACTGTCTGATTATCTTTTCAAGGATATCTGTATAGGAACAACCTTGGAAGATAGAGGAAATATCTCCCTTTGGGACAAAGGGCAGGTTGTTTGTTGTCCAGGATAATAAAGATTAATGTCTCCCTCTAAGTGAAAAGCTGGGCAGGTTTGCTAGAGGCTCTCTGTGTAAGATTGGAGACTACCTAAACTCTGAGTTCCTCAGCTGTGGGACAAACCCACTGCATATGCAGCATCTGCTGGGGCCTCCACATTGGCTCTTTGGACTTGTAGGGGGAAGGGAACTGATGCAACAATGAGGCTCATGCTGCCTGTGCGACCCTGAGTAATAAAATCCATTGTCTCTGACATGGGGGTCTCATATCTTCTGCTAGCAGGTATAAAACTGTGCAGGCTAACTTGTTAGCTTGTAAACTGGGTAAATTTTTAGGATCTTCACAGTTTTTGACACAACAATACTTTAAGCTGATGTATTAAAAAAAAATGATGATGTGGTTGAACCCAGTGGAAATTACCTTTAAAAATGCCACTTATGGAATGTTGGCATGGGTTATACATTCCCCACGTTCTAAACCAAGTCAGCAATGATGACTCCCAACTATCCTATTGTCTGCTGCTAATCTGGGTTTTAAAGGCTTTATTGATCTCCAGATCTATACTGGAATTATTGCTGAGCAGGTAAAGCTGGAAACAGGCACTTCTCTTCGCCACATTCTCCCAGCAATACCAGTGTTTTAGGAGACTATAATTTGCTTTTAAAAGATCCAACAAAGGATTGTTATGAGAGCTAAATATATCGATTTTTGGAAAACATTGAGAACCGCAGCTAGAGCAATGCAGGCACCATATATGGTTTGTTAAATTTAAAAGAGAACACATAACATTATTTTTTAAAACAGGAAGCACTGAATTTGAAAAGAGAATGGAAATTCTGCAATTTTTGGGTTTTTTGGAGACGATATTTGAAATCTCTCACATTCGCTCAACAAACACTAAATGTCTGCAAAGTATGTGTTTATGTCACTCCATGCTTTTGCTCTGTTTAGAAACACGAAGATGACCTAATCCTGAAATTGGTCTTCCTTTCATACAACGAATAGTTATTTAACAGCCAGTCGATGCCAGGCACTATTCTAGGTACTGGCCATTAGACAGTGTGCAAAGCAGACACAAATTTCTGCCCTCCAGCAGTTTAAATTCTAGTGAAGTGATTGCATGTAGGGTGGGGAAGGGGGATAACAGGGGAGGCTAGGCGGAATTTTATATTGAATGCTCAGAGAAGCATCACTGAGCTTCACCATTTGACCAAAGAAACAGACTTCTAGATAAGTGAGGGCAGTACGTCGGCCAAGGTGCAGGATGACGTACAATCCTCATCTATTAGTCTGCTGGGGCTGCCATAACACAATACCACAAACTAGGGGGCTTAAACAACAAAAATTTAGTTTCTCATCCATTTTTCAGGCTAGAATTCCAAGATCAAGGTATCAACAGAATTCGTTTCTTCTGAGGGCTCCGTCCTTGGCTTGTAGATGGCTGCCTTCTCGCCGTGTGCTCACCTGGACTTTCCTCGGGCTCACACATCCCTGGTATCTCTCTGTGTGTCCTAATTTCCTTTGCTTATAAGGACACCAGCCAGATTGGAGTAGGGCCCACCCTCCAAGCCTCACTTTAACTTCATCACCTCTTTAAAGGTCCTATTTCCAAATACAGTCACCTTCTGAGGTACTGGGCATTAGGATATCAATATATGAATTAGGACACAATTTAGCCCATAAATTTTTCTTAGAGCTGCAAAGAAACAGCTGGGGATTAAAATCCTGGTTTTATCTTCTTGCAACACTAGTCTTTGAAACATAGTGCATTGTGATACATAATGTAACTAGTCCATGCTATGCTAAATTCACAGAATTATTTGTGAATTTTCAGAATTATTTATTTGAATCCCTGACGTTGCAGCTGCTCCAGGAGGGCTGTGGCTTGGCACGTATGCCCAGTGAGGCTTCTTGGCAAGCATAATGTAAGTGATGGTTAAGTGAAGTCCAGGCTTCCCTTCCGGTCTCTGCCCACTTCAGCTCTGTCTCTTGCAACAGAGCACACCCTGTGCGTGGAGTAGCCTGGCAGCTGTCCTGAGGTATTACAAGACTTCCCCATCAATTGCTGTTCCTCCGTGTGCACCTGTGCTGCCTGCTTTGGGTTCTTCAAATTTAAGTAAAATCACTAATGGGGACATAGTAAGCCTTTTTCATCTTTTTTTTTTTTTTTTTTCTGATCTTAAGCCAATGGTACTAAATTAGAGGCCAGGTAGAATGCAAAGGCGGAAGAACAAGTAGTCACAAAGAGTGACTCAACAAGCAGGTGTTGAACATGTTAATGAGGCACCGAAGGCTTGTCATTTCCATGCTGACACAGGAAGCAGAGTTAGCAAAGCATGAAGGTATTAAACTATCGTGTAAGCTGCAGCTTGGGAACTGCATGGGATTCAGTTTAGATAAAGCATAGGTGAGGGGCCCAAATAAAGAGATTGAAGAGGAAAATAGGGGCTGAGATCAACAAGGGTTCTTTGAGGTCTGCTGAGAATTCAGTTCCTAGCTGGTAGTCATGGGATGTCTATTTCGTTGAAATGCTTTAAGCTGAGGAATTTGATGATCAAATTTGCATTTTTGAAAATGAATTCCGGTGGCCAGATAATGGACTATTTTAAGTGCTTTCTTCTTTATTACTCAGGGAAGGTCTTTCAAGACACCGTTAAATCAAGGTATGATAATCCAAAACATTTGCTTCCCTGTGCCCTTTAGAAATGTAAGGCTTGCAAATGATTCAGTGCAAGAAACAAGGGAATGAACATGAAATCATTTTAAAATGAGGTGTGCTTATCACGTGAGGGCATTGTGTCTTGAGTCTCGGCATGCCTCTGATTTAGGGTGCAGATGGAGAGAAATTTTTCCAATGGCACATGAGGAAATGTGTATAAAGATGCTCATTAAAGCATAGCCAAATTTGGACTCAAACTATCCATCAGTAAGAGGATGGATAAATGTCTGTGATATGTTCATACACTTGAATCAGAGATATAGAAACATACAGGAAAGAGCTCAAAAACAATGTGTAGTGAAAAATTAAGTTGCTTCTTACAGATTGACAGCATTTATGTAAATCTGTGAAAACATAAAGCAATTAAACAAGTGATATGTAGATTTTCAGTAAAAGTATACAAAAATGGTATGATAGATTACACACAAATTTCATCATGGTGGTTGCCTCTGAGAGGCAAGGTGGGAAATGAACTTTGACACAGGAAGAAAAAAGGAGAAGTTATTATTTGTTTCTCAACTCTTTAAAAAATGACAAACTATAAACATACTTAATTATTGCTGGTAAATACGCACTTCTTTCAATCGCTGTACTTTTCTCTGATTGTTTAAACTTTTAAAATTATTTTTTTAAAGGAGAAAAGTTTTTTCTCATCTGTTATCCTTTGTATTTAACATTGTATTATACTTTATACTTTGCCCTGCATCTACAGATTTATTGCCTCATGACTTCCCTATGATGTTGATGGGTTAAAGTAGCTTTATTCTTATTTCATCAACTAAGGCTCAAAGAGGTAAAGTGCCTCACCTCTACGTTTTCTAAAATCTTTAAAAGTTGAAGTGGAAGTTCAATTCCAGCATTTCTGAAACCAGAGCAAAGTGCCCCTCTTGCTCTCCTGCAGTAATCTGTCTACATTGTAAGAACTTCTACTGAACTTATCCAGAATAGGCAAAAGACACTTTAAGAAACTTCAATGTGCCCACTATGTTTTGTTTTGTTTTGTCTTGTTAAGAAAACTCAAGGGACTGGTGCTCTGGTATTTAGGTGATGACATTTGATGCAGTAGTTGAGGGCCCCATCTGACTTTGAATTTCAATTCTGCCATATTCTAGCTTTGAAACTCTCTGCCTCAGTTTCCTCATCAGTAACATGGGCAAAATCATAGTACCCAGGCATAAAGTTGTTGAGAATGAACTGGGTAATCCATAAAGTGCTTAGCATGGATCCTATTAGAACTATCACAATGAGGGGTAGTTGAAGAGAGTTCCAGTATGTTACCAAGCCCAGATTGTTACGGGATTCACCTCTGGGTAAGCCAGTTTACGTTCTCTGTTAAACGGCTATCCACATAGGGAGTCTCAGAAAGGGAATGGTGCAAGACACACTGTAAATAGATTAGCATAAATATATTGTGCTGCTACCAAAAAAAGTATATATTTAAGTCAATGTGGTCTTCATTTTGTATACATTTTATTTTTAATAAAAACCAAAACTATAAAAAGAGAGTTGAAGAACAGAGATAAAGGCAGTCCCACAAAAGAAATCTCATTAAATATACTGGCCAATTGACTTTTTTTATACATTTCAAGTCTATTCTGTAGTATAGATCATAGAATACATCCTAAGGATACTCAAAATCATCAAGATCCGGCCGCGGCCCCATGGCCAAGTGGTTAAGTTTGCACGCTATGCTTTGGCGGCCGGGGGTTTCGCCGGTTCAGATCCTGGGCGCAGACATGGCACCACTCATCAGTCCATGCTGAGGCAGCATCCCACATAGCACAGCCAGAGGCGCTCACAACTGGAATATACAACTATGTACTGGAGGGCTCTGGGGAGAAGAAGAAGGAAAAAAGAAGAAGATTGGCAATAGATGTTCACTCAGATGCCAATCTTTAAAAAAAATTTAAAAAAATAAAATAAAATAAAGATGCCCATTCACCTCCATGCATAAATGTGGTGTCTAAAATATCTAACTCTAGTCATTGAAAGCAAAACAGATTTTGAAGTGTTTTTAATGCTTTAAAGAACATTCTGTAAAAGAAAATAAGTATGAGTAGCTGGTAGCAGAGCTTGTCCCAAATTCCTTCATTAGAAATCCAAATTTAAAAAAAAAATCAATGACATATTTTCAAAGATGGAATCAATAGTTTAAAAAGAAGAGGCTGTGCACATTGTTTTTAGTACTGTTGTAGAAACAATGTCACTTTTATCTCACTCTGATCTTCAAAAGCAGGTGACCTTGTTTGGATTTCAATAGAAAAATCTCTCATGAATTTACATGGCCATGTTAGCTGTATAGTGTTGATTGCAAAGAAATAAAACCAAATAATGCCATAAAACAGCCCTTCAGGCACATTGCCTTTTTAAACTATTTGCATAAAGATGGACAGCACATTATTATGTGCATGTAGTTAAACTCCCAAATTCAAAAGAAAGAATAAAAGTCTTACTTGGGTTTCCCATGGCTTAGGAAGTATAACCTACACAGTAACCTTACAAATGAACTTTAAGAGAGGAGACAAAAAGGAAGCATATCAAACTTGTTGAATATGAGCATTTGTTTGTTGTGTATTGCATGCAACACTAAAACAAACACTTGTCACCTAAAATATCCTTTTTATGGAAGAAATGTGGAAATAAATGTTATGGACACTGGGATTGGTAAGAGCAGAATAAGTAAAATTACTGTAAGTTCTCAACTAATTCTTCAGGTAAGGAATAAAAATAAAAGTGAAATTAAGCAATAAAATCCTTGTTCATTGATTTCTTAGGAAAAGAAAAGAATTCCCATCCATGTGACTTTGAGATTTCTTTCTTCTGATATCTAAATGTCTTCTTTGTATGCATGCTATGTAAGTCCATTTAATTTATGCTTCTGTAAAAGATTTGTGTTACTTTTAAAAGTGAATCATTGCTGAGTTAGTATTTTAATTATATTTATGCAATTCAAGTTTAATGTGGTAATTCTCACGAAAATTTTAGGATGACTGAAACGAAGATGTCTCTAGATAATTCACATGCGTTTCACCATTGGTATTATACAACAACCATGCAAATCATTCTGGTTTTCTTTCTTCCAAAATGTTTTGAAATGAGGGCTGGTTTACTTCATACTCCTGGAGAATACACTAGATTGATCTTCTTTTCCTCTGTATCGATTACAAAGAAAAGATATAAGAGATATGCCTCTTCTTTTAATTTGCTGGATGATCAAGGACTGTTAATTTGCCTCTGGGTGATGGTTGAATGTTTTCTTTAGATAAAGGATTTGGTCTTTGGTAGTGGAGTTCAATATCTGATGTTCAATGACACTGAAAATTCCTCAAAAGTGTCTTGCAGATAGTCACTCCAGGGACAAAAGGAAAGCTGAGTTGGTGGCTCCTTAGGCCCCCTGCTCACTTGATTCCAAGTGGGCTTATTGCTTTTTAAATATATTTTTAATAATTAGAATAAGTGATCCACTAGTCAAAAATACCTATTACCCCTTTTCTCCATAGTTGCTACAATCTCTACAGCTGTAAGAATTTGTAGATTATTTTCGATAGTTGGTGAATTTGCAAGTGAAATACTAACAATAATAAAAAGCTAATACACATAGCACTTTCTAAGCACGAAGAACTCTTCCAAGGCTGTAAATAAGTTAGTCCATTTAGATCTCACGGAAATATTTTTGAAAATAGTTATATTAACATGTCTCCAGGTAATAGATCTGAAAATTTTCATAAATATTCTTTATTCATTAGTATTTTATACAAATAATATTCTTACACGAAGTTCACATAAATATGTTAGAAAACCGCCAAGACTCTCCTAAAAACTGACCAACTCATACTGCTAAAGTTTATTAATATTCAGATTAAAATTTAAAAAACAATTTCAGCTACCAAATTAGCAAATATCAGAATTTAATAGTGCTCTATTGCAACGAGAGGTGATGAAAAAGAGATTTTCCAGTTTCTGGTGAGAGTAGAAAGTCATAAGTTTTGGGAAAGTAATTTATCAATAAATATTAACAGCTTTAAAAATGTTGTATATTGTACTACTTCCTGGAATTTCTCCAAAAGAGGTCCTGATATTTAAAATTATTTAAGAACATGAATGTTTATTACACTGTTAAATGTAATTCCAAACTAATGTAAAAAATCTAATTAGAGAAGGAGAAAGTAAAATATGGAACATCTATTTTATGAAAAATTATAATAAATTAAAAACATGTTTACTTCTAAATTTTTAGGAGTTTGGAACAAAGTATAGCCTCATAAAAATGAAGAGACATTCTATATATAGTAAGAAGATCTCAATTGCATATGTGTTCATCCATACACATACATATGGAGAAAAAAAAATAGTGACTCTAAAAGTACTCTAAACCACCTGTCAGCTAAGAGCCTATGGAGCTAAGATTAAATCTAGATTTAATTCTCAATGTCATGTCATATACTAATCCAGATTATCTCCCTCCACGTAGCTTCTGGAACTTTTCAAATTCGCACAATTTCTTCTCTCACCCCGTCTTTCTGTGGACTCCTATTCCAACTTGCTGACACGGTTTCACCTGCATCAAGCTAAACATGAAGCACAACTCTTTCACTATCTTCCTCTCCCCAACAAACGTACTTGCCTATAGCATTTTGAGAGTTTACCAAGTTTACTAAAATTATGAAGGAACCGAGGGTGGGGTCATCTCATACTGTGCGAGAACTTTTACCCTTCCACCTCCTACATCCTTACCTCTTCCCAAGCTTCCTTTCTGGAATCATCAGAAAATGTTTCCCATTCTCATATGTAATGGTTCTCCTGGTTTGGAGACCCCTGGAGGTTTCAACTTGACCTTAAGAGAATTTGTTAAGAAATTTCTTTTGAACAATATAATAGTGTTTTTGAAAGGATTGCTGAAGATACACATTTCTTCCCCTCAGTTTGTTATTATTAGTATGAAACATTTTTCTTTAAATGGTAAATACAGCTTATATGATTAGAAAAAAGATCATTCACTCTCATTGAAAACTATTTCTGATTCAGATATCTTGAACCATTTTCCCTGTTCTTCTGTATGTGTCTAACCTAAGAATAACACCTCCAGCTCTGGGCTGCGTGGACTGCCCTTGCTCTCTGGATGTGTAGGAGGATTTCTTACCTGCTATCCACAAACCCTGCAGTTCAAGTCACTGAGCTGTCCTTGCTACACCCCAGACCAAGTCTCTGTCTCTTGCTTGCTCGCTCTCTCTCTCTCTAACCAAGCTCCAGTGTTGAATGATAGCATTCATGTAGCCAGAAGGATAAATTTGAATTGGTAAAGGAAAAATGATGGAAAAGCAATCTTCATCCTCCTATCATTTGTCTCCCTCACAGCAATATTTGGATTCCTTCAGCACCCTGCTATGATCACCTTCTAATGGAATCTGCTGTTCCCTGTCTTCCTCATCATTACCTTTTCTCCCCTCTTTTCCTTTCTCTCTTCCTGTAGCAACACAAAACCTACTTAAAATGTTATCATGCGTGCGTGTGCATGTGCAGATGCACACTTATGCATGCATCTCTACATACAAGCAACAGCGTATGCCATTTTAAATGCTTGGAGTGGTACAGCCATGCAGCTCCTTATCCTAATGCCTTAGTCTGTGTAGCCAGGGAAAAATTGGGTGGTTTGACATCCAAAGAGCTCTTGCACCAAGATGTGAACATATGATACATAACCAAAATGGATTATTTTAATTGACACGTTTATTCTTGGGTTAATACTTTACTCTTAATGTCTTACCATCTATGTCCACTTGGGCTGCCAAGTATGGGACCATGACAATAACCCATTCAGGATCCTCTTTCCATGTTTTCTGAGTTCATTTTAGTACCTAAACTCATCACTTTCTCCTACACCGCACGTATTTTTAAAACATACATGGACCAAATCATAAACTATGTGCAGTGATTGCTTTTAATTAGAGCCTCCTAGTCCTACCTAAACTATAAAAGATTAAATAATGGGAGAGGGAGAGAAATTCTCTGGGTCAGGAACTCCAGTCTTGTGCACCACCTCACCTTCAGAGCTCCTGCTTCCTCATAACTTCTTTAAGCTGGAACATGGAGGAGAGACACCAGACTATCAGAGACAGCACATCAATGGCTAGAAGAAGGTGTCTGCATCTCTTTTTATTTAAATAGAGAGATGTCCCGTTGGTTTCCAGAAAACCCCTAAGGAAAAAGTAGGATCTAAATATTATGTTGAGGAGGAAATTGTTCAGGTAACAAACACTGGAACTAAACTCACAAGAATCATACTCAATCAAATCAATGTCAGCAAGGACATACTCGAAAGGGGGTAAGGATTCCTCACTATTGTAACTTATCCTTGCCTCCCATTCTATTTTCAGTAAGGGTGAAGAGAAATGTGAGGAAAAAAAGAAAGCAACAAGATCCATATGGTGCTGTACCATGTCAGTTGTTCTTATATTTACAGCTTTTGTTTTCTTTTCTCTCATCCCCAGACTCTCACTCAGAATGCTTACTTCCAGCCCCTTTGAAAAGTGTAGCAGAACTAGAATTCCCCCATCTAGGACGTGGCTTCTCCATCTAAAGCACTCATGCCTCTGGGTGATCCCCATTCCACTGTCTCACAGGTGGGAGGGAAAAAAATACCCCACTTTCATTCCCAGTGGAACACGTATACCGCATTTGTAAAGTTGAAGTGTTGAGGCAATATTATCCTAAACATGATGCTTAAGATTTTAAATGTTTTTAATGGAGTAAATTCCCCAGACATAGCCTATGTTTGAAATAGGCCTGTCAAGGATAGAAAGAGAACATAACCATCATGAGAGATGTTTATTTGTCTGAGTTTGAGATTATAGATTTACAAACAAACACAGACACTACGAGACTGGATTATCTGCATTTTAAAGGGGGATTAGTATGAACTAAATGCTTCATAGTGCAGATTTTCAGGCAAATTTTATCACAAGGGATGATAGTGTTTACACTAGAAATCTGTTTAGAGTAATTCTGTCAATACAAACCAGAACACCTCTTATGGTTTACTCTCTACAATCACAACTAACCTTTTCTTGTTTGACTTTACAAACGTGTGTGATACCAATTGCCAGTGTCCCTGAGGATTTATTTATCCAGAAAGGAAACACTTTGATTCATAAAATAAATTTATATTTTAATTGCTAACTTGGCAGGATACTTGGTCAAATTGTCAGAACCATGGTAAATAAGATCAATAAGTTAAACTATCAGGAAATGTGAAGTTAAGAATTTCTCAAACCACACATTATTTACTGATTGCTTACTTCAGTTTAATTAAATCCATTATAAATAGTTTAATGGGCATCAGAATGGGCAAAAAAATATTATTTTCTTGAATATTCTGACAACTGTCCTTCCATCCACCTTGTGCCAACATTGTAGAATTCATGAATTCAATCTAAAAATAAAACAACTCCAGATCGTTTATGCTTGCTTTAAACTAAGGAATGGAATAAGCTAGTATAACTGGCACAGATGACAAGTTTAGGTTTTTAAATTACCATGATCAGAATCTCATCAAAATGTTGGCATAGGCAGGCTCTGAACTCACCTCCTCCCATGAACACAACCAGGTTACAACTATTCATGGAAAAATTAGCACTGAGAGAATTAAAAACTGGATAAAAAGAACCCAAACAAGGGACAGTCCTCAGTGAGGTAGAAGGGGCAGAAATTCCTTCTGGAGAGAAAAAAACCAACTTTGTGAGCCATGGAGCTTCACAGCCTGCTGACTGGGAGCAACACTAAGGTATGCAGCCTTCCCTGGAGAAGCAGAGTACCTGATAGGGGGCACATTACCACTATCAGCATCCTTCAGACTCAGCACAACTGAGATGAGTGTCATAGTATCTTCATTTGCTGGCTATTAATTACAACTGGGAATCCCCCAGAAAAGCTATTGGACATAAGGGGAAAAACTCAGCTTTTAAAGGGCCCATGCACAAGTTCACCCATCTCAGAAAGCAACTTAAAGTCACCAGAAAGAAAAGTGCACAGTTCTTTAGTGAAAAGAGATTCACCTGGTAGGCTCTGGGTGCATCTTGGTGAAAGGTAAGACCTCTCCAGGGACTGAGACCTAGGTGGCAGCCATTCTTACGACCTAATACAGGCATGCTGACACAGATACTGGCAGATGCCATTGCAGTTCTTCCCCTGGCCTGTTAGCCCAGGGGTCTGCCACATCCATTAGAGTACCAATTTAATCCAGCTCAGCCAGGGAAGGCAGCCTGCCCTAGGGACTGGCCCCACCAAGCAGCAAACCCTCAGGCTACTTGGCGGCCTGCATAGACTGGCAAGAGGTGACATCCTAGATTCCCTGGGAACCTGCAGCAAAAGCAACCATGCTGAAGCAGGAGGACACACACAGCCCACAAAGGGATCATTCCTGGAACATTTGGACTGGTGACAAGAGGGAAGTACACTGCTGGGCCTCAAAAGGAGCCTCTTACATAAGGCCACTTCTCCAATATCAGGAGACATAGCTGACCCACCTAATACATAGATACAAGCATGGAGAAAGAAGCAAAATGAGGAGGCAAAGGAATGCATTCCACACAAGAGTACAAGACAAAACCCCAGAAAAAGAACTAAATGAAACAGAAATAAACAATCTACCTGACAAAGAGTTCAAACAAAAAGTCATATGGATGCTCTCTGATCTTGGGAGAAGACTGGATGAACACAATGAGATCATCAACAAAGAACTGAAAAATACAAAAAAGAAACAATCAGAAATGAAGAATACCATACTGAGAATGAAAAATTCATTAGAGGGACTCAATAGCAGAGTAAATGATACAGAAGAACTGATCAGTGAACTGAATGAAAGACTAGAGGAAATCACCCAAGCTGAAAAGACAAAAGAAAAAAGAATTAAAAAGAACAAGAACAGTCTAAGGGAACTCTGGGACAATATCAAGTGCACTAACGTTTGTATTATAGGTGTCCCAGAAGGAGGAGAGAGGGACAAAGTGCAGAGAATCTATTTGAAGAAATAATAGATGAAAAGTTTCCTAACCTAAGGAAGGAAACAGACATCCAAGTACAGGAAGCACAGAGAGCACCAAACAAAATAAACCCAAAGAGGCCACACCAAGACACATTATAATTTAAATGTCCAAAATTAAAGATAAAGAGAGAATCCTAAAAGCTGCAAGAGAAAAGCAACAATTATATACAAAGCAAAGCCCATATGGCTATCAGCTGACTTCTCAGCCAAAACCCTACAGGCTAGAAGAGAGTGGCATGTTATATTTAAAGTGCTGAAAGGAAAACACCTACACCAAGAATTCTATACCCAGCAAGGTTATAATTTAGAATGGAAGGAGAGATAAAGAGACAAGCAATATTAAAGGAGTTTATCAACAAGAAACCAGTTCCACAAGAAATGCTAAAGGGACATATTTAAGTGGGGAAGAGAACACCATAAATAGGAATAAGAAAATTATTTTTAAAAAAGGCAATAAAATCACTGGTAAAGGCAAAAATACAGTCAAGGTAGCAGATCAATCACCTATGAAGATAATATGAAGGCTAAAAGACAAAAATAATAAAATTACCTATTTTGGTGATAAGAGGGTAATAGACACACACACAATAAGAAATTAGATATGATATCAAAAACATAAAATGTGGGAAGAGGGGAGTAAAAGCGTAGAGCTTTTTAGAAACACCTCATACTAAAGAGATTATCAACTCAATATGGATTGCTATATACATATATTTTTACATATGAACCCCAGGGTAATCACAAACCATAAACCTATAATAAGTACACAAATAAGCAGGAGAAAGGAAATCAAACATATTACTAAAGAAAACCATCAAACCACAAGGCAAGAGAGCAAGAGAAGAAGAAAGGAACAGAGAAGAGCTACTAATAACAGAAAAAAGTAGCAAAATGGCTATAAGTACATACTTACCAATAGCTACTTTAAATGTCAATGGAGTAAATGCTCCAATCAAAAGGCATAGAGTAGCTGATTGGATAAAAAAAAAAGCAAGACCCATGTATACGCTGCATACGAGAGACAAACTTCAGACCTAAAGATACTCACAAACTGAAAGTGAAGGGATAGAAAAAGATACTCCATGCAAATGACAGAGAAAAGAAAGCTGGGATAGCAATGTTTATATCAGACAAAATAAACTTGAAAACAAAAACTATAACAAGAGACAACAAAGGGCACTACATAATGATAAAGGGAACAATCCAACAAGAGGATATAACACTTGTGAATATCTATGCACCCAACACAGGAGCACCTAAATATATAAAACAATCATTAACATCCATAAAAGGAGAAATAGATAGTAACACAATAATAATAGGGTCTTTAACACTCCACTTACACCAATGGATAGATCATCCAAATAGAAGATCAATAAAGAAACATTGGCCTTAAATGACTCATTAAACCATATGGCTTAGTAGATATATATATATAGAACATTCTATCCTAAAACCACAGAATACACAGTCTTTTCAAATGCACGTGGAATATTCTCCAGGATTGGTCACCTATAAGGCCACAAAACAAGTCTCAATAAATTTAAGAAGATCAAGATAATACCAAGCATCTTTTCTGACCACAAAGATATGAAACTAGAAATCAACTACAGGAAGAAAATCAAAAAAGCCACAAATACATGGAGATTAAACAAAATGCTACTGAACAATGATTGGGTCAATGAAGAATCAATGGAGAAATCAAAAAATACCTTGAGACAAATGAAAATGAAAATATGACGTGCCAAAATCTATGGCATACAGTAAAAGTGGTTCTAAGAGGCAAGTTTATAGAAATTCAGGCCTCCCTCAACAAACAAGAAAAATTCCAAATAAACAATCTAACAGTGCCCCTAAAGGAAATGGAAAAAGGAGAACAAACAAAGCCCCAAATCAGTAGAAGGAAGGAAATAATAAAAATCAGAGCAGAAATAAATGCAATAGGGACAAAAAAATAGAAAAAAATCAATGAACCCAAGAGCTGTTTCTTTTAAAAGATAAACCAAACTGACAAACCTTTAGCTAGACTCAACAAGAAAAAAAAGAGAGAGGGCTCAAATAAATAATATCAGAAACAAAAGAGGAGAAATTACAATGGACACTGGAGAAATACAAAAGATTATAAGAGAATACTATGAAAAGCTATATACCAACAAATTGGGTAAACTATAAGAAATGGATAAATTCCTAGAATCACACAATGTTCCAAAACTGAATCAAAAAGAAATGGAGAATTTGACTAGAACAATCACCAGTAAGGAGATAGAAACAGTAATCAAAAATCTCCCAAAAAATAAAAGTCCTTGACCAGATAGCCTACCTGGTGAATTCTACCAAACATTCAAAGAAGACTTAATACCTATCCTTCTCAAACTCTTGCAAAAAATTGAAGAGGAGGAGAAGCTTCCTAGCTCATTCTACGAAGCCAACATTATTCTGATACCAAAACCATACAAGGACAACACAAAAAAAGAAAATTGCAGGCCGATATCACTGATGAACATCAATGCAATAATCCTCAACAAAATGCTAGTAAATCAAACCAACAATACATCAAAAAGATCATACACCATGATCAAGTGGGATTTATTCCAGGGATGCAGGAATGATTCAACATCTGCAAATCAATCAATGTGATATACCACATTAACAAAATGAAGAATAAAAGCTACATGATCATCTCAACAGATGCAGAGAAAGCATTTGACAAGATAGAGCATCCATTTGTGATTAAAACTCTGAACAAAATGGGTATAGAAGGAAAGCACCTCAACATAATAAAGGCCATATATGACAAGCCCACAGCTAATATCATTCTCAATGAAGAAAAACTGAAAGCTATCTCTCTAAGAACAGGAACCTGACAAGGATACCCACTTTCACCACTCTCGTTTAACATAGTATTGGAAGTCTTAGAGCAATCAGGCAAGAAAAAGAAATAAAACGGGTCCAAATTGGAAAGGAAGAAGTGAAACTGTCACTATCTGCTGATGACATGATTTTATATATATAAAACCCTAAAGGATCCACTAAAAAACTTTTAGATATAATAAATGAATACAGTCAAGTTGCAGGATACAAAAATCAACATACAAAAATCAATTGCATTTCTATACACTAACAACAAAGTAGCAGAAAGAAATTAAGAATACTATCCCACTTACAATTGCAACAAAAAGAATAAAATACCTAGGAATAAACTTAACCAAAGAGGTGAAAGATCTGTGCAAGAAAAACTACAAAACATTGTTGAAAGAAATTGAAGAAGACACACAAAAAAGGAAAGATAGTCTGTGCTCTTGGATTGGAAGAATTAACATTGATAAAATGTCCATGCTTCCTAAAGCAATCTACAGATTCAATGCAATCCCCATCAAAGTTCCAACAACATTTTTCACAGAAATAGAACAAAGAATCCTAAAATGTATATGGAACAACAAAAGACCCTGAATAGCCAAAGGAATCCTGAGAAAAAAGAACAAAGCTGGAGGTATCACACTCCCTGATTCCAAAATATACTACAAAGCTATAGTAAACAGAACAGCATGGCATTGGTACAAAAACAGACACAAAGATCAATGGAACAGAATTGAGAGCCCAGAAATAATCCCTTACATCTATGGACAGCTAATTTTTGACAAGAAAGCCAAGAACATACAATGGAGAAAGGACAGTCTCTTCAATAAACGGTGTTGGGAAAACTGGTCAGCCACATGCAAAAGAGTGAAATTAGACCATTATCTAACACCATACACAAAAATCAACTCAAAATGTATTAAAGACTTGAATGTCAGATCTGAAACCATTAAACTTCTAGAAGAAAACATAGGCAGTATGCTCTTCAACATTAGTCTTAGCAGCATTTTTTCAAATACCATGTCTGACCAGGAAAGAAAAACAATAGAAAAAATAAACAAATGGGACTACATGAAACTAAAATCCTTCTGCACAGCAAAGGAAACCATCAACTTAATGAAAAGACAACCTAACAATTGGGAGAAATATTTACAAACCATATATCAGATAAGGAGTTAATATCCCAAATATACAAAGAACTCGTACCTCTCAACAACAAAAATACTAACGACACAATTCAAAAATGAGCAAAAGATCTGAACAGACATTTCTCCTGAGAAGATATACAGATGGCCAACAGGCACATAAAAAGGTATTCAACATCATTAACTATCAGGGAAATGTAAATCAAAACTACAATGAGATATCACCTCACTCCTGTCAGAATGGCTGTAATTAACAAGACAGGATACAATAAGTATTGGAGAGCATGTGGCGAGAAGGAAACTGTTGTATACTGCTGGTGGGAGTGCAAACTGGTGCAGTCACTATGGAAAACAGTATGGAGTATCCTCAGAAAATTAAGAATAGATCTACCATATGATCCAGCTATCCCACTGCTGGATACTTATCCAAAGAACATGGAAACACAAATGCATAAATTTACATGCACTCCTATGTTCATCATAGTATTATTCACAGTAGCTAAGACTTGGAAGCCACCTAGGTGCCCATCAAGGGATGAATGGATACAGAAGATGTGGTATTTATACACAATGGAATACTACTCAGCCATAAGAAATGATGAAATCCAGCCATTTGTGACAACATGGATGGAACTTGAGGGTATTATGCTAAGTGAAATAATTGAAAGGGAGAAAGTCAAATACCATATGATCTCACTCATAAGTAGAAGACAAAAATGACAAACAAACACATAGTAACAGGGACTGGATTGGTGGTTACCAGAAGGGAAGGGGGAAGGAAGGATGTGAAAGCGGTGATTAGGGCCAAGTGTGCAGTGATGAATTTTAATTAGTCTTGGGATGGTGAACATGATGTAATCGATACAAAATGCAAAATATATTCTGATATACATCTGAAAAACATTTTAAAAATGAATTAAAAAAAAATTACCATGAACTCATTCACATATCTTCCATTGAAGCCCTACATGATTCAAAGGGAATCCACAAATCTTTAAGACATGGTCATTTCCCTTGTGAAGTGTGTGGCCAATTTAGGGAGATAAATTCAATATAAAATTAATTATAATACTACATGATAAGTTCAATATGGAAAATGTGACCATTGTGAGATTGTGACAGCATCCAGAATCCTAGAATGATCCGAAAGGCAGACCCTAACCCTGAAGGATTGATGGGAAAAAGAAAATGGGAAACAGGCACATTTCACAGAAAAAGGAAGGCATGATCAAAGGAAAAAGATAAGACATTTCATCAAGTATTGCTTAAAAGCCATTGCAAAAGGGGCATTTTCCCAAAATAGAGGTGTAGGAAGATGCCCAAAGTCCTCTGTGACCCATTATCCATCCATCAACTTTGTTTATGTTTTGAGATTATTAAACGACTGTCAACTCTATGTGAATAACTCTATGTAGACACTGTAGTATACTGTGGGAAAGAGAATATTAGACTGAGGACAAGGAAGCCTCAGTAGAGTACAAGTTCTTCTACTAAGGTATTTGTTGACCCTGGGCATGTATCTACACACACTCCAGTGTAATAATGTAACAGTTAATATTAGCAGAGGAGTCATGAACGTATATTTGTCATCACCTAATGGTGGATCCTGGGCCTGTGTGTCCTTCTACTCTTCTGTATTTAACCTATTAAATAAGGAATTTAATTATCAATATTAAAGTAATTAAGCAATGTAAATATATGTAAAGCAGTTGAACACAAAAATCGTTGACCCTCTTGGGGAAAAAAGCAGTACATAAATAATATTCTTTCTGAGAATAATATTGCAAAGTTAAGCTGTTAGAGATAATTCCGATATCCCTGTGAGGTATTCAATATGCATCATGTAGACACTCTCCTGGTCACGTTTCAGATTTCTGAAGAGAACTTCTGAAGAGTTGGATCAGGGCCATGGGCTTGTGAAGCTGCTATTTTGATTATCTTTTTAAACTTTGCCTCACTTATGAGAAGTGATTTTCTCATGAAATTCTACCTCCATGTGCCAGTATAACACACCTACACCTTATTACCAGAGGAATATTTATTCATACTTGCTCAAACAGATTAGCATTTGCACACCAACAAACTCATTTGGTTGGAACCAATTTGAATATCAATGTAAAAAGAGAAAGGTGAAAGGATAGAGGACAAAGGTAGAAATCAAAAGTTTTAAAATTTAGCAAAATCTGAATATAGAGGTTTTTTCTTTCTTTCTTTTTTAAGGCACTGAATTGGAATTACTAAAATTCTTACTTTACAGCCAGTCACACTTGCTACTCCAGACTACATAAGGGAAAATTCTCTCAACATCAGTGTGACTCATGGCCACACAATTTCTGAATGCTTTCCAAACACCCTGTTGCGTGGTATCCAACAGTGTTAGAGCAAAAGCAACAAACTTGTGTTATGTGTCCAGGAATAAATCTATTTTTACGATGATGTGCAAAGGACATGTGATGTGTCCAAAATTCATCTCCAAATGGGGTTTCCAAAATCCATTTTAAAATGCAATGATAGGGCCAGTCTTTGCAAAGCTAAGTACTGATTCCTAGAGGAGGAATACAGGATCCACGCCTTTCTCTGCTTTTATGCACAATCACTTTCTGAACCAGAGACTAATTATTTCTACTGATAGGATAGAACTAAAACAGCTGCAGGCAGGAATTCATTCCTTCATGATGCCAAATTCTGTTTCCAGAAGCAAATCACTAGAATTTTTCAGTAGAACCATAAAAGAAGAAAGGAAGGAAGGAAGGAAGAAAGGAAAGAAGGAAAAAAGAAAGAAAGCAAAGAAAGAAAGAAACTCTTTATTAGATGAGGTGAAGAAAATATAACATAAAGATAGCTTTTCATTATTTTCATTACTAACAAAGACACAAATCATGTTCACAATCTAACAGAACTCTGCTTTATTGTATCATCTGTAAGGACATAACACCTTATCCCCTTCTGTTAATTTGATTCAATATTCAATATATTAGGTCACAATTATTTACCTTCCTCAATATAATGCTCCATATTTTCCAGTGTTTTCTTACTTTAAAGAAAAAATGACTTTGTCTAACAACTATGAATGCCAAAGTAAATTTCCTTCAGTTTTAAGGAGGGACATTGTGGTTGTTTTCTGTTTGTTTCAGCACTTTGCAGGGAGGTATTAAAAACAAGAAATCTTACCAAATTTTCAACTCATAAAAGAGGGGTAAGAGAAAAATAGAAGCGCTTCAAAAAATAGAAGCACTTACTTCAAAAATTATCAAAATTTATGAATTATATTTGCTGTGCACAACGTAGGTGAATGGCTCTTCTTGAACAATAGGTTAGCTTAAGTATTCTATTCCCCATTTGTAGTGCTATCAGGAACATAGAAACGTGTTTTGTTTTCTATTGATTTGTTCCTCTTATCAAGTAAAGATTTATGTCTTCTTGCTTAAGCAGCCTTGAAATAACAACAGCCTCTTTGGTTCCAGACATTTCAATAGAACTTTGTGTAAACCAAGTGCCTTGGTTTCTTCAACCTCATCACTAACGTCAGTGCATTTTAACGTCTTCTTTTTTATCCATTAAATAAATTAAACAAATTAGCATATGTCTGCAAGCCAGAGACTTTTAAAGAAATCAATCCAAACCTTAAGACATTGGGCAACAAACCAAAAAGAACCAAGGCAGCTCTTGATTTATAAATTGCGTCAATATCATGTTCTAAGAGTTATTAGTGAATTGTGTGAAAGATTGAATGTCTTTCTACTTTAAAAATGTTTTCCTTAATGTTTATTTTCGATGAAAACCTAAAAAATTAAAGAAAATGTCTCCATAATTGAACTTTACCAGAGTGTACTGGAAACCTCAATGATGTTCCAATTTGGGATGTCAACCACATCTTCCCCCTTGGTGTATACTCACCTGTGGAAGAATGTGTTCCCTTCCTATACTCAACTTTGATAGTAGAAACCTTCCCGGTAGAAACAAGAATCTGAAGGCTGCAGTGGCAACAGGCAGCCAAAGAAGTGAAGGGTTCATTGAATTTCCAGTCAAAGCAGAGGGAGGTCATGTAGTCAGCATTCACAGGCAAAGCACTGAGAGTAAAGGAGAGTTTCTGGGCTGCTAAAGCAGAGAGCTGGATGTCCAGTGAAATCATACATATATGCCATATATATATATATATGTGTATGCGTGTTTTAGTTAGGGTTCTCCAGAGAACCAATAGGATGTTCATGTGTGTGTATATGTATGTATGTATTTACATATAAAGATATCTTTGATAAGGAATTGGCTCATGTCATTATGATGGCTGGCAAGTCCCAAGATCTACAGGGTGAGTTAGTAAGCTAGGGACCCAGCAGAGCCAATGGTTTAGGTCTAGTTCAAGTCCAAAGGTCTGAGAACCAGAAGAGCAGGTGGGTGTAGTTCCAGTCTGAAGTTACTTCAGGTTCCAGATCCAAGCAAAGCCTATTTCAGTTCCAGTTCAAAGGCAGGAAGAAAGCCATTGTCCCAGTTTGGAGGCCATTTAATAGAAGAATCCTCTTACTTGGTGGAGGGTCTGCCTTTTTGTTTTATTCAGCCCTTCGACTGATTGGTTGATGCCCACTAACATTGTGGAGGGCAATCTACTTTACTCAGTCCACTGGTGTAAATGCTAATCTCATCCAAAAACACCCTCACAGATGCACCCAAAATTATGTTTGACCAAATATCTGGGCACCTCATGGCCTGGTCACGTTGACACAATAAAATAACCATAACAATATGCCAAACATTAATAAATCAGAAATAGAGGAGCTGGGGTACTCTTTTTCCTTTTCAAGGATATCTCTGTTCTTCATAGTTGTTGTTACTATATCTTTTCTTCATTGACACTTATCACAGCAGAGATCTGAGGGTAGGGATACAGGGATGGAGGACTAGAGATTGGAAGTAGCAGGGTTTGCACAATTCTAGCTACTAAACCTTAGTTCTTCAAAAACTGTGTACTCTCAGGCTGATATTATTTCTTGCTGAACTACAGTAATCCCCTTTGTCTACAGTTTCTCTTTCCATAGTTGGTTTCAGTTACCTGCCGTCAATCGCAGTTTGAAAATATTAAATGGAAAAATCCCAGAAATAAACGATTTGAAAGTTTTAAATTGCATGCCATTCTGAGCAGCGTGATGAAGTCTTGAGCCATCCTGCTCCATCCCATCCAGGACGTGAATCATCCCTTTGTCTGGCATACCCATGCTGTATATGTCCCTTACCAGATTACCCATCTGGTTATCAAATCAACTGTGGTATCACAGGGCTTCTGTTCAAATAACCCTTATGTTGCTTAATAATAGCCCCAAAGCCAACTTATTATTAGTTATTGTTGTTAATCTCTTACAGTGCCATATTTATAAATTAAATTTTATCATAGGTAGGTATGTATAGGAAAAAACAAAGTATATATAGAGTTCAGTACTATCCACACTTTCAAGCATCCAAGGGGAGTTTAGGAATATAATCGCCCACAGATAAAGGAAAGCTACTCTATATAAATTGAGAAGCATTTGGAGGCAGATATTTTTTATTATGTTGTTTTCAAATAATTCTGGTAATGAAAATATGACAGTTATAGGGCAAGCAAACACTTAAATTGACAGCCATCTGATAGTAAAGACCTATGTTTAATCTAGTACATGAGAGGTAACCTTTCCAAAGCTGTTATCAACTTGGAGGGTGGGGTTGAAGAAGCTCTTCCGATACAGTTAGTGGTACTCACAAAAGAATCACTGCCTCGAAAGAGACAAACGTAGGCACTGGTAATGAACACAACACCTCCATTAATATCTTATATAAGCAAAAAACATCCTCATGTAAATATCAAGACATGGTCTACACCCCCAGAGTATCTGGTTTGTCATGAACAATGAAGTGTCACTTTCTAAACTCTTGAACACCCGAGCAACAAGAAAGAAGATGCATAGCAGGTACCAAAGAACCTAGACTAAGAGTTGACAAACTACAGCCTACGGGCTGACCACCTATTTTTGTAAATGAATTTTTATTGGAACATAGCCATGCTCATTCTTTTTCAATATTGTCTATGGCAGCTTTTGCACCACCACAACAGAATTGAGTAGTTATGACAGACCTTGTATGGCCAACAAACTTAAAACATATTTACTCTCTGGGTCTTAATACAAGAAGTTTGGCAGACAAATCACTGACCAAATAATTTTTCAGCGTTTACTATATACTAGGTGCTAGGATTATAGGAGTGGGGAAACAAAAACCAAACATTCCTGACCTTGTACAGTCTATCTTCCAGAGTCAGCTCATATTCTATCATTTCAATTCCATTTAATCTCCCCCTAGTCCTTTCTCGCCTTTGCAAAAATAGTTCAGCTATTTTAGAGTTGCTCTTGGTAACATAAAACTTCCAGTCACGTGTTTTATCCTTCTTTTGAATTAATATCGAAGTTGTGTTGCTACTCACTGGATTTTATGAGACTTGAAAGCATATAATATTTTCTAAGGAATTTGACTCTTAGAAAAGGGGGGGATGGAACAGGATAGCGACGTCTGCTTCCTAACAAAAAAAAGACTTGTTCGCCACCTAGAGGCCAAACGGGGAATCACTGGATTGTTCAGTCCTCAGGTCAGCTAGAGCTTGACTGCCTGAAAGAAAGGCTACTGATCTACACCCACTGCATGGTTGAGTATGAAGATTACATAAGAAGACGCACAAAAATGTTCAACACGGTAACTGGCACAAGGCGAATAAGCAACAAATATTTACTTTCAAAATGTCAAATTTTGCAATATATTCAGATATGTTTAAACCCAACATACATTCATTGTCTTCATTTCTACCTCATTAAGATAGCAACTTCCTTGTATTATTCAGCACCTCCATCATTTTACCATACAATTTTTCTATCTCATTCTTCTCGGAAACTGTAAGCTGCTTGAAGGTAACTTCACCTATAAAAGCTGTCTGGTTTTTAAAGTGGTATTTACGTGAAGTCAGCACTTAAGAAATCTCTTTTGAATTGAATTGCAAACAGTAGGATCCATGAAGAAGAATTTAACAAATTCATAGTTGAATAGATATTTTTAAATATCCCCAAATCTTATCTTGTGGAAGAAACAAATAAGGTTACTTTTTCGAAGGCTCATGTTACAAAAATCCATGCTACATGTCTACCCATTTGAAACAGCATTTTGTCATATGGAAATCATGAGAGTCTCACAGAACTTAACCACTGCAGTTATCCTATTTGTCTCACAGTGTTTATGTAATCGTTGATACAGTTGTCTTTGCACAAGTTAGAGAAGAACAATTTTGTCATAGTTGACTAAGGAGATGACATTTAGTAAAGAAAGTTTTTCCTGAGGAAAATGAGATGCCCCAGAGAGTGTGCAGGCTGCACTTCTTTATTTCAGGTTAACGTGACCCATTAATACATTTCAGAGTTTCTAGTGCATTTAAAATTGGTTTATTCTTCTACAAAGCTAAAAAACCTTCAGAAGTGTCATAACCCATTTTAAAGGAAATTCTGAAAATTAAAGCAAGGGAGCCCCCTTGTGGACTAATTCTAATGCTAGGTACAATAAATTACCAGTTAAATCAATGATTTCACTAGTATTCATGAGATAGATTCAATAGCGACTGAATAGAAATAATTTATTTTCAGGTGAATTGCATCAGAAATGGATTATAAACTATTCTGTCATATATATTTATATGTACCTACTCAATACGATGGAAAGTAATTCCTAAAGCCAGCACTGCTTGGGTGAATCCTGGACTTGGCAAAAAACAAACTCTCCTCTCCCTAAGTGGTTTCGCCAACAAAGCCGCCCAAAGGATTTCTTCCAGAATCAATGACTCATTCAAGAACTCAAAAGCGTAATTGGCATTGGAAATCAAATACGTTTCTTTACAAGACAGTGAATTTAAACAAAGGTGGTGAATTTATTGGTGAATTGAGTTTGTTTAATAAATGAGTACCTGTTATTTAAAAAATGTACCTGTTAATACTTCTACCTGGAAAACCACTTTAAAAAATACGTAAAAGTATATTCTGTTATCGTAGTGAAAGTTTTCTCATCTTGAAAGTTCAGAATGAAGTAAAAGAAAACTGTAACTAGATTTATGAGCAGTGACATAGAAACAAATGCGCTTCCTGGAGGCGAGGCTCCTCTATCTCTGCACTAAGCTGAAGATCTGAGAGCAAACTTTTTTTAAGTCTAGTTTTATTTTTCCCCTTCCATCCTCCTTTCCCCCATGGCACTATATTTGGACCAAAGAATAAAAATGAGTAAAAGGAAATAGTTACAAAAATAACAGTTGTACTTATTAATTAATTTTTCACAGTTTAACACCATAAACAATCTTTATGCACACTTTTAAAAAAAGAGGCCTGCATGCTCTGGTAATAGTGTACCAATTTATTGAATTTTTATTGCATTGTAAAATTGCACAGCTCTTGGTGGGTAGGCATAAACTCAATGTGATTTATTCCATTTGAATGCAACTACCGAGCTCTGTTAGAAACCTCTCCTGGTCTGTTTTTTTCTCAGTAAGTGGTGCTAGTTGTCTGTGGTTTTTTTAAGGTATGATAACATGCTGTTTAAAACCACGCAAATGATGGTGACCCCCTTTGCACAGAATATTCTCTTAATTTCTCTCTGGTGTAGATTTTTTTTTCTTAAGTAAAGTATTTCCATATAGGGAAGGAGAAAATATAACAGTGACAGAGTGACAGCTAAACTGTTCTGCATTTGAGATTAATCTAAATTCAGGGGTTTGGAAGCCGTCTGAGGAGCTGGGAGAGATGAGAGATGCTGAGGGGTTGAGGATATGCTAATCTGTAGCCGAGAGAGGGAAACGGCACTCCCTATGAAATTTCTGGCTGTTGGACTGGGTGGTCAAATACTTTTAAGCACCTAAAAGGCTAATTCTATTTTAGGGTGTTTTTACTGTGTGGTAGACCACTCTTCCCATCGCCAAAAGAGCCTCTGCAGAAGTTACTAAATCAAGACTGTCCTGTGTGAGCATTCTGTTGAAGAAAGCATGGAAAATGAACTGCAATGCATGGCTACCAAAGTTTGGAGCAGAGAAAGACTCAGTGACGGGAAGGACAATGGTCAGACCAAGCATCCAACAGCAGCAGAAAATCAAGTTACAAATCACCATCAGAATATAAACCCTCAGAAATTCAAAGAAGTTATGGGGACAGTATGGACTTCCTAGAGAACATAAGGTCATTGGACAAGATAAAGCCAGGTGACAGAACAATTCCACAAATATTGCACATTCCTCTCATCTGGACTGTTGCCACAGTCTTAACAATTGTTCTGCCTACACCTCCAGTCCCCTACAAAACAAAAGTCATTTTAGCCCCCTGTTTAAAATGCTTCAGCGGCTTCAAACCACTCCTGAGATAAAGCCTCTGCCTTCACCTCTAGCTCCTTCACATTCCATGTCACAGCTTTGTCTTTGTATTCCAGCCACTCTGGCCTCTCAACCTCTCTAATGTGCAAATTCCATCACACCTCAGACCTATGGCCTCTTCCTGGGGTATTAGCACCTTCATGACTTGACTTACATAAGCCTTTTCATGATGTCTCTTCTTTCTTTCCAACTGTCCGCAAACTTACTAAGAGCAAGGCATGTGTTCCATCACTAGGCAACTTTTCAGTACTATATCCACTTATGTCATACTCCATCGGCCCATTACAGGGTAAATCCACGTCAGGTACACCCTCTCTCATTTAGCAACATTAACAGAAGAGAAAACAGTCTTCTGAAGGATTATCACTTAGCATCTTTCTCTGGTGCTGCTGTGCCTGCCATGGCTGCCTGTGAACAATGATATCTTCACCTTACCATGTGTTTCCTGCTAGATTGTCCTTCTCCCTTGCCCATCAACCATCCAGGATCCTTGGAGGGAGTAATTGTTCCAAAGCTTCATTTCATGAAGCCAAGTAATCATTAATCTAGCTTGAATTGATAGGTTACCTTCCTTCAATTTTCAAGACCAATCCCATCATGCTGTACGGCCATTCATATCTAATTTCCAGAAGCCCAAAATTCTCAGAACACCCATCTTTTACTTTTCTGTGTATCCTCTAATCTGAGCTCTATGAAACCCTTCCACTCCTCTCTCTGAAACTCCTGTGCAATGACCAACAAACCCCCATAATCCTCAAATTGTTTAGCTTTTCTGTCACTTTCCTACCTCAAGTGAAACCGGACTTTCATGAGAATACTGTTTCCTGAAACCCTCTCAGGTGGAGCTTTATTTTTGCTCATAATCAAAATCAAGTTATGGAATCTCCTTATTATGAGACTTTAAGGATATATGTAATAATCATTACAATGAAATGAAGGATATTGAGTAGTGATTGCCTCGAGTTATCGTAAATATTTCCAACATCTGAATTTTTTTCTGTCCCAAGCACCACATAAAGTCCATATGGACCGCTATGTTTTCTTCCTCAGCTTCCTATTCGATATAGATGTTAAATCCTTACCAATACGAATAAAATCTCTTAGTTTATCTTCTACTGCACAATGATTTCTAAATTAAATGGTATTATTGCTGATGTCTGGCATTCTAGGTGATGATGCATTTTCAGAGAAATTTTTTTTCCTCAGATGAATGCAATTCAACAGATAATGTCAATAATTCCCTTTTTGGTATTCCAATACAGGCTGTGGAAGGAGTTGTTTCCTTCATTTTGACACTCACTGTACAAGATAAGCAGTGGCTTTCAGTTCAGATATGAAAAGGAAACACATATAAGGAGCATCTAACACAACAGTAGCAACAGGGTATAAGATTTAAGCACCTGGAGAACTTTAGCATCTGGCCATCACTCAGAAGAGTCTCAAAATGTGTGTGAAAATGGAAAAGATATTATTTAGGAAGAATTGAGATAGTTAAGAAACACACTGCTAACAATTGTTAGCACAGAAAATGAAAAGGGTACAAGAAATCTAGTTTGAAACTGTAACTTTTGGTAGATAGTTAGGCAAAAGCAATTACCTATAATCCTCAAATTAATTTAACTTTTTTCATCACCTTCTCACCTTAACTGAAAACTGGCTTCTGGGAGAATTTTGTTTCCCTGCAGCCCTCTCAGGTGGAGGCTTGGCTTTCATGACACCTGTGTACTCCAGAATCTGGAGGTGGGAGGATTGCCCTGCTTGGTCCTGTGGCAGCTTCCAATCTGTTTTTATCTCCTGTGTCTTTCAAAGCACATGTTGTCTTGAAGGACCTTCCCTGGCAACTCCTCCCTGGGTGATCGTAAACTGTCCCCTCCCAGTTACTCCTCTTCATTTGCTGAAGACATTCACTCTTGCTCATTTCTTTCTCTCTGTCCCTACTCTTAACATTATGCTTGATAATATCATCAATTGTGGAAAATCCAGCAAATGATAACATCTAACACTTTCATAGTGCTTATGATATGACAGGCACAGTTAGGAAGTTTATGTAAATAAACTCATTTAATCATTGCAACAATCATGTTCAGTAGGAACTATTATTATCTCCATTATACAGACGAGGAAACTGACTCAGAGATGTTAAGTAACTCACTTGGTTCCTTTAGTAAAAAGAAGAGAGAGGATTTGACCCCACGAGATCTGGCTCCAGAGTCTGTACCCTTAGCCAGTAACATCTAGGTGAGGATCACAGCTTTCGATATTTGAACACAGTTGTGTTTTACTTTCACACTTAGTCTCTTCAACAAAATAGCATTTCCTTTTCCTATGTTCTGCAAACAAAAGAACTCTCAAGTTTTGGTTATTTCCATTTGAGATCCTCTGTACTCTCAATTTCCAAAAATAGATTATTTTACTTCTATTATGATCAAATAGGGGCAAGCAAGAGTGAGACAATTGTTGATATGGACACTAATAATTACATTAACAAAGCCTTAGCTTGCAAAATTATTTTATCAATCACGATGAAATAAATGTAGGAATGCAAATATAGTTTGCACTGAAGTTAATGCACAATTGTGAGCTATGATTCCCTAAATATTTGCTTAAGGTATGCTATAAATTTGTCTCTATGATTTTTAGCAGCCATAATAAAGGGATAATCAAAATATGTTACAATTCACAAAGTTCATAAGATTAAAGCAAGTCATTTTCTCAGGGGAAGCACAACCTTTAATGAAAATGAGATGAAAGGGACCTTTCCCCAGTGATTCCAATGAAGAAGACATTGAGAAATATTATAAACTACCTCATCAGCAGCCAAGTGCAAGTAAAGCACAAAGATTCACAGAGATAATTTCTTAAACTATCCCCCAAATATAGGCCAGTGGCCTTGCATCAATGTGCAAATGAACAACATTCTCCAAGGGACTAATATGATGCAGTCTTTGTAAACGATTTTAATTAATGAAATTTATTTTTACTTCTCAAGTCATAGTAAAATTCATGTTTAATTATTTTATTTCAATTTGTTGTTTCCTAGATATATTTCTTTCTCCATATGTCCATTTGTTAAATATCTGCAATCTTCTGTGTGCTATAAGAAAGACTAACAAATATGCTTCCAATTTTTAGAAGAATAGTTTTTGTAAGTCATATGATTATTATATGTCATTAAATATTAGCTAATAATAAGACAGTTTAAGTTGGAGACCTGTGTTTAAATAACAGTGTACAATATCATAATTCAGACCATTCTTCTGAATTCAAAGTGCCTATGTTAAAATCCAGATCCTGACACTTAGTAGCTGAGGGACCTTGGGCAAGTTTACGTCTTTCTATCCCAATTTTGTCATTTACAAAATCAGGGTAAGATTAGCACATAACTCATGTGGTATTAATAAGAATTAAATGAGTCATTATATGTAACACACTTAGTATAGTGACTAGCAAAGGATGAACTAAATAAATCTTTGTTGCAATGGGAGTGATGACGATGATCTGAATTGTCAAGTTATTGAGCTTCCTTAACTTTTTAGCTTTCTCATCAATATAATGGAGATAATACTACTCAACTGTAGTTTTTTTGTAAGAATTAAAATATAAAGATAGCAAATAAAAAGCATGTAGTTCAGTTCCTGGTACATAAGAAGCACCCAATATACGGCAGCTATTGTTACATTATTGTCCATTTTTCAACAAACTTTAGTCTATGTCTATTACTAACAAAGCACATTGCTAGTTCTAGAACAAAATGGGATACGAGTCTTGAAGGATTTAGTCTCATTGATTTGTGGAGCACAGCAGATAATCAGGTCTGACAGAATTCAAGTAATTTATTAGAGACCAGAAATTAAAGCTGGTCCTCACTTCCTTTCTGTGTTTGCAGGCAGGGCAAAAAACCAAGACATGGTCCTTCCCTGGGGGATAGGGAGGCACTTCCCCCGAGTCGTTGGTTGTCTATCTTGAGTGTGCGTGTGGATGGTTTGGTCAGCACGCTCCTGTTCCAGTGAGATCCACGTGGGCCACTCTGCAGCGGGAGAAGGGGTAGGTGAGGCGCAGCTCTTCTCCACAGGAACAACGTGCCTGAATAAACCAGAGTCCTTTGGAAGTTTCCTCTGAGTGGCTGAATGATTCAGAATTTAAGTTGACCACATTCACCTAGGTTTTAACTCTCATCTGAGGCTCAGTGAAACATTAAGGAATGTAAAAGCAGCTGAAATTGAAAGAAGCTAATCTGAAAAGGCCGCATACTGTATGATTCCAACTGTTTGACATTATGGAAAAGCTGAAGAGACAGTTACAAGATCAGTTGTTGAGAAGTGTGAGCAGGAAAGGTAGAGATGACTAGGCCCAGCATGGATTTTTAGGACAGTGGAAATACTCTGTGTGTTACCATAATGATGGATACACGTCACTCTATGTTTGTCCCAAACCATGGAATGTACGACACTAAGAGTGAACTGTAATGTAACCTCTGAACTTTGGATGATAATGATTTGTCAGTGTAGGTTCATCAATTGTAACAAATGTAACCACTGTGGTGAGGGATGTTGACAATGGAGGAAGCTATGCCTGTGTGGGGGCGGGGAAAATAGGGGAAATATCTCAGTTTTTATGGGAACCTTAAACTGCTCTAAAAACAAGAGTCTTAATAAAAGATTTTACAAAATTAAATCAAATAGGATCATATAATAATTCATAGAGAAAAGATTTCAATGCCCAGAGCATTTGTGTTTCAAAAATATTTGACTCAACTCTATTTCACATATGAAAAGTATAACAATAATAGTGCAATTATTTAGAAGATTCTACTACTGTTACTGTAATCTTACAATCTTGAAAAATCTTACAAAGTGGTGAAAAAATTTTTACAAAGCACCTGAGGGCCAGACCAGTGGCATAGTGGTTATGTTTGCGTGCTCTGCTTCAGCACCTTGGGGTTCATGGGTTTGGATCCCAGGCATGGACCTACACATCACTCCGCAAGCCATGCTGTGGTGGTGTCCCACAGACAAAACAGAAGAAGATTGGTGCAGATGTTAACTCAGGGACGATGTTCCTCAAGCAAAAAGAGGAAGATTAGCAACAGATGTTAGCTCAGGGCCAGTCTTCCTCATCAAAAAAAAAAAAAAAAAAAATAGAGCACCTGAGCATAGTGTGTGTGTGTCTGCATGTGCACGTATATATGTGTGTCCATGTGTTTTGGAGAACATGGTGCAGTTGGGAAGAGAATTAGGAGACTAGAGAGGTAGTCTCTGGTGTGGGCATCCAGGGTGTATACCATGATTAAGAAGCTGGGCTTGAGGAGTTAGCCCACTGTTCTTAAGAATGCCCTTATTTGGAATCATCTAGGATCCTAGTTTTAAAAATTAGGCTGTTGGCTGGCCCTAACCTTAAAAATTCCATATTTAATGGGCTTAGGGAGGGGCCTGGGCAATAATATTTTTCAAAAGGTTTCCATGTCTGATGTGTAGCCAGTGTTGAAAATCAATGTTTTAGACAATGAGAAGCAGCATAAAGATTTTAATTAGCTGAGTAACATGATGTGATTTGCCTTTTAGAAAGATCTGTCAGGAGTGTGGAGTAGATGGGGCACAACTGAACACAGTAGCATACAATTTATTAGAAACATCAAATTGTTAGAGAACAATCTAAATCCAATAACCAGAAAACAGTTAATTGAGAGGAAATATACCTCTGACTATATCTCTGTATTATTCTTTATTGACTGGATAAATTGAATTGCTCACACATCACAGAAGACAATTTATTTGTGTTTTGAATTATTTGGCTTCTAAGGTCGCAACACACTCTGAGATACAGTGTGTTTTAGTTCCTGGATTTAGATGTGTGTTTACTATTGAACATTAGATGTTACATACAAGTTAAATGCTATGTAATTGGATTTCTGTACAATATATAAAATCACGTTTTCATCCTTTTTGAAACTGTTTATGTTCATTAACTAACCATGGGATATAAATTAAAAATCACAGGTAGCAATGAGGAAACCTGATTAGAAGCAACATTAAGACCTCGATGTTACCGAATTACAGCACATGAAAGGGATAGGGAGATGTATGAGGGAAAGTCCTAAGACTGGATTGATTATGGGAGGGTAGCTATTATTAAGCCTTAGGTGATTTTATACATAATTAAGCACATATTTATTAATATTTGGAGAAGTACAACTTTTCTAAGATTTTATTCCCACCTAATCTTGCACCAAGAACTGAAAGTTTACTGTTCATTTATTTGGATAAAGGAACTGTTCCAATTTTAATTGAATAAAGGATCAAGAAAGGGACTGTATCAGCACTAAGACCTTAGTCTTATCTAATTATTTACAAAATTACAACTAAAAGAGAAGAGATCACTTTACGGGTGAAACATGGAAGAGGTAAGTTTAAACGCACAAAGGGAAGATTAGAGAAGGAAATCCAGGATATCAAAGTAAGCAATAATCCTGGAGAGAGGAAATCACAGGGAACAACTTGAAAGGAGAGAGGAAGAGAAAGGAAAGTAAAACAGAAGTGAGAGGGTCCTGAAATCAAATAAGAGTTGTACATTTTCAGAACTAGAAGGAATCTTAGAGATTTGTTATGCAGTATAATTTGTCTGAATCAGCACTTGGACTCAATTTAAAAGCTTCTCAATCCAGGTTCAAAGGGCTTTTCTATTACACGTGGCCACCCTTCAGCAAAATATTCTTTCTTGAAATATACATAAACACCACACACACATTCTTCTGGGCTTCTTTTGGGCCAATACTTGTTATAAGGCATAGAATTATGGCTGAAAATATGTTCAAGCCTTCTCCCTCTGATACAGTATAGCCTCAAACCTAAACATAATAAAAGGGTGATAATCTAGTCTATGTAGCAGAAAAACCTTCTCCCCAAGGATTTCCGTCTTTTTCCATAAAGCAGGAATTCCCCACTTCTGAATTGTAGGGTACTGCTGGGAAAGACCTTCTGATTTGGGAGTTTCTCACCTCTGCCCGCGCATACATGCTACTGCCTAAGAGGTACATAAAGAATACCCAGTTGGTTCCACTCTCAGATCCTTTGATTTGATTGGTTGAACTATGGTTGAGAACCATTGCATGGGTGGGCCTGAGAGAAAGGCTCCATAAATTTCCCCGTCTTTCCACCTGCACACACGGTCCCCTCTCCACAGGGGGCAGAATGACCTAAACCAGCTGCTGTCTGCAGATTCAGATAATGCTTGGCTGGGTCATCCCAAGATTGGGAGTTAGGGACTATTTGGCCACAAATCAAGGAATGATATTGAATTTATTTACAGTTTTGGTGGAACCCCATTCTTAATCTATTGGCTGGATCAGAACCAGGAGGAAAAGTGGTACAGTCAGTGGTCATCTTCACGACCCATTTGTTAAGGTCTGAGCCATGAGAGAAAGATATTTTGCAAACTTGCTAAATAGGGTGTCACTTTGCTTAACATATATAGTTCACGATCTTTAAGTTAGAATATCTAAGTTAAATGTAAATGGTATTTCAGCCAGGGATAAAAAGACCAATCTTTATGTCAAATTTATATATTACTTACACCAACAGACTTTAAAGCCATCCCCTTAAAAAATGGGAAATGTTTGAATAGGGGAATACGTCTATGTCTATAATATCTATCTCTCTATCTTTCAAGAGAGGGAATATTTTATTTCTCAATTAAAAACATATAAATGACTATTAATATCTTTAAATTCATACCTTCCAAAAACACTTATTTGCCAAATGATCAAAATGAACAGCATGCATCCAAGCCTTATCTAACCACGTTTTTAAATGGAAGACTTTAGCTTAAGAATTCATACTCACGTTGGAAATAACTTTTATCAAAGACCGATTTTGAAATGCGTGTATTCACTACCTTACTTCTTTGCAAAAAATGTGTCCTGGTTATTGCCTTCTCTCCTTGTACTTACTCCACACTGACCATTTGGAGTTTATACGTCATCACTCCTGCAAAGTAATTCTCAACAGAAGGTCAATCTATTTCTCAACAATATCTCAGCCTTTAGGGTCTTGTTTCTTAAAGTTGAATAGTAGCACTCAGGACAGACACTGGCAAAACGGAGATGTCTTTCTTTAATGCCTTCTCTCCTTTGATTCCAGAAAAGTCTCTCCACATCTGCTGCCTCCTCTTCTGCTCTTCTTCATTCAGTCAGGGACCCAGGAGTGCTTTTTGCCCTGGCAACCTAAATCCTCCATAAGTGCCTGTACAAGCCTGCCTCTCATAAACCTGGAAATATCATCCCACTTTCTCTTTACACAAATACTCCTCCTTATTTCACATGGGGCTACTTTCGACTGGCTGTGACACTGCACAAGATATGAAAAATATACGTTTGCGGAGGTAGCATTTTCCAAAGTGATAAACGTAGAATATTAATCCCAGTAAATTCCCTGGTATGGAAGTGTGGGAACCAAGTGTAGGGGTGAGGGGAGTTTCTAAAAAAGCTTGAGGAGTTTACAGTCACAATGTATAATCGCACATCAAAAGCCCTGTGTGTTTCAGTAAAGAAATCTGTTTAAATTTTTAAATTCAAGGTGTCCTGAAAGGATTTGTCCATAAACTTATTTTTGTCATCTAACACTTATTAACATCCTTACAAGAAAAAGTGACATGTGTACTCTTACTCCAATTAACATGAAATCGTTGCCTCTGATATTATGTGTTATTGCATTTACTCTATGCAGCATAACATCTGAACTAGTCTCACGGAAGACCCAGTTGGAGGAAATGAGCACTTTCACGTAAAAATTTCATAGACGTTACAGTTTATTGTGATGAGCTAAAAGGACGACTTCTCAGCTGAGCCTAGCAGGCTCAGTGATGTGGGCTCCTCAGGACTCCCAGTTCTCCACAGCAGACATGCTTGGTTGGTAACAATGGGACTCTACCAGTCCAGGAAGAAAGCCAACCACATCCCCCTCCCAAGAAGGAGCTGGCCAAGCTTCCATACTTCCAACCACATCACCTGGAACTCCAAACTTTAGCAAGCCATATCACCTGGATCAGAGATTTAGATATCAGGTGTGATTTCTAACTTTGCCTCCAGTTTCTTCTTGCTTTCTGGACCACAAATTATGTAACAATGACTAGGAATCACACATGTCTAGTCACGCTGCAAACTCACAAGGAGAATCGGCCTGTGGACCAGTGCAATCACATGATCCATTATTTCAAGGCCTTGATGGCAGTGATCACAACCAGTCTGGGCTTGACCTACTGCACTGTCCACATAAGAATGTTCTCTGCAGTTTAAATACCAGGAAAAATATTGTCTCCTCTCATATTGTTCTTGCTTGTTTTGTTTTTTTTCTGATGAAAGCTTCTTCATATCTTAACAGAACTTTTCCTTCTTTTCCTAGTCTGACAAGGAGCTTAGAGATAGGTTTTTTGTTCAATTGAAACAGCATGTTTTGGGTGCATGACTTTTTGTTTTGTTTTCTTTAGTGAGCTACCTCAAAGCATATTTATTCAAAACTGAAACATGAACTCCTCAGATAACCCAGATCTATTTTGAAGTAGATAAATGAGAATAAAACAAGTTAGAGTATAAAATTAATTTAAACACAAAATTTTCAGCAGCTATCAGAAAATTATTATGATTTTTGAAGAAATATGTTATTTCTACACATAATACTGAAGAATAAATTTTTAATGATAACTCTGAAGATCATTAAGAAAAATTAAATTTGTCTAATATCCGTTTACGTGCTAAGTATATTTAATATGTTCTTATTCTTTTGTATTTGGTAATCTGTTTGTGGTATGTATAGACTGATGTATAGATGTAGTAAAACACCAGAATTTGACTTTTATACTTTTTATTTTCTAGGGATGCAACGTACAAGTCCCTGTAGAAATATTTACATGGTAGTTAGGAACTGATTGCATATAACTGAAAAAGCTGTTAATCCATATGTTTACTCAGGAATACAGAAAGAGGGATATTACTAAGGGAGTCTCTCTTAAGCACATGCGCACGCGCACACACACACTTGTGGAATAAACATCCCCTCATTCTCTTTAATATTGGATGAACTCTCCAAAAGCATTCAATGGTAGGGGGTGTAACAGACATCCTCTTAAGTTGGACTCAGACCTGGTTCCCAGGGCATAGGGGAGGGTCAGGCATGGACTGGCATAGGAAATGCAGATTCTGTTAACATGAATCAGGGGACCAGGGGTTCACTCAGAAGAGTAGGGAGACTCAGTGCCTAGTCATATGTGCTTCTAGTGCCCTTCAGAGAGAAGGGATACAATTTCCAGAGGATAGATAAGAGAGGGCCTTCAGCGTCTGTGACTTTCAGAGCAGAGGTTGTTCACAATGGAGTGGGAAGACTGGGTTCTCAAAGCCTCAGAACCAACTTGAAGCATCTGCTGAATCTCACATGGAAAGAGTGGCTCCAATATTTCCATTGCTAAACGTTCTAAAGAAATAAGAGTCTGTTGAAATACTAAGAGATGTCATCATCATCTCTGGATTCAAAACATCTTTTTCTTTTATTCCATCAAAGGGTGATTAGAAATGAAATTTGAGGGGCCGGCTCCGTGGCTGAGTGGTTAAGTTCGTGCACTCCACTGCGGTAGCCCAGGGTTCGGATCCTGGGAGCGGACATGGCACCGCTTGTCAGGCCACGTTGAGGCAGCGTCCCACATCCCACAACTAGAAGGACGTACAACTAAGATAGACAACTGTGTACGGGGGGGATTGGGGGAGATAAAGCAGAAAAAAAAAAAAAAAGATTGGCAACAGTTGTTAGCCCAGGTGCCAATCTTTGGGAAAAAAAAAAAAAAAGAAATGAAATTTGAAATGAAACCATACATGCTTCTTTCATAGATTGACCATCTCCCTTTAACAGAATATTCTTGCCTACACTATTAACTAATGAGCCTTTTTTGTTCTCTTTTTCATATAGTTCAATCTTATCATTTTGACATTATGTGAAATCTACTATTATTAGCATCCTATGTCAAATTCTTTCTGTTGTAATGCCATCACATTCTACTTGATTAGTTAATATCACCTCTTGATCAGCAATTACATGTATATTGGAGCTGTTTACAAACGATATCCAAAACAGAAAGGAGGAAAAAACATGTTGGAATCTAGAATAGTAAAAATGTTATTTCAAATTTATCTCTGTGCTAGCCCCAGATGTCTGTTAAAATAAGAGTGTCAAGTTTAACAGAGGAGCATTATGTTACAAATAGAGCTTAAATAATAAAAATAGCCATTTGAGAAAGTTTTCTTCAGACCTGTACTTAAAATGATTTATTCAGGATGCAAAAGTACTTTTATTGTCTCTATTCATCTTTGATCTTGCTTTTGAGAGACAGTTACAAATCTAATTCTGCATGTTGTCAGCTACTTGAACCCCGCTCTTCCGTTTATGGACTTGAACTTCAACTCTATATTGTCACAAGAATAGTGCATTATTGCGCTGCTAGCAATGTGAGCTATTTTAATGGAAACTATTTTATATTTATGATTTCAAATGAAAATCAATTATAAGTCCAGTATAAATCACCAATTGATTAATGTGGGTTTCTTGCCAGTTTCCGAGGTTTTCAAGGGCTCAGGCTACAGACAGCTGACTGCAGTTTTTTGATCAATAATTTTTTAGCATTTTGAAACAGTCAAAACTGTGGACATTAAAATTTGGTGGCCACATTTTGGACATTCTACAAGACAAAGGATTCAGTTATCAGGAGGCAATTACATTCTGTTTAATAAATTTGTTTTCTTATTTCAGTAAGTTATCTCCACTGAAAAATACATCATTTTATTACTATTACTGCATTACACATTTTCATGATTGTAAATTAATTAATTATCCTTATTTGATTATTCAAAGAGAAAAGAACAAACATGATTTCTACCTTTGTTAACCATTAGCGGACTCTTAATCATCAAAAGGAGCACTTTGTTAAAATTAATACAAGAATCTACAAGATATAATTGCTATAAGGGGAAATGATAATAATGATTGTTCCATTTCAGTTTAATTAAAAATTGTTTCCTTGAAAATAAAAAGTTAAAAATGAATATGTTTTTTCTGAATTATTTCTTCATAACTATATATCAACCTCAGTCATTAATGGATCCACTATTATTTTTAGCTACTAAAACCACCCCCTGTGAAGGAGATCTTGAAACCTATCAAGGGCACCTACTTTCCTTTCACCATAATCCCTTGTTGTAGTAATCTCTGAGCCTCTCAGTTTCCATCAAGGATAGTTGTACAGAGAGCTCAGATCCACTTACAAGCCATGTCTGAATGCCAAAGTTTTCTCATCTAAAATGAAAGAGTAAAGGAAGGAAAGGAGGGAAGGAGGGAGGGAGAGTGAAAGAGAGAGAAAGAAAGAAGGAAAGAAGAAGAAAGGAAAGAAAGAAAGAGAACAAGATAAAGTAGGATAGGAAGCAGGGAAGAAGAGAAAGAAGAAAGAAGGAAAGGAAGGAAGGAAAGAAGTGAGGGAAAGAAAAAAGGAAGGAAGGAAGAAAGAAACTTAACCCACAACTTACGGTTTTTATAAGAATTAAAATATAAAGAATCATTTACAGTACCTAGTAAGTAGTGAGAACTCAGTAAATAGTAAATATCGCCATTATTATTATATAAATGTACTGGTAAAAGTGTTTGAAATGGAGTATAGACTCAAACTTCTACTAATGTCCTGGAGCCCAGCTTCTCTTCTTATCTCCTAACCTTGCTTATTAGCGAACTGATCATCCCAGATGGGTGTACTCATGTGCCTCGATTAGCATGATTCTACTTTGCCTAAGATTACGTAAAAAATAGAAGAAAAATTTTTAAACTTTGCCTAGATTATTGAGGTGAAATGAAACAGAGGAAGCAGTGTAAGAATTTATGAAATTTTAATATGTAAATGTCTTTTTGTCTCAAAAAAAAAGCAACTCAAGTAAAAATATATTTGTGTAGGGGCCTGACCATGATTAGTAGGACCAAAAATGATGATTAGTTTTGAGTGTCTAGTTACTCAAGGGAAGGGCCTGGAGGAAAAGTTTAGATCCCAACTGATACACAGAAGGTTAATCCTATTAACAATGAAGAAATTTTTTAGATCCTGAGCTCCTTTTCAGTCTGGGGCTAGAATAATACTTCCTCATTATAGCTGATTTGACCTAAAAATGGCCACTTAAATCAATGAGTCAAATGACTTTGTTAATAGATATTGTTAAACCTTGTTATCATCGGGAATGGAGCAGGAGGCAGGATGATTTTATCCGGATGGAATAAAAGTATTGCCCTTCACAATTTCCAAAAGCACAATTCTCCATCTCTCAAATGAACTAGTGTTGGTTAATTTGGATCACTCAGTCAAACTGTAACCTGGGTTCCTGTCTGGGATTTCAAGTATATTATTTTACTTGTGAAACAGGCAACTGAGGTGGAGTTACTCAGTTATTGTTAATTACAGTAATAGCCTTCATCTTTCAGCCATATCTGTACCATACAATGCTTTGCATTTTCATTAATGTTTCCAATCACCTTTGACTTGAGTCAATAAGAATTGATTATAAGTTAAACTGTATAATATGGCTATCTAATTATGGAGGTTCCAAAAGATCTATATTTTAATTCTCCTGTTAAACTAAAAGTCAGGAAAAACTGTCTTCTTACATGTCAGATAACAGGATATTAAACACATATTGTCCTTCATCTTTTTTCCCTACTTCTTGAGACCACTTTTGCCTGACTTGGATGTCTGACTCCCTGGGATAGAGAATATGATGTTTGGAACAAAATTTGAATGTCAAATGCTTCAGATGAGTTATGAACACATACATAGAAAATGGAAAGTAAACATAATGACCTGCAAAATACAATCTGTAGCCAATCTAAGTGACTGTGGAATAGGGACATCTTGGTAACTAATCCACTTTGCAATTCTTCAGTTCTAATTTTAAGCCAGTACTGGTGATGCTGAGGTGATAAATGAGGAGCACTTGTTCCTGAGTGCACTGCACTGTGTTCAGCATCGTTCTGTATTTGTGGTGTGTCTTATATTACACCAAGATTGATGAGGCGCACCTGCCTAAGATGAGGTGGCCCTGAGTAGATGCAATAAACGTCTCCAGCCATGTGTATATAAACCTGGACAGGAAAGGAGGCCTTTGAGCTCTCAAAAGATCTAGTGTGACCCTCTTGTTCGCTCAGTCTTATGATTTGCAATTGTGTGTCTACCTCTAAAGTCTTTGCAGGGTGCCTGGAAACTTAAACTTCTGTCATTAAAGGTAGTGTAGAGCCAGCCCCGATGGCCTAGCGCTTAAGGTTCAGCACTTTCACTGCTTCTGCAGCCCGGGTTCATTTCCCAGACACAGAACCACAGCACACATCTGTCAGTTGCCATGCTGTGGTGGCAGCTCACATAGAAGAACTAGAAGGACTTACAACCATGCACTGGGACTTTGGGGAGGGAAAAAAGAAAAAAGAGGAAGATTGGCAATAGATGCTAGTTCAGGGCAAATCTTTCCCTGAAAAAAAAAGTAGTGTGGACTTCCCTGCTGTATGTCCTAACTGGCTGGCTTCTTTCTGCATTCTTTGCATGAAAAAACATACTTGATTTACCTGGGTCATTTGCGTCTGCTGGTCTCATTCAGTTTAAACCTCTTATTTACGTCAGTAGAATACTTTGATTCTAGGGTCTCTCATTTCAACTGATCCACTCAAAAACTCCCACAAGTTGAACAAAATATGTATTTCTATTCTGCTTTTACCTTGGGGGAACTCTGTCATAGATAGATTAAGAAAATGATGTGAAACCTTAATGTAGGTAAAAGGCAGCTCTGAGGTGTCAAGGAAGGTGTAGGGATTCAAGTCCAGCTCACTTTCGACTATATCCCATTGTCTGTGTAGAGTTACGGAATATAACCTCCAAACAATTGACAGAATTGTAGTAAAGATCAAAAGCAGTGAAACATGTGAAAATGGGTTTGAATGTAAAACCATTCAAGATCCTTCGGTTTGTAGAACCTTCTTCTGCCCTTGTCTCTAGCCCCTAAGTAGCTTTTTGATGAAACAAAGACATAGAAACCAATTTCCATTGTTTCAGTTTTATTATTTTAAAAACATCTAGGGTGAAAAATGACAATGACTTAAATTTAATCTAAATAATTATGGGGTGGGACATGGGGGATCGGTGTTTTGAGAGGAGTACATACCATTGAAGAAAACAGGAAATCAGATAATGATGATATCTTAAGTTTTAATATTGGTTTAAGACCAGGACTTTTAGAGGGAAAATTGGATAAGGCAAGGATAAAATTATACCAAATATAAACTCAGCCTGGAAAGCCCTGTTTGGGAAGAGTCAATTGATACAGATAAATCTAATAATGCTGAATCAAAAGTGATATACCTGGATATGGAATTTTGTAGATTAAAGTTTGAGGCAAAAATACTTTCTTCTTTCAAAGAGATTTCTGAAGAAATATTTTCCAAGAAAAGATACTTGAGTCTTTGATTTTCTATTGGTTATCTTTTAAAGTACCTTTTCACTAGCCAAGTTAAGATAAGGAACACAAAACGTGATTATGTTCTGTTAATCTTGACTTCTTTATATCCTAAAATCTTCACTCCATCAGCACACAGTCCATAAGCAACCAGGGGACAGGACCTGTATGCTCTCTTCATATCCAGTTTGCTCATAGTATCTGGCATTTAGGGGTCTTTTCATAAAACCTTAATAAATGATTGAAGAAAGCTAAGTCTAAAAACTTAAATGGATTGCCTATATTGTTAACTTAACACCTAATATCTAAGAAGGACCTTTATTGGGTACAAATAAGTGTCACTGTAAATAGCATTAAATGCTCTTTATAAACCTATGTGTAAGTTCTAGAAATGACTGTCTCCAACTCTTCCCGTGTACACTGATGAAAAGGAGAGACCATATCATATTGTCTAAAAAGCTAGTAATCTTGATAGAGTTTAATTTTATAACGTAATGTTTATGCTTAGAATGTAATAAACGTTCAAATGTGTATTTTACAGAATATCCTTCATCCAAAAACCTCATTTGTTATGTGTATATCCCAAATATAGCGGGCACTCTGAATGGTGCAACAGAAATGAGACTTGCTCCACAATTCAATAGTTAAACATTATTGAAAGCCTGTTGGTAAGTGTTACGGACTGAATGTTTGTTTCCCCCCCAAATTCACCTGTTAAAGCCCTAACCACCAATGTGATAGCATTAGGATGTGGGGTCCTAGGAAGTAATTAGGTTTAGATGAGGTCAGAAGGGTGGGGTCAATGATGGCACCACATATTGGACTTGCCACCTTTCAGAACTGTGAGAAATCAATGTCTAATGTTTAAAGCCACCCCCGATCTGTGGTATTTTGTTACGGCAGCTTGAGGAGATTTAGACATAGGGAATATCAGATAGTCCTGGTGTGTGCAAGGGATTTACTTGAGGTGAATATAATTTAACATTTTTATATTTACAATTATTTTTAGTACATAGTTTATCCTCTGGGAAAATAAGTAACAAAAATTAATAGTTTATAGCTATATTGATACAATTATACTAAAAAGCTAGTTTTACACACAAGAAAACTGAATGTGAAAGAGATTAACCAAACGAAATCTTCTAAATCCAAATCTCAAGTTACTTCCTTGAAAAGAATATGCAGACTTGTTCGAGAGAAGTTTTTAGAGTAAGATTTTTCCAATTGTGACTACTAGATCATATATAGGTATATAAAAAGTCCCCTATGAGAATAATAATTTGTGTTTACTGTGTTAAAGAAAAAAAATAATGTATCAATACAAGTGTAGGAGCAGCATAAATACTATAACTTACCAATTGGATATAAATTCTTCAGCTGAGACAGTACATACCCTGGGTTGTACAGAAGTGCAGCAAGGGCAGAAAGTTCACCAGGAAATCCTCCAATAGTGGGTCTGCAAGCTGTAAAAGCCATGTGTCAGTTCTGTTTTTAAGAGGTTAAGAAATGAAGAATGAAGGAAAGAGGGAGATGGAAAAAGGGAGAAGAGGGAGGGAGGGAGGAAGGAAGAAAGAGAGGAAAGAAGGTAGATGAGCGAAAAGAATATTTAAACAAACATTTATTAAATAGCTACTATGAGTGAAACTTTATGAAAGCCATGGGGAAGTAGGAAGGAGGCAAAAGCCCTTAAGATGCTAATTTCAGAGGCATGAACAATTGTTTCTTTTTATCCAACTGATTGTTTTGTATCGTATAGTCACAGTCTAAGAAGTTTATCTTAAGCACGGTTCGACTTTAACATTCCAAAACACAAGCCATATAAGTTAAAATTTAATAATTTATGAAAAAGAAAACATACCCACCCACCCAGACACACACGTTCTTTTGATTCGTAGAGTCAGCAATCGCAGTCAAAGACTTGATGTTGTTCCCTAGGCAAACCTATAATACCATAAGTGGATGCATGTTAGCTCTCAAATTACATTAATCTCCTCAGAGTATTAACTAAATAATACATTTCAGTCTCCTCCCACCACTTTTGGGAAGAGATAGAATGTTGAAACAAAAAAATGATGTAAGATCAAAGACATAATGTCATAAACATGTGCACACCCAGCCTAACCCTCATATGGTTCACTCCCCAAATGCAACCACATTATGTGCCTACCTTACAATGAAGATGAATTCTATGTCTTAACTCTAATTAGCCAAATTAGAAGAGTTGAAACTTTCAGATGAATTTACTTAGTCTCATCTAAATCTGGTTTTTAAATCTTATATTACACTTCATTAGGGCGATTTTCACTTAAAGACCTATCTTCAAAATCAGAATGAAAGACGTCTTAAAATTGTCTTGGTATCTTCTCACTGGTATGCAGATCTCCATAACTATAGCTATGCCTATGGAGCCACTAGTTGATCTCAACCCTGAAGTCATCCTATCTTTGCACTTCAGATTTTAGAAACTAATAAATTTCTACATTGTTTGTGCCAGTTTCAGACAGATTTTCCATTATATAAAGCCAAAAGTATCCTAATTGATTTACAGAGTTTCCCAAAAGGATAATCATTCTGTCCAGAAGCGTGCGGTGCAGGCTAGACAGGAAGAAGTAAGCACTTGGAACTATAAACTGGCTTGAGGTAGCAAGAGTCGACTCTACCTGATGAGCTGAAGTGCAACTCAGTAGGAAGAATACAGACAACAGATGGTAACGCAAGTAAACATTTGGCCTCCTGACTGCTCAACACAATGTAATGAAGGTGCCTCTACAGGCAGTACTCTGAAACTCAGCGGAGCAAGCGATAAATCTGTCACAATGTTCTGTCCCAGCTACAGAGCCAGTGTTTAGGAAAAATTATCCAATTCTTAGAAGGAGAGACAGATAAGAGCAAAACCTGAATCTGACTGATTCTGCTACTAGTTAGATAACAAAAACAGAACTTGGGTACCAGTAATAAGAGTGACAGGGAGAAGAAGAGAGAAGGGAGAAGGAAGGGAGATTTGTATGAACAAAGGGGCAAACTCTGCTAAACTGGGGATACATTTGGAGCAGAAGTTAGTCTAGCAGGAAAGTTAACTTGTTCTTGATCACCGATTGAGCATTTTAAATCTGTCTTGACTAAAGTCAGGCTTGGTCCTAGAGGCTAGAACAAGGCAGAAAGAGTGTCCTGATGTGGCAAGGTATCTCTTCAGTAGAAGAGCAGGAATTCAGGAACTGAGAAGCCTCTAGGTCCTAAAATGGTGGCAGAGTCATCTGGAAAGCTAATGTTACTTCATAACCACTTGATCTTAACAAGTTGACACTTGGAAATCACTTACCCTAGTTCTTGGACTTTTCACAGGCCTGTGTAGTTAAAACTAACATTTCAATTTAATCCCATAGCTGATCAGCTAGAAGGATTGGACCTAGAGACAACTTAAAATTTAAAAAATAAATTGAATCCTCAAAGAAGTGCACCAAAGAGAACGGGGGATGATAGATCAATGAGAACACAAGCCATTCCTTCTATTTTTCCTGCATTTGCTGAGCTCCTATTTAATACATCGTAGCAGGATCAAATTATATGAACTACAGCTAAAACTAGCAATAGAAAAAAAGCTTTTCAAAACTTGTCAATGTTTAAACTAACTTCATCACAGGCCACTGAAATTACTAGGAAGATAAGACACATGTAACTATCATTGTTTAAAATGATTTTTCAAATTAATCTTTTTTGCATGAATTTTGCATTAGTATCCAGACCATTTGAAGTTCAAGCCCCTATCAGGGTTATTTCCCCCAACTTTTCGCTTCTTCCTAACATGACACCTAAATTCAGGAGAAAAACATAGCACAGTTCATTGTCTGACTGCTAGTCTCTGCTCTTTGCTTGTCTTGTATGGTGTCCTGCTGATGAATTCAGAGGCTGGTAAAAGATGTGGGATGTTGTCTTAGCACTGGCAGTCTACGATTATAGCTCCTAGGATCATAGTTATGTTCCCTGGTCCGTTGGTTCCATTCCTCTATTTGCAGGCACCACACATCTCCGATTCTTGGGCACAAGCTTCATATGCTGCTTCAGTTAAGATGTCTATTTTGCAACTCCATATTCAGAGTCACCTCACCCCTCAAAATGACAGCTTCGTGAGAGGCATGAAATCTCTCATCTCAGCTATATTTTTTCGCTAATGTGTGTTACTAAGAACTTCTATATCAATCACACATCAATGAAAGTCCACAGGGAAGTGGTGGTGTTATTTCCGGCTTTTCCACTTGAACACCAGCCTCCATCAATGCCATAGTATACCTTGCACAGTTAGACAATGTGGATTTCAACCATGATTTGTGAGTGAGAGCCAAGACATATGTTTCTCATACCCTGTCCTTTTAGGGTCTCCATTATATCATAACTCCTGTTGAAACCATGTAAAGAGAACTTGCTTCAGTTTGTTGAGAAGTTAAGAGGTAGCAGATAAGAGAATTCCCTTGCATCATATCCTCAGTCCTCTCAATTCTATGTCTTAAATGCAAACTAAAACTCAGATCTCTAAAGTTTCTTTTGATACATACATATGCTCAGTTTAGGGAAAGATGGTTAGATTGTCATCTTTATATGAATTGAAAAAACAATAAAAAATTACCTTCTTTTTCTTCACGTTACTTTTTGTCTATCCCAAACCTCTTCAAAGTAGTGAAATATGTCTTGATACCCTCAGGGGAAAATAGTGCAAAAAGAAGGAGAGAGACACAGTGATTCATATATTTTAAAAATATTATTTGTATTTTATTAGTTAAATGCATTTATAATATTCCAGAGCAGTCCAATAAGCTCTGTAAATTATAAACAACTTCTCTAATCAAATCACCGATTATTAAACATTTGACAAATATATAGTATAATTTTAAGCTCTTATTTGGGCTGTTGATCAGTTTCTCATACGTGAAATTCCTGTATATACTAATTTTACTTTCTCTCTCTCTAGTTATTTCTTTTCTTATTCTTCTGGAGGGCTTCTCATTTTCAAATACCACATCTCAGGGCTGAGTTTCAAAATTGTGTATGCATTACCATTTGGATATACAACTGAAATTTCAAACTCAGTAAGTTAAGACCATAGTGAATACTCAAAATATCATTTAAATTAAAACATTATTTTTATCATATTAATATCTACACCTAGTTTTAAAAAATAGTATTGCAAGATTTATACATAAAGATAGTAATCTCTTACATCAAGACTCAACATCTCTAAATCCTGTTTCCCAATGTCAATCATTTTCCAATTTTTTAGCTATTCTTATTGCTTGCCTCCATATTTCTATAAAATATGTTTATACAGCTGTGTCTGGGATTTTAAATTTTGTTATATATTATTATTCCAAATTATTTATACCCCATATCTACCCTTCATGTTATAAAAGAAAATTAAATGGTTCTATTGCTAGCACCATTGTTGTTCTGGTTTTCCATTACCTGCAGTCAAAAGTAATTTTAAATGACACACAATGACCACAATGACAACATTATTGGAAAATTCCATCTTCTGCTTTACCCAAATAACTACCCTGTCCTTCAAAATTCAGGTCTGGAGTCTTCTTTTCCTATGAAGTTCACACTATCACCACTATTACCCTACACACACACACATACACACACACATACGCAATTTGTATCTTTTCTCCCATGACACCACTGGAATATCTTTATCACTGCTCTCACTTCATTATGTTAAAGTTGTTAACCACTTGTCTGACTTTCCTAAGAGACTATAGCTACTAAATAGTGTAGTCGAGTGTCACTCAACTTTTATTATTGTGGGTAACTATGGAAGATTTTTAGAAGTCATTCAGTACACATTTACTGAGTTGAATTTTTCAGAGTTCCTGACTCCAGTGCTTGTTATTCTTTTATTTCATGCCTCAGAGTCCTTCATAGGTGCTTCACACGTCTACCATAAACAGCTGCTCACTACAGCAAAAATCTCAGAGAAATTGGTAAGGAGGAATTTTATTTAGGGTTATATCATAATCTTGAAGGAGAAAGAAAGGTGCATGTATAGTTTGAAACTTCCTCCTTCCAGATGATTCAAACATGCCCCTCCATAACCTACCCTAGATGACAGTCACTGTTCTAAATATCTTACCGAAAGATGATGAGATGTTGAATCTCAAATTTTTATCTCTATAACTGTTCTCTTAGCTGAACTCAAATCATGCTGAGTGTCTCCAATTAGACTCCTCTGCACTTCAAACTCAGAATTTCCAAAACTTCTTTTAAAACCTGCTACTTTTCCTTGAAATGCTATCTCTTGTAATATAACCATAATTTAACTAGTCACTCCACTCAGAACCTTGACAATCATTCTTAGGCTTCTCTCTTTCCCTTATCTACTATACACAATGTGTTGTCAAATTCTAATTCAATTCCATCTTCTAAGTCTCTCACAAATCTACTAAACCCTCTCTAGTCCCACTGCTGAAGTGTTGGCTGAGGCCATGTAAGTTTCCCGCCTGAAATCTTAGGCCTCCTGACTGCTTCTAGCCTTGCTCAATTCTACAGTGCTGCAGCGTGAGCTTTCTGCAGTGAAAATCTGGTCATACAACTTTCCTGCTTAAAATTCTTTGAAAACACTAAGGAGAAAACATAATAAATCTTCTTAGTTTCAACTCTGACTCACATCCCAAAGAGTTATCTCACGCCAGGCTGATAGAGGTGATGTCATGTAAGATGTCAACTAATGAACACCGTTTAAATTTGCCTAGACAAACAGTTTCTCATTGTGAAAAAAAATACCATTCTAAAAAGTGGTTGTGGTCCAGCAATGTGAAAAATGTTGAATCCCAATAAAGTTTATGTTTCCACCACAGGGCTTCTTCACTGCCTCCTGGGATGCTGAAGCCCACTCTCACGCCAACACTGAGCATACTCATAAGCAAAGGGATTGGGTGTTGACAACCTGGATTGGACTCCTTGCTGTTTCTTCACCTTTGGGAAAGGAACAGAATCGATTCTAAATTTTATTGCTTATGAGCAGCTCCAGAAGTTTATGTCTCTCAGCTTTATCTCAAGGAACTCCCCACCATGGTGAGCTAGAGCTCATTGCCCACTCCCTTTTCCACTCTCTACTGTAGCAGAATACTGTAAAACTTAAGCTTACGACTTAAACAGGCCTGAGTGTCAGCCTTACAATAGGAGTAGAGTCGGGAGTGGTTGACAGGAAAGAATGAATACCTTGTTGTCCCAAATTGTATATGCATCTAAATAAAGTCATCCAATCTCAAGACAGGAGTGAAGGTGAAGATTTCCTGAGTCCAGGAAACTTGGCAACCCAGGATCCACAAACTGCCCCAGGACTGATCCAGGCTCTCAATTCACACTTATAGAAGGTTTCCACTCATGCAGCCATGAATCGCACCCAGTTTCACTCCTATGATAGGTAGCTACCCTTTGGGAACAGTTGAATATGGGATGTCCACAAACTCTTTTGAGTTACCAAATGAACTACAAATCATCAATCAGAAACAGGTTTTAGCCGGGTCTGGTCCCATGGCCTAGTGGTTAAGTTTGGGCTGCTCTGCATCTGTGGCCAGGGTTTAGTTCCTGGGTATGGACCTACACCACTTGGCAGCAGCCATGCTGTGGCAGTGACCCACATACAAAATAGAGGAAGATTGGCACAGATGTTAGCTCAGAGCAAATCTTCCTCAGGAAAAAAAAAAGAAGAAGTAAAGATTTTCTTCAAAACAGAGATTATTTTGAAACAAATTGCAACACTCTTCTTGGGTCTCTATTAACACACAATGAAACATGATAACCAATTAATTGTGTCTCCTTCTATGTTAACTCCATTTTTTTTTCTTTCACCTTAGCTACATTATTCCCATCTACTCCAGCTTCTACATATTTCCTCTCTTTATTTTCTTTCTATTAATGACTCAATCATCCAACACTGACTTTTCTTTCCTTGATAATTGAGCTTTTGACAGAAATTAAACATTGCTCCTAACCCTTGAAAAGTGTTTCCTTTTGCATTATTTTCTGTTCAAATTGAAATTAACATAGCAATTATTCCTAGAACAGTGTCAACCATCATAAATTTCAACTCCCCAAAAAACTTTTCAAAGGTTATAAGCAAACAAATATAATTTTAAAAAATTTTATCTTGCCCACTTTCAATTTAATTTCATCTTTTATTATTATTTGCTCCACATTATAAATGTTTTCATTTTATCTTAGATAACCTCTTGTTTTCTTAATTTAGGGAAAATCTTAAAACTATCTAACATGAGACAGCAAAATATCTCAAAGTATTATTCTTACCTCAAAATTCTTAGGAGCATTTCATTGTTTGCTATTGGTCAAATCCAGGAGAAAACTGAGGTTTTGAATGAGAAAACTCTATTTTAACTCAGTTGGACACACTGCCTGGAAGGAAATATAGTCCTTAACTCAGACTTTACTGATTGACTTGAGGATGTCAACGAATCCTCTAAAATCAGACAAAAAAATTTGTGAATATTCATATCCATTGTTTCTCTTAGGATGATAGTTTACAAGTTTCAAAAGATTCTCAAATGTGCTTTTATAGAAAGTGTGTTACCACTGAAGTCTGTCACACAAGAAACACATTTGAGAAGAATAGTGAGCATTATATTTGATAAGCATAAATATTCTTTTAAACTTGGGCTTACAGCATCTTTTCTTTGGCAATATTAACCTGTATCTTTACAAAAATCTCTCTTTATAATAGCACTGAAAAAATGACACTATAATTTCCGTATCAAAGTCTAAATGGATTTGGACAGATTCCTTGTTTAAACTCACGCATGCTGAGAAAACAGTTATAAAAACCATGTCTTTAAGAAAGATATAAAGCTCATTGTCAAAAATTCAGACTAATGACCCAATAACATTCTGATGGTTTTCATTGTGAATTACCCTTTTTTGTCATGTTCAGGATTTTTTAAGTAACATGTATACCATAAGTGGCATTTGTTATTCTACACATTTATAGATTTTGACAAGCTTATTATCCAATCTGATCCATACCACACCAAAGTTGTCAGGACACTATCTTTCTCAACAGGCAGGTCTAACAGTTTAAGTGACTTCTAGTCATAATCACAGAATAAGTAAATTACGGAGCTGAGTGTCATACCAAAGAATTCGAATATGGAGTCTAGCCTTTTCTGTCTATAACCACTCTGCCTTCTTGGACAGACAGAGGCAAAGAAACTATTTTTATTATTGTCTCCAGGAGATACTCACAACTACTACTATTTTTTTTAAGAGGACCACTCAAATGAGAAACATCATTATATGTTATCATGATGTAATGAAATGGTATCATACATTAATTTTCAAGAAATTCTTTTCCTTAATTAAACATCAATTATTATACGTACACATATACACAAACAATACACACACACACAACTTTGATAGAGGATTTTAAAAAATATATACTTACATTCTTCAATAGAATTATTGAGGACAGTGTCTTTCTTACGATGAACCAGGAGCAACATTTTTGAGGATTGCTTACTGTGTTAGGCTGCAATTCAATGGTGCGCAGTGGAACCACGGGTGAGGAACTCTTTGCTCCCCATAGGAAACGCCCACAGACAAAATTACAAATGTTGATTTTATCTCTTCTCTTGTCTTTCTCAACACTAGGTGACATCTTACATTTTACTTCCTCTCACTCTGTTTCCTCTGTTTGCCTGTCTCACCCTCCCAATGGATTTCTAGTAGCCTACTAGAAGTTAACTAAGGGAAATCCAGATAACCAAACCTGTTCAATCAGTTAATTTCATTCATGTGTTTAGCCCTTTCCTTCCTGGAGACTTGAAGGTAAAGTTCATGAGCTGTCATGAGACATGATTTAATACGATTCCTAGTCAGGGCTGACTGCATATATGCAACATTACTATCATGCTATATCATGCATAGTTCAGGAAATATGTAGGAAACCAGTAGGAAGGGTTAAAGAGGACGACATAGAACAGATTACCTTTTCCATGCTAAGTGGATTGATTTTTCTCCATCTTCCTCTGCGCAGAACTCCTGCAGGGGCCCGCCCAGTGGCGCAGCGGTTGAGTGCGTATGTTCCACTTCAGTGGCCCGGGGTGCCAGTTCAGATCCCAGGTGCAGACATGGCACTGCTTGGCAAGCCATGCTGTGGTAGGCGTCCCACATATAAAGTAGAGGAAGATGGGCATGGATGTGAGCTCAGGGCCAGTCTCCCTCAGCAAAAAGAGGAGGATTGGCAGCAGTTAGCTCAGGGCTAATCTTCTTCTTCTTCAAAAAAAGAGAACTCATGCATTCTTTTGACTGTCATAGAAATGAATGAAATATACACATTACCCCACTCCCTTTGATCAAATTGTGGGACTATTGCTGACAGGAAAACCTAGGAAAACTTTATATTTCAGCTTACCTTCTATTAGTATTTCTCAGAGTGGGAGTTGTTAATATCAAGAGTCTCTCCATTGGCCTGCAGGATGATTCCTGTAGTATATTGTTTATATTATGATAGAGTATATTTTATTTTAGACAGAAATAAATATATCTTTTGTCTCTTCCCACTTTATGTATGCATGCCTGGTAGAAGGTAAGCAATTACAAATATTTGTCTTAAAAATTTAGTAAAATCTACATGAGAAAAGCATACATTTTACTTTTAAATTTTTTATCCTTCTGAAAATATTTATGGTGATTGTCAAAAGCATACAAACTACTTTGCACCTATGAAAATGTTTTACAAACACATCTAAATGATATATTATTGCTCAATACATATCAAATAAAACCCACAAGTAACTTAGCACTATTCACTTTAATGAGCATAAATAGCGCACAAATAGTGTTTTTACACGAGGCATGTTCTGCATGATCAGAGTTTCAGCTGAATTCCATATTTAGAGGAAGGAAAAACCTTCAAAGAAATAAACATATTTGTTATGCTATTATTTGTTTCTGTTGCATCTAGATCTGAATCATTCCTCAGATTTGCAGTTCTTCTAAAGCAATGATGAATTTAAGTAGAGGCATATGTCAATAATGGGAAATTTGTAAGCCCTCTTGAGATGAGGTCCAGAAGTCATAATTCCCATGACAGTCTTCCAGCCAACCCCTTCCTGCCTCTTGGGTGATCTTGGGTGCTGGGCTGAGAGAACAGATTCTAGGAGCTGTAACAAATAAGCAGCCCATAACTTCAGGCACTTCCTGGTAGGAGGGAAACTAAACCAGCTCACCTAGCCCACCAAGGGAAACATTTGCCCTAGGGCTTGGCCTATTCCTGGTAATATTTCACAGTTTTGTTTTCCTTGGGTGTTAAGACACAGGGCTCTGCTGGGCCATGTCATAGCCTTAGGCAAAAGGAAAGATCAATACTGATCACGTCTTTTATTTTAAATTTTTTACAGTTTGTTCATCACTTCTTGCATTTTGCAGTAACTTTTATTTTTTAAAATATAGCATTACAATATTATTTATCTTGATTGCTAAGTTTTTGTGGCGCCCCTTAAGTTTTGCATCTGAGCCAGGTACCTCACAATATCTGTTGACTGAATGCTGATTCTATATCTTTTGGGTGAACCCTAGGAGTCTGTCTTCTTAGAAAATTATTTTAGAGTGTGGTCCGTGGACTCCTAAGTCAGAACTTGCAGAATCACCAGCATCTCATCTGCTTTACCCTAGACCTGTCATGGTAATAAGAGAGCTCCTTAAGTAGAGTCACACAGTCTCCTTTTGTATCTCTGTCAAAGCCTAAATTAATAGGAAACATTGAGTAGATTTGTATTAAATATATATTGGCATGGTCATTTGTGGCTTTTCATCTGTTTCTATAGAATCTAGACAAGTGGTATTTAAAAAATGGTCCCCAAAGAAGTCACTGCTTCTTTGTTCTTTTCAATCTCTTTGCTAACACTTTTCAAAATGTCATCACTTTCTGTTTGAAATACCTATAAAAGTGAAAAAGCCAGGGGCAAAGTGGAATGAAACATTATACTTTGCTGTTAGCATAATGTGAGTATCAATTATACACAGTCAAAATGTGGTGTTTGAAAACATTTTACTTTATAGTTTGTTTTCTCATTTATTAAATATTTATTGAATACCCAATCTTGTGTGAGATTACAAACAAATGAAAAATATATTAAGAAATAAGAAACAATCTAAGCTGAGGTTGGTAATGTAAAGCTTGAAAAATAAACCCAGAGGAACTATAAAATATTTATTAGTTCAAAACCAAGTTAGATAGCCTAAAATTTCTAAGACTTCATGGGATCTCATTAATGCATGGAAAATTTGGCTGTAAATCCATTATTTCCAATTTATAAACTAAAGGTAACGTTTAAACTCACAAAACTTATACAGGAAACAAATGCAAAACTGAAAAAGTTTCACATCACAAACTTTAAAAGTCTTTTGAGGAGTTTTGCACAGTACAGCGGATTGTGACAAATCATAAAAAAGACTGAGGTTAAAATGGCTGTGTGTTAAACAAAATATGAACTACAGAGGCAGAGAATTAAACATCAATGCTTTTATTTCTTTCACATTTTTAAATTAAAGATGAAATGTCAAGACTGGAGTATCAGTTTATCCAGGAATTCTCACGCTCTCATTGTGTCAAAAAAGCACTAATTCTGAAGTCTTTGGGAAATCTTAAAATTACCCAAATCTTTGGGCAATCTTAAGGAAGCTACGAGTTGAAGACATATTATTACAGCCACAATCCATTCATTAACAAAATCCTCAATGTTCAGTCATCTATGCCTCCACTTCCTTCCTCTCCTCCACACAGGAAAAGAGCAAGTAAGAATGGCCCAGACAGGAGCTGGAGACCGACACGCAGTCCAAGGAGATTCATTTAACCTGGGGCAGAGATTTATTGAATCTCTCCTATATTCTGAGAACTGTGCTGGAGGTCAAATTGGATTCACAGACAGATCCTCAATATCCAGCTCTCCAGAGTTCCAAGGCCCCTCTTTGATGAATCTGACCTAGTCAAGTTCAGAATAACTAACTGTTCGGGTCAGTTGAGTTGGAATCAGGGCAGAGGGCCAGAGGCATCTTTTCTCCTCCATAATTGGAAGTATACATTCCCTGTTGTTAAAGCAAGACTAAAACTTAATAAATAAGTAAATAAGCAGAACCAAACTCTACATCATTAATTTTCACCAGAAGACTCATAAGTAGCAATGGATTAATTTGTACAGTATCTGTTACAGATTCGCAACACATTTCGTTTTTCTCATAAGTGTAAGTTCTCCTGCTGTTTCTCTTCTTCAGAATCAGTCATGTCCTTACTCCTTTGTTCTGTTCTCACCCTCATCTATTCACGTTCTACACACTATCACAAGGAAGCCTATCCCCTCCGAAGTTCTCTACTAACCATGGGATGATCATGCTCCCCCCAAAATATCTCAAGTACAAAATTTACTCTTAACTTCTGTTTTTATTTATACTAGTGTCTAATCTTGACCTAGAATCAGAGTCATCTCTAAAGTCCAAAATTGAATGTGTTTTTTCTTTTCCTCAGCTACATTCTTTATGTTTCTTACCGGTCAGTGACAAACATATCCACCCAATCTCCCAAGCTAGCAATCACTCTTGTCTCCCCCAAACCTCAAGATGGAAACAGGACTGGCATCCATAAAAAGTGTTAAGAACAATGTATAGATAAACAAATTGATGCCATTGTGCACTTAATTTTATTCATCACTTTATAGTAACTACTTACCACAGAGCTAAATTGGCAAGAACAATTTGAAAAACTTAATTACGTGAGGGTTTATATATGGTTTATAATTTCACTTACTTCTTTTAATTCAAATGTTTACGGATTTTTTTCTAAAAGTATACCCCAAATACAAATATGCTGTAGAAATTTTGAACCATTTTTCTGTCAAGAATAATACTTTTCACTTATATAGTCATTAATACTTCCGGTTTTCAGAGCAGCCTGAATAAAGAGCCTTGCCAAGTAACTAATTACATTTTTTATTGCTTTTAGCTCATTTAGGCTTCTATTGGGAGGTCTGCTTGAGACTAGTTCATTCGTCAGCATGTGTCTAATAGAGTTTAGGTGCTTTGTCAATTCTGCGTCTTGCCATGTAGTTTCCTACCTTTATTTAACTAATTCCCTGTAATCATTTTGTTCTACTTCTAACATCAGATGGGAAACTGTACAAAGTGTTTGCCTAGAATGTGGAGCTAATGTATTATCTTTAGTATCTGATTCTCTCTAATGATTAACTGGCTATGTAATTTCTTAAGCACCTTAGTAATCCCTACTGGGCGAAACAACAGTTTATTTGAGTGAGGAAGGTTGAAAGAACCTCCTCTCTCCTCATCTTGGCTCCCCTGCTGCAGAAAGAGACCAGCTACAAATAAAACTTCACCAACAGAGCCTAAAGAGCTTTAGCTTTTCCATCCAAGCAGAAGGTGCATAAATACTGCACACAGGTTTCTTAACAAAATATCTTTTTTCCCCAAAAGGATATTACATTCTAGGGATAGATTTCATCTGAATGCTGTCTTCTCCTAAATAAAGAGAGTGACTTTTACAGATAAACCCCCCTCTGCTACACTTTACCACCTCCATCACCATAACCCAGAGATAAGAGATGAAATAAAAAGAAAATATGGAAAGCAGACGGAGCAGTGAACTGCAAGGAGACAACATACACCGGACAAAAGCACCTCTCAGAAATAATGTTGATAAAGACATTGTACTTTGAAGAAAACTTGAAGCAAGTTTACTGAGAAATACACTGCTGTCAGAAATAAAAGCTAAAATAAAGAAGCAATCATTAAAATGCATAGTGTTGAATGTGAACAGAAAAGGAAAGGAAATACATAAATAAACGCATGATGTAAAATCAGCACTGCCAAAGGAGATTTAGACAGACGTTGATCAACGGAAGTTTTCCTTAGACATACGTGGCTGAGAGCTTCATTTCTTATACTGAGGAAGAACTGGCAGATCGTAGCATATCCATAATGTGAAATGTGCTTCAGTTTCTACAGAGTAATTTTATACATTTATTATAATTGTAATGTGGTTCATACTTTCTCAAATATTTTTATAAATTCAACATTCTAGTGCCCAAAGTGGGAAAATCAGGTAAATGACAGGAGCTTGTTGAATGCTGGCACCCCAAAAATATCACTCAAACAGCCTAGTCATCAGACAAAGATAGGTATGCATTATCTCAGCAAGGGCCGGCACAGCTGTGCCAGAGTCAGCCTCTCAGACAGAGAAAGGTGAAGTCAGGATATTCATAAGGTTTTGGAATCTGGTTTAAGGCGTGTCTTTCACTAAATGTGGTAGGCAGGGGTGAGGCAGGGGATGGGCTTGATTAGAATTGGGTCAGGGTTATAATATACTAGCTTAGGATTAATGGATATGGCGAGGCCTGGATTTTGGTAAAGATGCTTCAGAGTTTGGAGAGTAAACAATCTGTTTCTGTTATCTTTTTAAGAGTTCAAAAGCTTGATGCTCATCTAAATGATTATCTCCATAACAATAAAGTTACTTGCAACCTTTATCTTCCTGAGACAGAATTTCTTAGAATAATAAAATCATGTTGATGTAGTCAGTGAAATGGTAAAGTCAGACTGTTTAATTTAATATGTAAAGAGTAATCTATGTGGATGTAGTTGGTTTTAGTTTTAAACCTACATAAATAAAGCTATATTTTATGTTCAACTTCTGCTGGTTTACATTCAAGTTGCTGAGCTAGTCTCTCTCTCTCTCTCTTTCTTTCTCTGACTTATATCTAGGGATTCAGAGAAGACGGCAGGAAAGATAGTGCACTTGAGAGAGGTTGTAAAATTTATTTTGAACATAAAACATGTAATGGAGTAATGGAAATTCTGGGCAAGGTAACAGTACAAACAAAAGTGCAGATTTTAGAAATTTTAGGACATGATAAGGGAATAGAGAGTAGTCCATTGTCCTAAATGGTTGTAATTAACATTGATAGAGCTCTTTTTCTTTTCAAAGGAGCAAAGTGAATGTTTTAGGATATGTCAATGCAATAACAAGCAGGGCTTAAATGCCAGATTTACAGATTTCTACTTAATATACTATTTTACCTATAAGGAAAGCAGGTCAATGATCTCTTCTGAAATGCCTACTTCCTTTTATAATACGGAACCTCCAATATACTGGCAAGGAATGTCAGCATCGTGGTGGAGTGAACTTGCCTGAGATTCTCTCTCCTCCAACATACAGCGAAAAGGGACATTCATATTCCAACAGAGGACATCCTAGCACAACACAAAAATGTCAGAGAGATACATGCAGGCACATGATGGAGGGCAGAGAGGCTGGAGACGCCCTCAGAAGAGCTGGAACAGGATAAGAGAACTTCATTCCCTCCCCTAATACACTGCAACCTGCAACTGTGAGAGGCCTCAGAGAGAAAAGGAACGGGGGAGTGGATGTTCATTCAAGGGAACATCAAAGACTCGCAAGGGCCCATGCAGCCAAGAGGGAAGACTTCTACTGCGGTGAGAGTTTTTGCAAGGGGTGACCTCATCAAGCCAACACCACAGGAGAGCAGATAGCAAGAGAAGAGTGAGAAAGCCCTAACAGCAGGCAGGAAAAAGCATACCTCCCGCCACCCACCCCATGCCTACTGCACTGCCTGGGATCTCAGCTGAAGGCAGAGGACTCAGAATACACAGCTCTGGACCCCCACCCAGGTGCGATAGGCAGTAACTGCAACCAAATAATATCAGGATGCTAAGACCAGAGCCAGCCCCTCTAGCAATATCAAACGTATCAAATCTCCACACCAGAGAGAACACGACAAGTACCCAGAATTCAGTCCTGAGGACGTAGAAATATGTACTCTAAATGACAAAAAATTCAAAATAGCTGTCATCAAAAAACCCAATGAGGTAAAAGAGAATGTAGGGAAACAACTCAACGAGTTCAGGAGCTGCTTCACAAAAGAGATTGAAACTATAAAGAAGAATCAACCAGAAATATTAGAGATGAAAGACACTATGAAAGAGAGCAAAAAAAAATACAGATTCTGTGAATGTTCAAGCAGACATCAAAGAGGAGTGTATCAGCTTAATTGAAGACAGATATATTGAAATGCTCTAGAAATGAAGAAAGTCTCCAAGAAATATCCAACTCAATTAGGAAATGCAGCATAAGAATTATAGGTATTCAAGAAGTAGAAGAGAAGGACAATGCAGCAGAAAGTGTGTTCAAAGAAATAATAACACATAACTTTCCAAAGCAAGGGAAATCCATGTGGAAGAGGCTTTCAGATCTCCTAGATATATCAATGTGAAAAGATCTACTGCAAGCCATATAGTAGTAAAACTGGCAAATATGAAAGACAAAGAAAGAATACTAAGGGAAGAAAATAACCTACAAAGGAACCCCTATCAGGCTTTCAGCAGATTTCCCTGATGAAACCTTAAAAGCTAGGAGAGAATGGAATGATATATTCAAATCTTTGAAAAACAAAAGTTTTCACCCAAGAATACTCTATCCAGCATAAATATCCTTCATGGGGCCAGCCCTGAGGCCAAATGGTTAAGTTCACATGTTCCGTTTCAGTGGCCCAGGGTTCGGATCCTCAGTGTGGACATGGCACCACTCATTAGGCCATGTTGAGGCAACGTCTCACATGCCACAACTAGAAGGACCCACAACTAAAATATACAACTATGTACTGGGGGATTTGAGGAGAAAAAAGTGGGAAAAAAATTGGCAACAGTTGTTAGCGCAAGTGCCAATCTTTAAAAAATAATCCTTCAGATAGCATGGAAAAATAAAAACTTTCCCAGACAAACAAACGCTAAGGGACTTTGTAGCCATGATACCCTCCATACAAGAAATTCTCAGGGAGGCCCTCATACCTGAAAAAAAAAAGGGGGGATAAAGGGGTTACAAATCACAGAGTAAGGAGATAAATAGGTAGACAGAATCAGAATAGAATAGCAGATACTCAAATAGAGCATTATAGATAAAGGGAAGGAAAACAGCAAAAACAAAGATAATCTTGTCATTTTAACCACAAACTCACAACACAAATGGAATAAGATGTGAGAAAAACAACTTAGCAGGGGAGGAGGAAAGGGACTGAATCAGTTTAGACTAGGGAAATAGGAGGCCATCAGAAAATGGACTATCTTATACACGAGATTCTGAATACAAACCTCATGGTAAACACTAAACAAAAAAGCAGAGCAAAGACACAAATGACAAACAAGGAGAAAACAAAGAAACACATCATAAAAACCTACATAATTCAATGGTAGACCAAAATACACAGGACAAGAAACAAAGGAATGCAGAAGAACCAGAAAATGAGTGATAAAATGATAGCATTAAGCCCTCATGTATTGATAATCACCCTAAACGTAAATGGATTGAATTCTCCAATAAAAAGACATAGGCTGGTGACATGGATTAAAGAACAAGACCTAACAATATGCTGCCTCCAGGAAACACATCTAAGCTCCAATGACAAACACAGACTCAGAGTGAAGGGATGGAAGATGATACTCTGAGCTAATGGCACACAAAAGAAAACAGGTGTTGCGATACTTATATCAGACAAAGTAGACTTCAAGATAAGTCAGGCAAAGAGAGACAAAGAGGGGCAGTATATAATGATCAAAGGGACACAGAAGAAATAACACATAAATGTCTGTGAACCCAACACAGGAGCACCAAAAGTTATAAAGAAACTGTTAACAAACCTAAAAGAAGATATTAATAGTAATACAATAATAGTAGGGGACCTCAACACTCCACTCACATCAATGGATAGATCATCCAGACAGAAAATCAGCAAGGAAACAGTGGAATTAAATGAAAAGCTAGACCAGTTGGACTTCATAGATATATATAGAACACTCCATCCAAAAACAGCAGAGTACACATTCTTCTCAAGTGTGCATGCAACATTCTCAAGGATAGACCATATGTTGGGAAACAAAGAAAGCTTCAATAAATTTAAGAAAATTGAAATAATGACAAGCATCTTTTCTGATCACAATGCTATAATATTAGAAATTAATTACAAGAAAAAAGCTGAGAAAGGGATAAAGATGTGGAGACTAAACAACTTGTTATTGAATAAGTAATGGATCATTGAAGAACTTAAAGGAGAAATGAAAAAAAATCTGGAGACAAATGATAATAATAACATACCATACCAACTCATATGGGATGCAGCAAAAGCCATATTAATAGGGAAATTCATCACAATACAGGCTCACCTGAACAAACAAGAAAAATCCCAAATAAGCAATCACAAGTCACACCTAAGTGAATTAGAAAAAGAAGAATAAACAAAGCCCAAAGTCAGCAGAAGGAGAGAAATAATAAAAATCAGAGCAGAAATAAATGCTATTGAAACAAAAAAGGAAGTAGAAAAGATCAATGAAACAAAGAGCTGGTTCGTTAAGAAGATAAATAAAATTGGCAAACCCCTAGCCAGACTTACAAAGAAAAAGAGAGAGAAGCTCAGACAAGCAAAATCAGAAATGAAAGAGGAGAAATAACAATGGATACCACAGAAATACAATGGATTATAAGAGAATACTATGAAAAACTATGTGCCAATGAAATGGATAACCTAGAGGAAATGGATGAATTCTTAGGCTCTTACAACCTCCCAAAGCTGAATCAACGAGAAACAGATAATCTGAATAGACTAATCACAAGGAAAGAGATTGAAACAGTAATCAAAATCATCCCAAAGAATAAAAGCCCAGGACCAGATGGATTCCCTGGAGAATTCTCCCAAACATTCATAGAGGATTTAATACCTATCCTTCTCAAGCTATTCCAAAAAATTAGCAAGATGGAATACTTCCTAACACATTTTATGAGATCAACATCACTCTGATACCAAAGCCTGACAAGGATAACTCAAAAATGGAAAACTACAGGTTAACATTGCTGATGAACACAGATGCAAAAATCCTCAACAAAATTTTGACAACCCCAATTCAGGAATACATCAAAAGGATCATACAAGATGATCAAGTTGGATTTTTACCAGGGGCACAGGCATGGTTCAACATCCACAAATCAATCAATGTGATACACCACATCAACAAATTGGGGAATAAAAACCACATGATCATCTCAATAGATGCAGAGAAAGCATTTGACAAGATCCAACAGCCATTTACGATAAAATCTCTTAACAAAATGGGAATAAAGGGAAACTACTGTCATATAGTAAAGGCCATATATGACAAACACACAGCCAACATCATACTCAATGGGCAAAAACTGAACACCATCCCTCTGAGAACAGGAACAATACAAGAATGCCCATTGTCATCACTCTTATTCAACATAGTACTGGAGGTTTTGGCCAGAGCAATTAGGCAAGAAAAAGGAATAAAAGAAATCCAAATAGGGAGTGAAAAAGTGAAACTCTCGCTGTTTGCAGATGACATGATCTTATATATAGAAAACCCTAAAGAATCCATCAGAAAACTATTAGAAATAATTAACAACTACAGTAAAGTTGTAGGGTACAAAACAACTTACAAAAATCAATTGCTTTTCTATACTCTAATAATGAACTTACAGACAGATAACTCAAGAATACAATTCCATTTACAATCACAACTAAAAGAATAAAGTACCTAAGAATAAATTTCACCAAGGAAGTGAATGACTTATACAATGAAAACTATAAGACATTATTGAAAGAAATTGATAATGACATAAAGAGATGGAAAGAGATTCCATACACATGGATTGGAAGAATAAACATAGTTAAAATGTCCATATTACCCAAAGCAATCTACAGATTAAATGCAATACCAATCAGAATACCAATGACATTCTTTATGGAAACAGAAGAATCCTAAAATTCATATGGGGCAACCAAAGGCCCTGAATTGCTAAAGTAATCCAGAGAAAAAAGAACAAAGCTGGAGGCATCACAATCCCTGACTTCAAAATGTACTACAAGCCATAGTGATCAAAATGGCATGTTACTGGTACAAAAACAGGCACACAGGTCAATGGAACAAAACTGAAAGCCCAGAAATAAAACCACACATCTACGGACAGCTAATCTTCAACAAAGGTGCCAAGAACATACAATGGAGAAAAGATAGTCTCTTAAATAAATGGTGTGGGGAAAAATGCACAGCCACATGCAAAAGAATGATGTAGACCATTATCTCACATGGTCCACAAAAATAAACTCAATGTGGATCAAAGTCTTGAAGATAAGTCCTGAAACCATAAAACTCCTGGAAGATAATGTAGGTAATATACTCTCTGACATTAAACTTGAAAGGATCTTTTCAAATACCATGTCATCTCTGACAAGGGAAACAAAAGAAAAAATAAACAAATGGGACTTCATGAGACTAAAGAGCCTCTGCAAGGCAAAATACATTAGTATCAAAACAAAGAGACAACCCACTAATTGGGAGAAAATATTCTCAAATCATATATCTGACAAGGGGTTAATCTCCATAATATGTAAGGAACTCACACAACTGAACAATAAAAAACCAAACAGCCCAATCAAAAAATGGGCAGAGAATATAAACAGAGATTTTTCCAAAGTAGGTATCCAGATGGCCCATAAACACATGAAAAGATGTTCAACATCACCAGTCATCAGGGAAATGCAAATCAAAACTACACTAAGATACCACCTTATGACTTTTAAAATGGCTATAATCACTAACACTAAAAATAACAAGTGTTGGAAGGTGTGGAGAAAAGAGAACCCTCATACACTGCTGGTTGGAAGGCAAATTGGTGCAGCCACTACAGAAAACAGTATGGAGATTCCTCAAAAAACTAAAAATAGAAATACCATATGACTCAGCTATCCCACTAGTGGGTATCTACCCAAACAACTTGAAATCAACAATACAAAGTAACATATGCACCCCTACGTTCACTGCAGCACTATTCACAATAGCCAAGACATGGAAGCAACCTAATTGCCCATCAATTGATAAAGAAGATGTGGTGTATATATATATATATATATATATATATATATATATGTGTGTGTGTGTGTGTGTGTGTGTGTGTACAATGGAATACTACTCAGCCATAAAAAAAGGCAAAATCATCCCATTCGCCAAAACATGGAAGGACATGAAGGGACTTATGCTAAGTGAAATAAGCCAGACTGAGAAAGACAATACCAGATGATTTGATTCATATGTGGAATATGAACAAGCACATCGACAAAGAAAACAATCCAGGGGCTACTAGGGGAAGGGGGTGAGGGGTGGGCACAGCGGCTGAAGGGGAGCACTTACGTGGTGATAGTCGAGAAATAATGTACAACTGAAATCTCACATTGATGTAAACTATTATGAACTCAATAAAAAAAAAGTTAGAAAGGTGGCTAGCCTGGTAGATTAAGTTCCTACATTCTGCTTTGGCAGCCCAGGGTTTGCCAGTTCAGATGCTAGGTGCGACCTACACAGTGCTTGTCAAGCCATGCTGTGGCAGGCGTTGCACAAAAAATAAATAAATAATTGGTAGGGCTTGTGTTAGTTACCCCAGCAGGTTTGTTTTTGTCTGCTGCTGGGAAAGCCAAACACTGAGACAATGATATTGCAGCAAAGAGATGGTTTTCATCATAAAACAGCCATGTGAGGAAACAAGAGCATGAGTCTCAAATCTCCTTCGATGAAACAGGGACTCAGGGATATTTATGGGATAGGGGAGCAAGGTGGTCTGAAATGGGGAGATTAGTAATTGGAGGTGAGGAGAGGTCAGGTAATTGATGATCTGCAGAAGCGTAGCCAAACTCCATGCCTCTTCATAGGATGCATGCTCACAAAATGGCAGTGTCAGCATGATCTGGGGGTGAAGCTTTTAGCCTCTTGACATCACAAGGTTGCCTATCAGACATCTGTGTGGGGCCAGTTGATGAGTTGGTGGTCTCAAATGGCCTGCAGTGGACAAAGGAGTTCTAATTCCTGAAAAACTGCTCAAACCCCCATTACTATGGTGACCCAGGCTCCAGGGAGATGTTATCTATAGGAGCCTAGTGGGAGTCAGGTAGCATATTGCCTAAACAGCACAGTTAACAATGGATCAGTTAAACAGCTAAAAGCTAAAAGTAATTGCAAGGTGTGGAAAAAAAACTTTAGCTCCTAGTTACTTAATCATCAATGGCTGTTTGCCGGTTTCACTTGTTCCAAATCTAACAGTGGCTACAGTACATGGGAAAGATATGTCTCCACCCTTCAAGTTAGTGAATATCTTGTTGAAAAAAGAATTTAGATTCAATTAAGTAAAAATATACCTAAAGTTGGAAAATAGAGAAATGAGGGAAAACAGAGAAATACCTAGTAAATTATAGCAAAATCAATCAGGTATATATATATTTTTAAAATCCTAAATAAAATGCAATGAAAAAGCAATAAATCAGAATAAAATGAAGTTATTTTTAAATTAGTTAGAAATGTTACAGTGAATAAAAGACCCATAAATGGTTATGTCAAGATTCACCAACTCAAATACACAACAGGAGTTTTGTTTTTACTAAGTAGATAATAATGTAAATGATGGAGGAAGGATGTAGATGAGTGAGAGTGGAGGGCAGTACAACCATTGTAAAACATCATGCGACCAATACAAAAGTGACTCATTGATCTATTTCTAGCTATTGACAACCAGTGCATAAACAATATCTGAATTATGCAAACAAAACCTTTAAAAATGCATGAAGCAAAAACTGATAAAAACTCAAGGAAGACCTGAAAAATCCACAATGGTAATGGAAGGTGAGCGTGATATTCTGGGAGCCATGTGAAGGAATCAAATCAAGAAAGAAGGGATCAACTATGTCAAATACTACTAATAGATCAAGTAGGTGAGAACTGGGTATTCTCCACAGGAAATAGCAACAGGAAAGTCATTAGTTATCCCGAGGCTATTTGGGGGAGGGTGGAGATAAAGCCCCACAGAGTGAGCGTTAGAGAAAATGGGAGGAGAATTGACGACAGATAATACAGAAAACTTTTTCCAAGGAGTTTTGCAAATAGGAGCAAAGCAAAGGGGTGATATTCCAAGGAAAACTAACCTTCAGAGACAGGGGTGAGTGGGGGGAGATAGGAAGAGATAATAGGATTGAGGTAAATATAAGCAGTATCTTTTACTTTGTTCCAATATTTTGCAATAGGAATGCATTCAGGCATTACTTTTATAATTTTAAAAAATCATTAAGAGTGTTTTGTTTCTGCTTTTGCTTTTTTTTAGACAATTAGAGAAATAGCTTGTTTGTATCGCTGGCAGTAATAATGAAATATGGTGGGGGTGGAATTTGACAATGTATAAGGCACAAAAGAAAATTGCTATAGCAATAATTTTTAAATAAGTTAGGATATGATGTGGTACACAGGGGATGAGTTGGTGGTAGAAACGCAAAGAGTTCAATCATTAGAATAGGAGGGAAGTGAGGGTATATTGTCACAAATGCAAGTAGGTAGATACATAGTGGTGGGAATACAATGAATTTCTGTGATCACTTCATTTTGCTCAATGAAATAGAAAGATCACCAACTAAGAGTGAAGCAGGGAAAGAGATATTAGATCCTTGAGAGAAAGGAATAAATATAAAATAATTATCTGGTGCTTATAAGAGTATTCTAGAGAAGTCTAAATTTTCCTTGCTAGTCAGTGTTAAGGGACCACTAGGAGTTAGTGATTATGAATTTAAAGTGAGACCCACAAATTGGTTGGGGGATTTCCTGCAGCCACATTTAGTTACACAAGAATAGACACTGAATAGCTGAGAGTTGGATTTAACCTAGGCTGTAATTTAGCAAAAGAGTGTGACATAGCGAGAGACGACGTATAAGGGAATTGTGGTGTGTGCAAGAAAGTGGACATTGTTATGGACCACGGAGTGAAAGCTGGAGAGGGAAGGAAGTGAGCACAACTCTGCGAATACACTTACAGCTCTTGAATTTTGCACTTTGATTGATTAATATGACGCTATGTGGATTATTTTTCAATAAGTTGTTACCAAAAATATTAAGAGAGAGGAAGTGGAAAGGAGAGGAAGAAAGAGGAAGGAATTTGAAGAAATGGAATGATGGTGAAGCAGAACAGGGAAGTGAAAAAAGGAAATGTGGCCCTCAGACCAACAATCATTAAAATTCAGTTAAGCAACATTTCCTCAAATATGTCCTCCTTTTTACCAAATTCAGCAATGTTTCGTCACTTTCAAATGTAAAAGGTTGTAAAAGTTTTATTAATTATATTTTTAGAACCTATGTATAATGGTTAGACATTTTGGGTTATGACAGATATTTTTATCATAATAAGACTTCACCAATAAAAATATTTAAGATGCTATGAAGACTGATAAAAGGTTTTTGGGGCTGATTGAAATATCATTAATAGTTTGGTAGGTTGCAAGGATGAGTTGAAGACAAATAGTTTGTGTATCTATCAAGTTTAATTTGTGTGGGAACTCTCTTTCCTCTGGTCTCAGGTTTCCTGTACAGGGACTTCTAACGTAACGCTGGACGCCTCTTGCCCAACTCTACACTAGTGTCTTCCTGGGGCAGGAGTGATCTATCCGACTATTGAACCTGGAAAACTAGGCTGGTGGGATCAGCCCTTCCCTCCACTTCCTTCTGTGGGAGAACTTACCCATTCCGGGAGGGAAACATTCTCTCTCTCTCCATGCCATGATTTTTGTAGGGTAGGTCCCCGAAGAGCAAGATGCTGAAGTAGTTCAGTGGTCTCCATTTCTGGACGACACAACTCGTCTTCACACAGCTCATAGGTAGAAGAACCGGAATTTAAACCAGCGACATGACTTTACAGCTTGCCATCCTAGGCAGTAGACTACACGGCTATGGGAGTTTGTGTCAGGAAACTGGAATGAATACCCCATATGATAAAGTAAACAAGGAAGAAACCTCACCTCCTTGCTTGATAATGTAAAGACTCTAACAGTTACTGGGGTGTAACTAGTTGCATTTGCTTTTGTTTTAATTCTAATCTGGATGTATTGATACTACCACACGAGGAGAGATGTCTATTCCAGTGAATTTGATACTTCAGGTCGCAGCGAAATAGGTATTGAATACATGTAATAGGTCAGTTTCAGAGAGCGGATCAAGAGAGGTCAAGGATCAGAATGTAATAGAAGAGTTTGGAGTCAGACAGTCAATTGAACTTTACTGAGTACTCCAAGGTATTTAATCTATACAGAGCCATAAATATATTAGAAGTCAATATGAAACAAGAAGAAAAAGAGTTTCAAAGGAAAGGAGGAGGACCATTTGGGAATAGAGCCACAAAAGGAAAGAAAAGGAAAAAAAGAGAAAAGCTTGTATTCAGAATGAGACGCTGGATAACTGAAGGATATAGATTTCATCGTGAGACCCAAAGCAAAACAGCTTTTAAAAATTAATCAGAGAACAGGCGATCAATGACCCTGTTTTAACCCACCCCAGTTAAAAAGCATGGTGAAAGCTGTTCAGCTATATTCAGAGAATGGAAAAGCAACCAAACAGAGTTTATCCATGTGTCAGAAAGAAGTCAGAAAAATAAAATGATTTTGTTAGTGAAAAGTATAGTATGTTTTGTCTTTTCTAGTAAATTTGTCCCACCAACACTTCAAAAAATCTTATTTTGTTCTATGTAACAAAAATCAGTATACTATCATATTTACAAGGTTAAAAAAACCTTTAAAGAGAGGATTAAGTTGATTGTCTTAATGAGAATCTAACATTTTAGCTGTTATATGATTTGGTAGTAAGCTGTGCTTCTCCACCTTGGGGGTGCAAGTAAAATAGGAAATTCGTTCACACAGGTCAAAAAGGAAAGAAATATCCACACCAACAATGCAAGCAAACATTTCTCATTTTATATTTATAGGATTTTAACACCATAATGAAATTTAGATCACAGTTTCCCAAAATATATGACTGTGATGCCAAAGCCCAGTGGCAAGGAAACAACCAAACAATATGCCTAATTTGTTTCCTTGTACAACTGATCATGTGGAATGTTCTAGAATAGAGAATAATCTCTGGGACTTGCTTTCCTGAAAATACACTACAGATTAAATATTTCTTGTGAGCTTCTAATAAAAAACTGATTTTAATTATATTCACTTACTATGCAAATTTGGCTAGAATCAGCTGGTTCATTAACATCGTATCTGGGATAGCAAAATAAAAACACCACCTAAATTTTATTAAACATGTTTAGAGTTTTGAGATATCATAGAATGTGAATTTTTAATTATGATACAAATTAACAGATTGTCTTATTACTTGACATAATGTTTGTTGTTAGCTGATGTAAATACTTGCAAATATCGTTTATATGCAGGATTTCTTTCTTTTGTTGACACGACCAAGAAAAATCTTTTTATAAAATTCATTTTCATTTACAATTGTAGATTAGTCCTGAGCATTTTTTCCTCATTACGTGTGAATCATTAATCATGGAAAATGAATGCAGCATCACTTTTTGTTCTCCGGGATGATGTGCTTTGTGATGAATACTTATTATCATAAATCTTTCTAAAAGAGCTCCTAATAGCATCCAATAACTTGTAACATCAGTGAGTAAAATTTAAAGTGTACTCTTTTCCACCAGCTTTTATATTTGAAGGCAGCATCATCAATTTTCACAAGGACAATTTAAACCACAAGCATGTAAAAATAAAAAACCATACCCTCAGTAATGCAAAACACATTTTCTACTGTCTTTCTCCTGAACAGGATTCCACCATGCCCTTTGTTTTTGGTCTTTTGGGTTTTTTCCCCCTCTTTTAACATCATTAGAGCCTGCTGCTCAATAATTTGTTCCTTTTGCTGTGGTAAAAAAATTTTCAGTAATTTTCTTTGTTCAGATCTAGAGTATTTTCAAACATTAAATCAAAGAAAAGATCAAAAAATTAATTTTGAAAACTAAGATCCTTTTATCATTATATGGTAATTTTTAAAAGGAGTTTTAGTGCATCCACTTTTGACATTTTAAACTCATTTAAATTGAGCAGATTCTGATGGGTTTAAATAGTAGGATTTAGAAGATATATGTATATACATTATGAAAAAAGCCCAAATTTCTCATAATCGCCTAAGCTGGCATCTATTTGCTCACTCCCAAAGTGAACCCGGACTGAACATCCTTGTGAGAGCATCTAGAAGAACATGATGAAGATTTGTAGATCAAAACACAAAAACAAATTTAAAAAAGACCAAAGGGCAAATAAAGATTATCTCACAAAATTTTATTATAGTTCTAATTATTAAACTGCATTTTGGAGACTTCTAAAATTAATTTCCTCTTACAAATTACTAAATTTTGACCTTTCTATTTATGGTCAGCATATTTTATGCAAGGCATAATTCCCAGGAAACAGTGAGGCCATTTAAGGCACAATATGGAAGAAATTTTCATATACATTTTGTCTATTGATTTTTGTTGCTGTTTTTGCTTCAACTTGAAATAGTTTTATAATTATCATAAAAAATTTAAAATGTCAGGTTCTAAAGTTTTCTACAATGGAGACACTTAGACCAAAATAATTATTGAGTCTTTCATTGGTGAAAAAATAATCATGAATAGAAAGTTATTCAAAATTTTTAAGCACTTCATGATTATTATAACAATAGTAATAATTTGCTGAGTTTCTGTAGCTATGAGTTTAGTATCATATTAAGCTTTAACTCCATTGATCTCTTTGAGTCCAGATAATCACTTGTAAGGAAGGTTTTTATAGCCCTATTTTATAAATGAGCAAAATGAAGCTCAGAGAGCTTATGTGGTCACCCTCAGAACACCCTGCTAAATAAGTGGCACAGGGCCACATTAGAATGTAAACTTGTCTCTATTCAAACCCAGCTTTTTCCATCATACGTCTTCTTATTGGTTATTTTCATTTCTTTTAGCTTTAAAATCATAGATGTGGTTTTAGGTTCCTTCTACAAATAAACATGAGATACTCAGATACATAGTGTAGATATAACAGTTCGTTGAGGTCTACAGCCGATGAATTCAGAAGAACCAGATCACAGAGGATTTACTGTGTGTTTTATAAAAGTAACTTTTACCTTTATATAGGGACCAACTTTGAGACAATATTATAATTTTCTATGTTATCACTTTTAATAAACTGGAAAATATATAATAATAAGTAAAATTGATTTAAATGTCTTGTTTTATACTTAATATGTATTTTCAGGAGAATATTCACATTGTCAAATAATTCAATTGGTCCTAAAGATTTTCTATGATACAAGAAAACGTGACTAAGAATTGCTAATACTATTTTCTATCTATGATAATGTATACATTAAAATGCAATTTGAATCTTTTAAAAACACATTATAAACATAGTATATAATGTTATATGTGTGTATTTATATACATATACAGATACATATATGCATATGTATAATAAACGTAAATTTTAGGAATTATGAAAACCTATTGCATGTTTAGTCCCACTATTCAACTCATCCTTCCAAATATGTGCATAAATTACACACATATTTTATTAAAATAGTTGAATCTATTCATTGTTTTTGGATATATTATGAACAAGGTATAATACTGATGTAGTTAGTTGAAGATATTGTCATGTTATAAAATCAAATCTTGAATTGATATTATCAGCATTATCAGTGGTATTAATTATGTAGTTCAATAAGGAAAAGAATAGAAACAGTGAATATAAAAGTTTAGGTTTTAAAATATCAGGAAGAAAAAGTTATGAAGTATCATACTAGTAATACACTACTGTGGTGATGATAATTAAGTGCCAATTTCTAAGCAGGTAATTGTCACTCAGGGCGTAAATGCTGTTGTGAATGTTATTATGTTCCTACTCTTGGACAAGGTACCTAAGGGTATATAGAGATATTAAGAATCTCTGTGGGTTAAAATGGAAGCAGATTTGGCAACAATTTTTTCCATCTAAAGTCACCTAGGAAAGGAATAAGAATAGAGGAGTTTTTGCAACTGCTTCTTTATTCCCACGAATAATCAAGAAATAGCTTTGGATGGATTTGCAATGTGCAATTCAGTTTAACCTGCCTCCTTAACCTTCTCAAATTTTTTCACAGAAGCATCTGTGTTCTCAGAGGAGGACGGGCACTTATGTCTAGCACCTGGGAAATGGAGGCCAAAGAGACCCAGAAAGCACAGTATTTCTGTGAAGCCTCATAATCTACCTAAAATTTTATATAACCCTGTATTTGTAATATTTTCTATTTACCTAATGTCAAAGTAATGTAAAATTTTCAGTTAAAGCTTTAATCTCCTCCAATTTCACTATTGATACTTCATAAAGATACACTTATGAAAATCCACAAGCAAGAGATGTGATCTTACAATTTAATTTCAGATATCCCAAAGCCTTGGGGTTCAAGGTTTCCAATGTTTATTAATTCCCTTTTGTTTTCATTATTTAAAATGTAAAAATGTAAAAGTTACAATGTAAAAATAGACACCTGCAAAACATGGAATACTTCTGAAGATGTTTTTGGTAAAATTTTATGACTACTTTGTTGAATAAAATGTTTGGTTTGTATGAGTTTTATTCTGAATTACTTGATCAAAGTTGTGTTCCCAAAAATTCATCTAAACTTAGGAGAAAAATTATTAAAATACCTATATAAATATATTTACAGATGTAACCTACAGGCTTATTTGAAGTCCATATAACAAAGTGAAACTAAGTCTTTTTCTTCATGTTATGCTTTCAGATTTGAGTTAATTTTGATGCTGTTAGGAAGACACTTAAGGAGGAACAGCAGATTGTGAATCTGGAATTTTTTGTTTAATATTTATCAGTTTCTGTTGTGTTTCCATTTTTTCAGGTCTCCATGATCTGTGCTGATAAAGTAATCTTTTAAAAATATGTTTTCCTGGGGCCGGCCCAGTGGTGTAGAGGTTAAGGTCATGCACTCTGCTCTGGCAGCCCAGGATTCATGGCTTTGGGTCTCAGGTGCAGACCTACACACAACTCATGAAGCCATGCTGTGGCGGCATCCCACATACAAAATAGAGGAAGATTGGCACAGATGTTAGCTCAGTGACAATCTTCCTCACCAAAAAAAAAAATATATATATGTTTTATTATAAGCACTAGTGCTAGTGCTCACACATAAACCATGCTTATCCCTTTAAACTTCAAAAACAATAAAATGTAGATTTTCTCCATGTTTTTATCAAACTCTGTATATAAAATGTTAATAGCCTCCCCAAATCCATCCATAATTTTTGAATGCTCTGACAGTTATTCTAGCTAGTAGATTATTTAAATGAATTAAGCTGTTTAATCCTCTCTGTATTTAAAATAATAGATTTCATCACAACATAATTTCAGTTTTTATTGTATCTTTGATTGAAATAAATGTGTAATTAGACCACAACAGTAGGCTATGAACAGCCTTTTTAAAAGGGTGTGTCTTTCATCTTATCAGGTTTACAGTTTCTGGAACATGGGAAAGCCTTATTCATTCATGTGGTAAATGAACACCTGAAGGCTCTCTGCTAGGTCCCGGAGAGAGAGAGATTTTAAAAAGAAAAAAAAAAAAAAACCTTTGTCGTCAAGACAAGCCCAATTTACTAGAGAAAAGAAACAAGTTTCAGATATAGAAAGTCACCTAACACTAACTCATCCTTGTCACTCAAGGGTTTCACATGAGGTGGCTTTAACCTGAGTCTCATGAAAGTCAGAAATAAAAATCAGAGAAAAGCTGGCCCGCCATACATTGTTCTTCACTGTTGTTGTACGTGACAGCAGACAGTGGCCATGGAAGAAGGGCTTTCCAGACAGAGAAACTGAGATCTAAATCTTCTGCAAAAATTCAAGAAAGGTGTGAGCATTTTGTTCTGGAGTAATGGGGCAAATCGCATATTATTTTCATTTTAGAGAAGTTACTCTAGCAACACTTTTCAAAATAGGTTATAAGAAAGAAGCAGGAGCCAATGAGACCTATTCAAAGCCTGTTATGTTCCAAGCAGAAATAATAAGAACCTGAGTAAAGATGCGATAGTGGGAGTGGAGAGGAGGGAGTAATGAGAGGATGTTATAGAGGAGGATTTGCTGGCCACTGATGCAGGGGATGAGAGAGAAGCAAGAATCTAGGGTAAGCATATGCATTTGGCTTGGATGACGGGCCAGATGGTGGTTCTCTTCACTGAGCTGAGACAAAAACAGATTGAGGGTCTTGTAAGAAGGTAACTAACGCCTTTCATTTCAATTATGTTGAACTTGAGGTATTTGTGGAATATCAGAGGGGAGAAGTCCAACAGGAGGATGGATGTATTGTTATAAAATTGAAAAGAAAAATGTGGCAGAGCAGTATACATTTGATACATAGTTATGACAATGATGTTGTAGCCAGTGAGAACTTAAATGATACAAGAGACATCAAATGAGAAAAAAAAGAAAGCAAATCATAGAACCTTAGAGGACACCCATATTCAAGAGCCTGGCAAGGAAAGAGGCAGCTGTGAAAGAGAATGAAATGTAGGGAAGCTCTTTTTTTGTACCCACCAGACACTGCTTCCCAGAACAAATGAACATTGTCAGCTACACAGAATTTCCTTGGAAAGATGTCCATTTATTTCAGTGATGCTGTCAATGCTCAAAGCACTTTATTAAGTTCTCTTTCTTCTTACCTCTGGACCGGCAGAATTTTCTTTTTAATGTCATCAATGGTGGCAAAGCTTTATCCTTTGACAATAAATGCATTTCTTTAGAAAGAGCTCAGACGCCAACAACATGTAACTACCTAGTAATGATCCTTATTTTTCCTCAAGTGCATTATAAACTGACTGTAAAGGTAATTTCAATGTGAGGAGTTTGAAATTAAAAATAAAAAACATATTTTAATCATCTTCCCTAAAGCACATATTCTCCCAAAGTCACTTCTTTGAAAGACATTTTAATATGTGTTTATTGTATTATTTACAGAAATATAGCCAAAAGTTACACTATCTTAAATAATCTGACCTCTAAATAATCTTACCGAGTCTACACAATTTAATGTGGCTTCTGTCTTTTATACAAACCTGTCAAATTGTCTTATTGAGATTAATGACCCAATGTAAATGCAGACCCCATTTTAAAATTTCATTAAAATTCTTACACACCCTTACCTTTTTAAACGTTACTTTATTCCTTGTGCACTACTGGCTAATCTTACTTTGCATAAGTTGTCTAGCTTATAAAAACGTTGAGGAGTGGATATACCACCTGTTTTAATAGTTAATAGCTCTGAGCAATCTTTTTCTTACTTCGTCCTTAAATTATGTCCATTGCTGTAACTTAAATGCATTTCCAACGTAATTAATGCTTCATCTAAGACATATTTATGTCAGAAACACTTAAGGTGCAAAGATCACCTATCATATACCAAGATACCAACAAATTATACTCAACGGTGAGAATAAAATAGACTGAGTTATAGTTTGTCTTTTATCAGCTCATAAGACATGATATGTTAGAGGTAGCATTGGACCGTAAGTCCCTAAATGTGCAAGTAAACTAGTCAGACAAGCAAGACTTCATTTTCCCATTTATCATGTTAAAGAGCTTCATGGTTGATATTTAGGATTCCTAGACTTCAAAGTACAAGTTTAGAACAGGCCTACAATACTAATGCTCTAACTTTATACTCTTAGCATATAGTCTATACGGGTCTATTACTATTAGAAAGGCCATTACATCTATACAATGGTCTTCTTAACCCAGAGCTTTTGTCAAATTAATTTCTAGGAAAAAAATATCTATTCCAATTTTGATTTTAGCTCTTATTTTTATTTTTGGCATGTAAACATCGATCGAATTCATCTTACTAAACATTAAGATACATTTCTTTTTAGTATGACTTCAAATAGTGTAACTAGTGTATCTAGAATGCTCTCCTTATGGGAAAGAAGTTTGCTAAATGGAAGATTTAAGGTTAATAAACTGCCTGTGAGCTTGCCAAAAGCTTGGACATGATTTATTCCCAAATCAGCCTTTGGAAATGTTCAAACGAAGGCTGTCTGGTCTTGTACAAAAGGTTCCTGGTTGGTTAAAAGATTGGACTAGGTGAATGCTGAAGGCCCCGCTAATTCTATGTGTGACTGCCCCCCACATAATTTAAACTGAAACTATTAGTACTCAGTTCAATTTGTGCTTACTTTCTAAACCCCTGTGCCTGGGTAATTTTATACATTAATTTAACTGTCATGCTTAAACTCTGTGAACTCCTGGATTATGTCTAATTCATCTTTTTAGCCCTACTAGAGCATTCAGTAGACAGAAATGTTGGTCTTGTCAGCCTCTTTCCACACAAAGAAATAGAAAGGCAAAGAAACGATGAGACTCTAGTGCCAGTTTCTGGTGAGTGGTATTTTATCTCAATCCCTGGACACTTGACTGTGACAAAACTTCAAGTCTGAACCCTTTCCATTGCAGGCTCACATATGTTTCTGTACCTGTCATGTCTTGTGATTCCTCTTTTGATTGTCCATCCCCAAGTACTTGATGTTTTTCCACAATCTCTGAGTCTATAATCTCCTATCAGTTTGCTAACATATCACATATTATGCAAAAACTTCCACAATCACACATTTTAATCAGATGCACAGCCCTTTCCTTGCACAGCCCTGTATATCATCAGAGCCAATTGTTAAGTTATCTTAACCTTATCCTTATCTTGACAAATTATCTGCCTCCTTATGGTCACCAAATGAAATGCTTTGATTAAAAACATTCTGCTGATATCCATACAAGTGCAACAACAAAGGAATAAAACTTTATGGGATAAAGAAAATGTTTAGCGCATTTACTCTCCTAATCTAAAAATTATAAGGTCATGCCCTATTCACTACTGAACAATAAACAGAGGCAAGAGAATAGTTCTGAGTACGTTTATGCTTGCATGTGAAGTCCTTCATTATAGGAACACTGAATTGCAGAAGTAAATCATTGTATAAGGAGCATTTTTTTTTTAATTTTTTCTTTTTAAAGATTTTTTCTTATTTTTCCTTTTTCTCCCCAAAGCCCCCCATACATAGTTGTATATTCTTCGTTGTGGGTCCTTCTAGTTGTGGCATGTGGGACGCTGCCTCAGCGTGGTTTGATGAGCAGTGCCATGTCCGCACCCAGGATTCAAACCAACGAAACACTGGGCTGCCCGCAGTGGAGCTCGTGAACTTAACCACTCAGCCACGGGGCCAGCCCCTATATGAGGAGCATTTTTAAGGCAATTCACGTCAAACAGTCCCAGCCATTTGGTAAATAAATAGCAAACACAGGATCTTATAAAAGGAGAAGGAAAGGGAAGATGCATAAGGCAGGTAACATTTGTTGTGCTTAAGTTGTGTACCAGGCACCATGCATCTTAAGATGAGGTTATTACAACTAGATGGTTCTCAGACATGCATCGACCATACCAGGGGGAGCACACAGACTGGTTGGCTCAGGTTTTTCCACCTTGCCATTGTAGTTACTTTCCTTTTAGAACAAGGATTTTTGATTTTGAATTGGTCCTTTGAGTTTGGGGGTTAATGAATCTTAAGTTTTCACCCATCCTTCAGTGCCCACTAGCCCCACTTTACCTATAGCCCCACTTGCAAGACTCTCTATTCCAACCCCTATTCCATGAAACTCCCCCAGCCACATAGACTCTGTTTGACCCATTTATCAGTTGGGATGGGATAGGTTATGCTTTGGTAACAAATTGCAAATTCTCAGTGGCTTATCTCAATGAGGATTGTTTTCTCTTGCATAATACTACAGGCCCTGCGGGTGTTGGTAGTAGGGCTGATGATGACTTAGGACCTAGCAAAGTACTGAAGTTCAACCTCCATAGAAGCCTCCATGAACATCACAGCAGGAGGAGAGAGTGCTGCAGAGTCTAATCCTGGAAATTAAGTGCACCCATCTAAAACTGCACTCATGCTTCTGCAAACATGTCACTAGACAAGCCTGTCGATGGCCATGCCCCAGTCCGAGGAGAGTGAAGAAATGTAATCCTGCCGTAACTCATCAGGGGAGGAAAAGCCAAATGTTGTAGACAGCCCTGTCAACAGCCCTACCCCACCACCCCCACAGCCACTAAAGCCACCAGCACTCCACACCCACATACAGACACACACCCTTCTTTCTGCTTCTCCTTTCCCTCTCAACTAGGAGATTAGGGATCAGATATATATAATTGTCTTACTGCTCAAAATAAACAATGAGGTAAATATTAATAACTTGAACTTCTCAAATGAGAGAACTGAGGCTTATAGAGATCCAGGGCCCTGCACATAATCACACATGTTATTGGGCCCAACATTCAAACCCAGATCTTTTTGGCTTCAAATCCTCAGTGAGTGTCCAATTTCCACAAGAAAACATCTAAACTCTTCAATATGCTCTGCATAGTCCTCCAAGACTGGCTCCTTCATCATCTCTAGAGTCATTTCTTATTGCCCTCAGCCCTTACACTTTACCAGATAGCCATAAAAAATCTCTTGTCATTCAGTTGGGCTTCATTTTGTCATGTCTTTACTCAAGTGGCAGCTCCATTTTGGACCATTCTTCTCTCCTGTCCTCCTGACAAACACTAATCTACTTTTAATACACAGTTCACAAATCCATGCCCTCTAAGAAGGCTTTTCTGATTTTTACTTTCACAAAAAAGGTAAATAAGCTATCTGCTCTTTAGGATCCCATTTTACCCTGTGAATACTTTTATTAAGCTGGTGTCTGTTGCTTTTATTGTCTTTTGTACCTGTCACTATTATAGGCAATGTGACTTAGAGATGCCTTTCACTCATTTTTATAACTGAGGTCTGTGTGTCTGTATTGATGATTAATACACACGTTTTTGCTCAATGGTGAGTGAACACAGAATAAACAGGAAGTGGAGTGGTGAGGCATAGACCCTGGAAGCCAGACTTTCTCCACTGGAAACTTGCCTCCATCATTAACATCATCTGACATTGTCCAAACTAACCTGTTTGTGTTTCAGTTTCTTCATCTGTAAAAGTAAGGCAATAATGTCATCTCTCTATTGTTCTGTCAAGATTATAGGGAAGATTAACTAAGAACATATGTAAAGACTTTAAGGGAGTAATTATTGAAATCAAAAGTGATAGTGGTGATAGTAATTGTTGTAGCGCTACTAACACAGGTAATTTGTGACGTATCTCTCCAATTCTTTGAAGCTATTATAAATCCATGTCTTCAGATCAGATCTTTCCAAATGGTAATTGGTCAAAATTACACTGAACTGGATAAATAATTATAATTATATCACACAATTTTCGCATTCAAAAGACACTGTATGTGTTATGTGACCAACTTATACTAAAAAATGTAACTTGGGCCCACAGATTGGATTGTTAGATAATTTTTTCCTAATTTGCTATTTGTTCACATAGAATTACTTTCTCCTCTAGTGGTGTGTATCCCAATACTAATGGCTATGAAAGAGTTAAACGGCAATCCTAAACCATAAGCTTAGAAACTTAGAATATTCTCCCCATCCATTACAGCTGGAGACAGACAGGGGACAGCCATAAAAGAAAGAAAAAGGGCTTGAGTAATGGAAGAGAGTTACTTAGCCTGGAAGATGTCACTTTTTCCTGTCTAACATTAGAATGTCCTTTTGAAAAAATGCTTCAAGGAAATTGCACAGGCTTTCATAGTTATTTACAGGCATTCTACGACACTTGAAAAAAGTCACTCTTGAGAGTTTACTTCCTGTATTTTCTGCTTTATGTGAGTTGAGTTGTTTAATAGCAGTTAGGAACAGAAATAGAAATAAAGAAAACAGGCATAAATATATATACATAAGTTTATATATCAAAGTCTGTTCTATAAGGATTTTGGATAAGTAAAATTTGGGGTGAATATAAACAACAGAAGAACTTTCTGACCAAGGCAGAAGGGTACAGACCACTGGAAGATTTTGCCGTTGTTGTTGTTAGTGCCAGGAGTCCATTCTGACTGCTAGTGACCCTGTGTACAGCAGAGCAGAACCCTGCCTGGTGTTTTTTGAGCCATCCTCTCACATTCCAGCACTGTATCAGACAACGTTGCAGTGCTATTCATAGAAGTGAGTGGCCACATCTTTCTTCCTAGTCTGTGTAGTCTGGAAGCTCTGCCAAAACCTGTCCAGGTGACTCTGCTGGTCTTTCAAATATTGGTAGCATAGCTTTCAGCATCACAGCAACAGGCAGGCAGCCGCCACGGTATGATAACCAACAGAGGGGTGGCATGGTTCTGTGACCAAGAAATGCACCTGGGCTGTGGCAGTGAGAACTCAGAATCTTACCCACTAGACCACTACCTTAGAGGGTCTCAAAAGTAAAAAGAAGGCTTCAAAAATGAGTGAAGAAGCAAGCAGGATAAAGACAGATGCCACTCATATTTCTCGCTATTATTTCCCTGGCCTACAGGTGTGATGGCATTGGCAGTTAATACTAGTATCACACTCTAGTAATGACTTTTTATTAGTCAGAGCTTAAAGAAAGTGAGTGTAAGTACTTAAATTAGCCATTGTGAAGGTGTATTTCATAGACAGTAAGCTTTCTTACAATGTTTTTATTTTTAAAAAATCTTGCTCTATAGAAACTTTTCTCAGATTATTAAGAGTAGGGTTTAAACTAAGGGGAGTCAGAATAATGCATTTTCAATAAGTAGACCTTATAGTTATGATTTCCTAACAGGGACCAGATTTTATACTCTGAACACTTTAGGTAGACTGGTACATCATTCGGCACTACCATAATGTTATACAAAATAGAATAAAGCTTTCTCGAAATAAATAAGTAAATGAGTGAATGAATAAATCATTGAAAGAGTTAGGGATAGTAATTAATTCACTTCAAATATTAAACATACCACTAACATGAGATTAGGAAAAATTCAAAGTATAATTTTTACACAAATTGTTTAATGCTAGGAAAATAGTGATTATTATGTTCATGGCTATTGCCTACATAACATTATGCTTCTCTATTTTCCAGGACCCTTTGCTTTGTACAAAAAATTAAATTGCCCCAACCCTTTAAATCAATAAATACAGTCTATAAAATCTTTATTTACTCAAATTACTGATGGCTATGTAATAGCAATATTAATATTAAAGCTTAAAGGTATACCCCTCAGGAATTCCGTTTTATTGTCTCGTTCTCATCAAATACAGTTATTTTTCTTGATATACTTGAGTCACTGGAATGCTCTGGGTGGTAGTTTCATGCATGCATCCTTCTAAACTATGAGAAAATGGTCTAGATGAAGGTATTCTCTTAACTGAGAGAATGGGACAAATTAGGATAATGACAAGTTACTTGATAATTTATTTTTTTCACTTTCTAAAAATATTTTTAGAGCAACCACCCAAATATATCATCCCATAAATTGTATTCCTCTTAATTAATAGAAAAATTATGATTATAGGAAATTTTTGTGTGTGTGTGAGGAAAGTTGGCCCTGAGCTAACGTCCACTGGCAATCTTCCTCTTTCTGCTTGAGGAAGATTGGCCCTCAACTAACATCTATGCCAATCTTCCTCTATTTTATATGTGGGACACTGCCACAGCATGGATTGATGAGCGATGTGTAGCTTCACACCGGGGATCTGAACCCGTGAACCCCAGGCTACTGATGCAGAGCCTGTAAACTTAACCACTTATACCACTGGGCCAACAATTTTAAAGGTCATAAAATGAGGAAAAATACTCTGCAATTCACCTTTTTATTTGACTTCTCTCTTCATTTCAAACAGTTGTTGAAATCATGTTCAATATGCATTTCTCAAATACATAGCTTTTAAAAACCCTGGACTTACTGAAGCATTTCCCAGAGGTAATTTGGATTTCTACTCATTAGCTCTATAGCTCTATAACTAAAGTCTTACCAATGAAATTTGCAATGAAAATCTGGAGAAAGACTAATTCATTTTATTATGAATTAAAAATTTCATGAGCTGCTCATTGTATTGAACTAAATCTTATCTAATTTTCACATGTAATCGAACAAACCGGACTTTAAAAAATTGACCAAAATTCCTTCCTGAAGAATTTGAAGGAATAAAGACTAAAGATAAGAAATTGATAAATAAATTTAGCATCAAACTGAAACTCTTCATGTGGTGTCCAGTTTTCCTAATATAAATATTGTTAAAATTGTAATTTTCATGTGCCCTGTTTACACCCCAGAAGGTAATTTCTGCCTAAGAGGCATAGGGTTTAAAAAAACTGTTGTAAACAATCCATTGATGTCTGCATGCCTTGTAAGCATTCTGGAAATTATTTCCTTTATTTCATACATTACATATATAGGTGGATTTTTTAAAGAAAAGTTCATTTTTTTCTTTCTTCTCTGTTTAACGAAAGACTCAGAAAAGCTAGAATGCACCATGCTGGAATCGTTCATTTGGGGGAAAAGAGCTAAATATAACACAGTTTTATCTCTTTGAGAAATTTTCATTGGAATTATGAATTTTACACTGAAGAGACTTTGGATTTTATGTCGATATGTTCTTACATAATGAGGGGAACTATTTTAGGAAGGCTGTCATCTGCAAAGGCATTAAACTGTTCATGGAGGCTACTCATAAGAAAATGACTCAAATATATTTTTTTATTGAGGTGTTAATACTTTATAACATTGTGAAATTTCAGTTGTACATTATTATTTGTCAGTCACCATATAAATGTGCCCCTTCACCCCTGTGCCCACCACCAACCCCCTTTCCTTCTGGTAACTGCTAATCTGATCTCTTTGTCCCTGTGTTAGTTTATCTTCCACATATGAATCAAATCATACAGTGTTTCTCTCTCTCTGTCTGGCTGATTTTGCTCAACATAATACCCTCAAGGTCCATCCATGTTGTTGCAAATGGGATGATTTTGTCTTTTTTTAGGGCTGAGTAGTATTCCATTGTGTATATATACCACATCTTCTTTATCCAATCATCAGTTGATGGGCACCTGGGTTGCTTCCACTTCTTGACTATAGTGAATAATGCTGCAATGAAAATAAAGCTTCATAAGTCTCTTTGAATTGTTGATTTCAATTTCTTTGGATAAATATCCAGTAGTGGGATAGCTGGATAATATGATATTTCTATTTTTAATTTTTTGAGAAATCTCCATACAGTTTTCCATAGTGGCTGCACAAGTTTGCACTCCCACCTGCAGTATATAAGGGTTCCCTTTTCTCCACATCCTCTCCAACATTTGTTATTTTTCGTCTTGGTGATTATAGCCCTTCTAACAGGTATAAGGTAATATCTTAGTGTAGTTTTGCTTTGCACTTCCCTGATGACTAGTGATGTTGAACATCTTTCCATGCACCTATTGGCCATTTGCATATTTTCTTTGGAAAAATATCTGTTCACGTGCTCTGCCCATTTTTTGATAGGGTTTTGTTGTTGTTGTTGAGTAGTATGAGTTCTTTATATATTTTGGAGATTAACTCCTTGTCAGATATTAGATTTGCAAATATTTTCTCTCACTTGCTGAGTTGTCTTTTTGTTTTTTTCCTGGTTTCCCTTGCCTTGCAGAAGCTCTTTAGTCTGATGAGGTCCCACTTGTTTATTTTTTCTTCTGTTTCCCTTGTCCAAGTAGACATAGTATTTGAAAAGATCCTTCTAAGACTGATTTCTAAGAGTGTATCCCCTATATTTTCTTCAGGAGTTTTATGGTTTAAAATTCTACCTTCAAGTTTATTATCTATTTTCAGTTAATTTTTGTGTATGGTGTAAGATAATGGTCTACTTTCATTCTTTTGCATGTGGCTGTCCAGTTTCCCCAGCACCATTTATTGAAGAGACTTTCCTTTCTCTGTTGTTTATTCTTAGCTCCTTTGTCAAAGATTAGCTGTCTGTAGATGTATGGTTTTATTTCTGGGCTTTCAATTCTGTTCCATTGATCTGTGTATCTGTTTTTGTACCACTACTATGCTGTTTTGATTACTGTAGTTTAGTAGGATATTTTGATCAGGGATTGTGATGCCTCCAGGTTTATTCTTTTTTCTCAGGATTTCTTTAGCTATTCGGGGTCTTTTATTGCCTCATCTAAATTTTAGGATTCTTTGTTCTATTTCCATGAGGAACATCATTGAAATTCTAAGTGGACTTGCATTGAATCTGTAGATGGCTTTAGGTAGTATGGACATTTCAACTATGTTTATTCTTCTAATCCAGGTGCATGGAACATCTTTCCATTTCTTTATGTTAGCATTGATTCCTTTCAATAATGTCTTGTAGTTTTCATTGTGTAGGTCTTTCATCTGCTTGGTTAAATTAATTCCTAGATATTTTACTCTTTTTGTTGCAATTGTAAATGAGATTGTATTCTTGAGTTCTCTTTCTGTTAGTTCATTACTAGAGTATAGAAATGCAACTAATTTTCATAGGTTGATTTTTTGCCCTGCAACTTTGCTATAGTTGTTGACTATTTCTAATAGTTTTCCCATGGATTCTTTAGGGTTTTCTATATATAAAATCATGTCATTTGCGAAGAGTGAGGGTATCACTTCTTCATTGTCTATTTGAACTCTATTTATTTCTTTCTCTTGCATAATTTCTCTGGCCAAAACCTCCAGTACTATGCTGAATAAGAGTGGTGAGAGTGGGCACCCTTGTCTTGGTCTTGTTCTCAGAGAGATGGCTTTCAGCTTTTCACCATTGAGTATGATGTTGGCTGTGGGTTTGCCATATATGGCCTTTATCATTTTGAAGTACTTTCTTTCTATACCCATTTTATTGAGCATTTTTATCATAAGTAGATATTGGAACCTGTCAAATGCTTTCTCTATGTCTAATGAGATGATCATTTCACTTTATTCTTAATTTTGTTAATGTGGTGTATCACATTGATTGATTTGTGGATGTTGAACCACCCTGTGTCCCTGGTACAAACCCCACTTGATCAAGGTGTATGATCTTTTTAATATATTGCTGTATTCAGTTTGCCAATTTTTTTGATGATTTTTGCATCTGTATTCATCAGCAATGTTGGCCTGTAATTTTCCTTCTTTGTGTTGTCCTTGCCTGGCTTTAGTATCAGGGTGGTGTTGGCCTCATAGAATGTGTTAGGAATTGTTTCATATTCCTCAATTTTTTGGAATAGTTTAAGAAGGATAGGTATAAAATTCTCTTTGAATGTTTAGTAGAATTCTCCAGAGAAGCCATGTGGTCCTGGACTTTTGGTTTTTTGGAGGTTTTTGATTACTGTTTCAATCTCTTTACTTGTGATTGGTCTATCAGATTCTCTATTTCTTCTTGGTTCAGTTTCAGGAGGTTGTATGAGTCTAAGAATTTGTCCATTTCTTCCAGATTGTCCACTTTCTTGGCATATAGCTTTTCATAGTATTCTCGTATAAGCCTTTGTATTTCTGTGGTATCTGTTGTAATTTCTCCTGTTTCATTTTTAATTTTATTTATTTAAGCCTTCTCTCTTTTTTTCTTAATGAGTCTGGCTAGCGGTTGGTCATTTTTTTTTATCTTCTCAAAGAACCAGCTCTTTGTTTCATTGATCCTTTCTACTGTTTTTTTTGTTTGTTTGTTTTAATTTCATTTATTTCTGCCCTAATTTTTATTGTTTCCCTCCTTCTGATAACTTTGGGCTTTATATGTTCTTCTTTTTCTAGTTTTGTTTGGTATAGTTTAAGATTGCTTATTTGAGGTTTTCCTTTTTTGTTAAAGTGGGCCTGTATTTCTATGAATTTGCCTTTTAGGACCACTTTTCCTGCATCCCACTTGAGCTGATATGTTGTATTTTCATTTTCCTTTGTCACCAGATATTTTTTGATTTCTCCTTTAATTTCTTCAATGATCCATTGATTGTTCCATAGCATGTTGTTTAGTCTCCACATCTTTGTCCCTTTCTCAGCTTTTTTCTTGTAATTAATTTCTAGCTTTATATCATTGTGATCAGAAAAGATGCTTGTTATTATTTCAATCTTCTTAAATTTATTGAGGCTTGCCTTGTTTCCCAACATATGGTCTATCCATGAGAATATTCCATGTGTTGAGAAGAATGTGTACCTGCTATTTTGGGATGGAGTCTTCCATATATGTCTATTACGTCCATCTGGTCTAGTTTTTCGTTTAAATCCATTATTTCCTTGTTGATTTTCTCTCTAGATGATCTATACATTGATGTAAGAGAGGTGTTAAGGTCCCCTACTATTATTGTGCTGCTGTTAATATCTCCTTTTAGGTTTGTTAGTAGTTGCTTTATGTACTTTGGTGCTCCTGTGTTGGGTGCACATATATTCATAAGTGTTATGTCGTCTTGGTGGAGTGTCCCTTTTATCATTATATACTACCCCTCTTTGTCTGTCATTACCTGTTTTTGTCTTGAAGTCTACTTTGTCTGATATAAGTATGGAAACACCTGCTTTCTTTTGTTTGCCATTAGCTTGTAATATCATCTTCCATCCCTTCACTCTGAGCCTGTGTTTGTCTTTAGAGCTGAGATGTGTTTCCTGCAGGCTGCATATTTTTGGGTCTTGTTTTTTTAATCCCACAGCCACTCTGTGTCTTTTGATTGGAGAATTCAATCCATTTACATTTAGAGTGATTATTAATATATGATGGCTTAATGCTGCCATTTTATTACTGGTTTTCTGGTTCTTCTGCATTTCCCTTATTTCTCATCCCATATATTTTGGACTGCCAATTCAGTTTGGTAGTTCTTTATGATGGTTTTCTTAGTATCCTCTTTATTTATCATTTGTGTCTCTATTCAGATTATTTGTTTAGTGGTTATCATGAGGTTTGTATAAAAAGATCTCATAGATAAGATAGTCCATTTTCTTATAGCCTCCTATTTCCTTAGACTAAGCTGATTCCATCTGTTTCCTCTTCCCTTTCTAAGTTATTATTGTCACAACTTATTCAATCTTGTAGTGTGAGTTTGTGGTTAAAATGATGAGATGATATTTATTTTTGATGTTTTTCTTCCCTTTATATTTAATGTTATAATTAGGTGCTTGTTAATCTGGTCTGTTTATCTCTTTGCTCAAGCCTTCATAAACATTTACTTTTATTTTTTCAGGTATGAGGACCTTCTTGAGCTTTTCTTGTGTTGGGGGCAGGTCTTGTGGCAATGAACTCCCTTAGCTTTTGTTTTTATTTCTCCATCATATGTGAAGGATATTTTCACTGGGTAGAGTATTCTTGGCTGAAAATTTTTGTCTTTCAGAATTTTGAATATATTATTCCACTGTCTCCTAGCCTGTAAGATTTCTTCTGAGAAATCCACTGAAACCTGATAGGGATTCCTTTGTAGGTTGTTTTCTTCTGCATTGTTGCCCTTAATATTTTTCTTTGTCATTGATTTCCACCAAGTTTACTACTATACGCTGTGGGGGAGGTCTTTTTACATTGATATAATTAGGAGATCTATTAGCTTCTTTCACTTGTATTTCCAGCTCCTTCCCAGGTTAGGGAAGTTCTCAGCTATTATTTCATTGAATAAGCTTTCTCTTCCATTCTCCTACTCTTCTCCCTCTGGATTACTGGCAATCCTTATGTTGCATTTCCTAATTGAGTCAGATATATCTCATAGAATTTCTTCGTTTTTTCTTAGTCTTAGTTCTCTCTCCTCCATCTGAAGCATTTCTATATTTCTGTCCTCTAGACTGCTGATTCTCTCCTCCATAATTTCTGCTCTCTTGTTCAGGGAGTGCAGATTTTTCTTTATCTTATCCATTGTGTTTTTCATCTCCAACATTTCTGATTGGTTTTTCTTTATAGTTTCCATCTCTTTTGTGAAGAAGTTTCTGATTTCATTGAACCATCTACCTGTTTTTTCTTGTAACTCATTAAGTTTTTCTATGATAGCTATTTTGAATTGTCCGCCGTTTAGATTATAAATTTCCATGCCTTCAGGATTGATTTCTGGATGCTTGTCATTTTCCTGCTGATCTGGAGTATTTATATATATTTCTGTATGTGTGTGTGTGTGTGTGTGTGTGTGTGTGTGGAAGATTGGCCCTAAGCTAACATCATCCCCCTGTTGCCTGAGGAAGATTGTCACTGAGCTAATGTCTGTGCCAATCTTCCTCTATTTTGTGTTGGATGCAGCCACAGCGTGGCTTGATGAGTGGTTCTATGTCCATGCTCAGGATCTGAACCCACAAATCCCAGGTCACCAAAGCAGAGTGTGTGAACTCAACCACTACACCACTGGGCAGGCCCCTAATATATTTTTTAATACTGTTTGATGGCATGGATTTGTGCCTCTGCATAGAGATAGTATTTGCTTGCAGCTTCCACCTGTTGCCAGTGGGCAGAGATCAAGAGCCCTGTATTCTGAGTCTGCTCACTCACAGCTGCTGCATTTCTATTGTATGCACATGCACTCTGGCCAAACAGCTGAGCTGGAGTGCCAGATGGGGCAAGGGGCACTTTCTTTTACCTGGGAAATCCAAAGGGCATTCTCACTTTCCCATTGCTATCTGCTCTTCTAGGGTGCAGGCTTGATGAAGACAATCCTGCAATAGCTTAGTCACCTCTGTGTGGGGCTTTCCTATGAGCTGTGAGAGAATCTGGAGAGCAAAAGTGTTCCTGTGGACAGCTGCCCCTCCCCCCTCCTCTCAGAGCCGCATGTGGTCCCTTGTCCTGTGTTGCTGCAGTTGGGGGAGGGAGAAGAGATCCCCTTACCTCCTTCCAAGCTTCCTCCAGGTGGTCCAGCACTTCCACCTTCAGATGTATGGCTGCGTGGGTCTCTCAGATGTCTTTTGTGTTATGTGAATGTCCTCTGTTGGTTTATGAATGCCCTTTTCATTGTATCTTGTGGGGAGAGTCTAACGGAAGAGCTCACTCTGCTATGATGTTGATGTTACTCTCAAATATTTTTTAATCAAAATGTAACTAACACTTCAACATCATGAATTAAATCTTGTTTATGAACAATGGTGTATTGTAACGAAATGCCCACTTACTCATTTTTCTAGAAATTGGCAACATTTAAAAATAGCAATTCCCATTATACTGAAGCTTTTCTTGGTCCCTTAAATCATAAATGATCTCACAATCTTCTAATTTTCAGTAGGACATTGTGTTTCTTTGCACACCTCTCACCTAATATTGTGATATGTACCTAGGTGTGTACCTGCCATATCTGCTCCGTTGTACTGTACCTCCTTAAAGATGAGAAGTAGCATTCATCTTTTTTTTATACCTCACAGAATGTGGCAGTGTCTCGCCTACAGTGAATACTCAATTACTGTTTCTGACATCAAAGACTGAAGGAAAAAATTATCAAAATTCACACTGCTGCCCTGGAGAAAACTGAATGTAACTCCATGGTAATAATCCTCCACATCCAGAGCAGGTTTTGAAGCAAAATAGCTGCTCAACGTGGAGGAATGAAAACAGATTAAAAAAAGTACTGCCACTGTGTATGTTTATAGGGGTGTCAGAATCGTCTGAGGAGCTTGTCTTTTTCGAAATACAAATAAATAAACCACTCTCTCCACCCACAGTTCTTTGTATGAGAAGATGGGTAAGGCAAGTAGATATGAAAATTAGGAAATGCATATTTTGAAAAAAGTTCCCTAAATGATTCTGAAGTTCACCAGTTTTTCCCTCTCTTTAGGGCTACTTCCCTAGAATTTTGGCTTAACTAAAAATGTCATGTGGAGAATTATTTAGATGCAGATTGTCTAGAGGTAATCCATTTTTCCCAAAGATCTTTGTGACCTTGGTCAACAGTGTATATTTCAGTGTATACTAGTAGAATTATACCCCTGACACATACACTGATATATAAACATACACTATTAGAGCAGCATGAAGCATTTGCAGTCCTCCACTGTCAATGTCATCTTGACCATAAATTATACAGGGTAAGCCCATTGGACTAAGACTTCATAGGAGAAGCATCAAATTTTAAAAACACATTTAATTATTTATTATAATTTAAAAAAAACATTTAATTATATTAAATTCAAAAAATAAAAATATTTTCATTTAAAAATAGAAATTTTAATAATGCAAAGCAAACTTCTGACTCCAAAGAGCAACATTAAAATAATGGCAATACAAATTTGATTTTGAATACAAATGAGATTTTTGTCATATTGTCCCATTAATTTACCTACTTGAAAACTTAACTGCTTGAGGGTTTAATTTCAAAACATATTTTTTTCTGTTTTTATGCTTGTAAAAATCTGTTCAAGATACTTATACCAGTCAAGTCAGTCATATAAATAAGAAAACAGAGGGGTGTAATGTACAGCCTGGTGACTATAGTTAATACCACTGCATTGCATGTTTCAAAGTTGCTAAGAGAATAAATCTTAAAACTTCTCATCACAAGAAAAAAATTTTGGTAACTATGTAAGGTGATGTTAACTAGACTTATTGTGGTGATTATCTCACAATATATACAAATATTGAATCAGTATGTTGTACACTTGAAACTAATATAATGTTACATGTCAATTATGTCACAAAAAAAAAAAACAATTCCAAAAGGTTAAAAAAAAACCCAGAAGAGAATTCAAATATATTGATTAACTATTACTCTCTGGAGACTATGATAGGTTATTTGAAATACTGTGCCTCATGTAATCCTACCAGTAACCCTTTGATATAAGTATTGCAACCCCATTTTATAGATGAGAAAGCCAGGGCTCTGAGGAGTTGGTGAACTGATGCACAGTTTCATTTACTCAAAAGCAACAGAAACATGATTGAAAACCAAGTCTGAATACTCTAAAACTCATGCTCTTTCCACTATTACTATACATCAAGGACTACTAAACATCAAGGCTTTGTAAGCGATGACTCACTGGCCAAATCTAGTCTGCCTTCTGTTTTTGTATGGCCTGTGAGCTAAGAATTATTTTATATTTTTAAATTACAAATTAAATTTAAAATACAAATTATACGAAATTCAATTTTCAGTGTCCATAAATAAAGTTTTGTCGGAACCCAATCACATCCATCCATTTAAATGTGGTGTATAGCTGTTTTCATGCTACAGCATCAGAGCTGAATAGTTAAACAGAGATTGTATGGCTGGCAAAGCCGAAAGTATTTCCTCTCTGTCCTCTGACAGAAAAATTTTGCAAACTCCAGCTATATATTGTTGCTTCCTTATTAATGTATGCTTGTGCTTGAAGATGTGGCTTCAATATAAAGTGGAACCACAGGAAAAATAAAATGGAGTATTATTCCAAAGAGATACTGATGAATAATATTTTTAAAGAGCGATAATGCATCAGATACAATCACTCACTCTGCGTTTTCCTTTCCGCGCAATTTAGAGTTCATTGGTTTGAAAGCTTCTGTGAAGGCTTGCAGCACTTAATTCATGCATGCATTAAACTTCTCAAGTTTACTTGGCCTCCGTGTTGTAAAAAAGATCTGGGAGGCAATTTATCACATAAGAATTTGTCACTGATTAACTCTTTTTCAGATGTGTCACGGAGCAGAAAAGTGAAGTCGAAAGTGACAGTTCTGATGGTATTTCCACCAAGAAGTGGAGAATCTGCCAGCTGGTGCTAAAAGGCTTTGTAGTGTCTGCCACAGCATGTCCTTTCCTCAGGCACGACCTCAAACCCCACCCCACCCCCAGCAACCAGGTTTTGCGGAGCCTGAAGCTTGATAAAATGGAGGGACTCTTTTAAGAAAAAGAATACAAAATTGCAATACAAAATTAAACATGACGTCTTGGAAGGAGCCCAGACAAGTGAGGGGCCCTGAAGCTTAACCTTCATTAGCTGTAAGAAAATCATCTTTTGGCTCAACAGAAAAGAGAGAGGGTGGAGGCATCACAGAGAGGGAGTGGCCATATTCACCAATTTGCTTGTGATGCAAAGATGTAAATTTAATAGATTAGGCTGTAAAGCAAAGTTTCCATATTTTAGTAGCATTCTGAACTAGGAAAGTATCTTTCATGTAACTTTAATGTCTTTGGCAAGGAAGGTCCTGCTACACCTTCCCATTCTCTCAGAAAACTCTCCAGGTGAGGATACAGGACACTGCACTGCTCAGTGAGGATCCTCTGCCCCACAGCTGAGGATCACAGCTACACTAGGATGTGAAAGAGATGGCTGAAGAAGTGCGATTCTTCTCAGGTTCACTTCAGTTCACTCCTGCTCTGCTTTCTTCCAGTTCTTTGTGAGCTTTAAACTCAGAAGGATGAACTAGAGCGAACACGTGCTCTCTGCAGGGCTCCCTGTGTGCCCAAAGCTTCAGAGAAGCAGCCTAGTCCTCTGGCAGCTTGGACTTCCATCGCCCACTTCAGAACAAGTGCCAGCTCTTCCAGTTTCTATCTTCTTCTTTACTTTGCTTCCAAGTTTTTTCTTCATTCTCGTCACCTTTGAGTCCAGATTTATTCCAAACCCAAGAAGATTTTTCTTGTGGGAAGTAGTTGACTACAGTCTCTGAACTGGAGCCAGAATAAAACAGGAAAGAAGTGCACCAGATGGTAGGAAAGTAAAAGTGACTACTAGGCCAGGGTTGAAGCCAGATCTGAAAAGGCAACAGAGTTGGAAGGTCTGAAGTAAAGGCCCCAGGGAAGATCCTGCTGACAGACATGGTCACTGATACCACCAGGAAAGAAGATGAAGGGGTTTTTCTGCCTATTTTCCTTTGAGTTAAGCAAATGATTTCAAATGTCAAAGAGAAGCATAGAGTAAAGGAAAGAACACAGGCTGAAGACATGATGAGAATTCAGCACGAATACCAGCTTGCTACTTACTTAGTTACTACGTCCCAGCCATTTAAGCTCTCCAAAATCAGTGTTTTTGTTTGTTTGTTTTTATCTATAAACATGGGTAATGATTCCTCCCAGAGAAGGGTGTTGTCAATAGGAAATGAGACAAAATGTTTACAGGGCCCCACATCATTCCTGGTCCAACCATATTTGAGACAATTAGCCACCATAGGTTTTAGAATGTTATCTCTCCAACCAGTTCCTTGTAAGCTCTAAGGTTCCCAACATGCTTTCTGAGCCCAGTCTTAAGCACACAGCCCACGGTTATCCTGGAGACATATCCAGCTGCTCTGGATTTGGATCTGTGCTGAGTCTTCTCTATTTGTACTTTCATGACCCTTCTCTGTCCTGCTCAGAGCTCTGCTGACTGCATCATCCTGGGTCCCTTGGTTGTGGACTTGGTTGTTGTATGCACCACTACTAGGCATCAGCAGGAGATGGAAGAGTGGGAGAAGAGAGCTATCAGGACACTTACTCTCCCAGCTCTCTCCCTGCAATGCCTTATCCCTCTGTAACTACAGCTCCTTCTGGTTGGCTCCTCTTTGGCTGCTAGGGCTCTCTTTGGCTGCGAGAGTGACACAATCTCCCCTCTTTGTCCCTTCCACCCTGAGGGAGGTAATGGCTTCCTAAAGTTCTACTCCCTAGATGCCTCATTCTGTACTTATTTTTGTTCTTCTAATTAGCCCGCTTCATTACTGCTCATGATTCTTTTAAACAGTTCTTTCATTAAGTTATCTTCATTCAAGCCATTGGAATTAAACTCTCTTAGTTGGGACCCTGCCTGATATAGATCCCATGTCTGAGAGAGCTGGGGCTATGTGTTTGTTGATTGATCGGCAAAACTCAGCCAGACTGTATTTAAGTGAGTGTATCCATAATGAAGTTACTTTGTAACATCACTCTTTATCAAGAAAGTTTCCCTTCTTTCTCCAAACTAAGATTTTCAGAAAAACACATCCAATCAGGAAGAAGTCATGAGGAAAGAAATAAGACACCCTTTTAATTGGTCAAACCAACACTGACCATCACTGGGGTCATAGATGGTCTTTGGACATTTTATCTTGTAGAAATAAGGGTTATATTTTATATTCAATGACATAATAACATATCACCTGTTTAATTATAGATGATGTATGAAAAATAATCTTGCCTCCACTGACTTCACTATATACATCACTGCATTCTAGATTTGTCAGCAAATTCAATTTATTTACCTTTCAATTTAATGAAGTTATTTCAAATTTCATAGATGTGGAAATAATTGAAATACAGGCTTTAGAAAACCTTTTTTTAACATCAAATCTCATTTGAAAACTCAGTTATATTTCGAAGAAATGAGGACTCTAGTAACCATAATTCTTACTATTTCTGTACATATCTGAAATAAGAAATACTAAAAAGTAAAAAACAAAATGATGTGCTCATTAAATTATAGTCTACAATTCCAGGGGGTGAACCTAATACAACAAAAGGATCAAACGTTCAGTCAAGTTCTTTCATCATTTCTATCTCCTGTGATACTAACACATGCCAAGCAAGCTTTTTATTGCAGTAACATTGGTTTATAACATTATATAAATTTCAGGTGTTCATCATTATATTTCAATTTCTGTGTAGATTACATCATGTTCAGCACCCAAAGAGTGATTGCAATCCATCACCACAAACATGTGCCTAATCACTCCTTTCACTGTCCTCCCTCCCCCCTCCCCCTCTGGTAACCACCAATCCAATCTCTGTCTCTATGTGTTTGCTCATTGTTGTTTTTATCTTCTACTTATGAGTGAGATCATATGGTATTTGACTTTCTCCTTCTGACTTATTTTGCTTAGCATGATACCCTCAAGGTCAATCCATGTTGTCACAAATGGCCGGATTTCAGCATTTCTTATGGCTAAGTAGTATTTCATTGTGTATGTATACCATGTCTTCTTTATCCATTCATCCCTTGATGGGCACTTAGGTTGCTTCCAAGTCTTGGCTATTGTGAATAATGCTGCAATGAACACAGGGGAGCATGCATCTTTACACATTCGGGTTTTCATGTTCTTTGGATAAATATCCAGTAGTGGAATAGCTGGATCGTAAGGTAGACTTATTCTTAATTTTCTGAGGAATCTCCATACTGTTTTCCATAGTGTCTGCACCAGTTTGCACTCCCACCAGCAGTATATGAGGGTTCCCATCTCTCCACATCCTCTCCAACACTTATTGTTTCCTGTCTTGTTAACTATAGCCACTCTGATGAGAGTGAGGTGACATCTCACTATAGTTTTGATTTGTATTTTCCTGATAGTTAATGATGTTGAACATCTTTTTATGTGCCTTTTGGCCATCTGTATATCTTCTTTGGGGAAATGTCTGTTCAGATCTTGTGCCCATTTTTTAATTGGGTTGTTAGTTTTTTTGTTGTTGAGATGTTACTTGTATACTTTTGATATTAACCCCTTATCAGATATACGATTTGCAAATATCTTCTCCCAATTATTAGGTTGTCTTTTTGTTTTGTTTATGGTTTCCTTTGCTGTGCAGAAGCTTTTTAGTTTGATCTAATACCATTTGTTTATTTGTTCTATTGTTTCCTTTGCCCAGTCAGACATGGTACTTGAAAATACACTGCTAAGACCATTATCGAAGAGTGTATTTCCTTTGTTTTCTTCTAGAAGTTTCATGGTTTCAGGCCTTACATTCAAGTCTTTAATCCATTTTGAGTTAATTTTTGTGTATGGTGTAAGATAATGGTCTGCTTTTTTTTTCATTCTTTTGCATGTGGCTGTCCAGTTTTCCAAGCACCATTTATTGAAGACACTTTCCTTTCTCCATGGTGTGCTCACCAAGTAATTTTAAATCCAAAAAAAACATTACAAATTCAAGAGCCCTAAATTAATGAGTAGTCTGTTTGTAGCTACTAGAAACATCAAAAATGTTTATTTCACAATCTAGATATAGAGGAGGAGAAATTATTTTGAATTCGACGTGGGTCCTAATTTAGTCAACTTTCCTATTTGAATCCTTCCTTTGTCCACCTCTTCCAAAGTCTAATGTAAGTACACGTTGGCAAGCTTTCCTCATGGTTTTATGTGAATTTCAGATATTAGCAGGAAGGAAAGAGGAGTCAGTATATATACAAAGCCACCAGTCTAGTGTCAAATAAAAGAAGGAATACTTGGGAACTTTCAGAGAAGTCATGCTTCAGTTGAGGCCACTGCACAATCCTAGTGGGTGCAATAGAGTTTGCAGCCTTGGCTCTGAGACTAGATTGTTACAGCATTCCCTAGAGTATATCCTTGTAGAGATGCAGGCTATGTACAATATTGCTGACCATCTCGTTGAGGAGATAACAATTATGTTATCAAGGATGTCAATACATTTTCTTGCTCTTAGGGTTATGTCTGGTAATATTAGAATGAGGGAAGAAGAAAAATGATTTCTTCTTATGTATAAGGTACAGCAAGCAGTAAAATTACATATAGTATGACTTATTCCTGCTCATGCTCAAATCTTTCCCTGTTAGATTATAACTGAACTGATGTTTTCATATATAGAGTATGACCTCCAACCACGAGTTGTCAATTTAGTTGAACACTTAGAGTTGTAAAACTTTGATGGATTTCCTCTTTTCAGTATATCCCTGTGTCTAGTTGTACAACATTTCAATGCCTGCTAAAATAAGAATTCTGGCAAAATATTTTTGCTAATTTTCTAGATGTCTGATTAAACTAAATAGCTATCACTATTGGTAAGAAATCTAGATATAGAGTTTGTAAATTGCATCATTTTCAGCCCGTTGATAGAGTTTTACAATTTTAACAAAGTCGATTTAAAAATTGAGAAATTTCACATAATTTGGATTTCTGCTTTTTTATAAAATAAGAAGATCTCACAGCACAGAGTCTCTATTCCATGCTAACAATCAGAGAGAGATGGGGGTTTGCCACTATTCCATTTTCTTGAAAGACTCTTTTTTTGTTTTCTGTAACACCACACTTTCTTGTTTTCCTTCTGATTCACTGATGGTTCCTACCCCATCATTTGGTCATCCTCTTCCAATTTTAAATATAGGAATTCCTCAGGACTCGGCTCGAAGTCCTTCTAAGTTTTTTTTTTCCTCATTCCAAATGCAAATTAATTCGCTCATTATATATATTGTATAGTATATATATATATATATAAAATATGTATATATACACATACACACACAGAACTATACACTATATATATTTATATATATCAGCAACCCACAAAGGTCTATTTCCAAACCAGTCTACTTCCACTGTTTCCACTGCTCTTTTTCTTGTACACTTATTTTATTCCTGGAATAAATCATACTCCTTTCTGCTATCTGGCTATGGCAAAGCTGATTTCACTATCTGGAAGATTTTTCCCTTGCTCCTTTGCCTGTTTCCTACCCATCTTTCAAGCTTCCTCTTAGCTTGGGTTTTATTCTTCTAGTAAAACTTCTCTGAACTCCAGATAAGATTGCATCTTTTTACTGTCTTATTTTGTAATAGCTTAAATGTCTCCCTTTGTAGCACTTATCAGATTATAACAAATTTTTTGTGTAATTACTTGCTTCATATAAATCTTAATATAGACTGTAAAGTACATTCAAGCAGGCCATATTTATGTTTTTCACTATGTGTCTTTGCGTTTAGCACAGTCTTTGACATATACTGTGCTCATAATAAATATTTATCAACTTTGACATAGGTATTAGAATAATGAGCTCTTTTATAATTCTTTGAGAAATTGAAAAGCCTCTCTTTTCTAATCAAACTCAAAGATAATCCATATAATTTTAAATAAGTGGGCTGGCAAAGTGATTATGGACCATGACTAGTGACTGTATTACACTACTTTATACATAACACATTATCTTTGTCTGAAAAAGCTAAAAATACATTATCCTAAAGACTATGTCATCGTGGAGTTAACAAACATCTCAAATCTCTGAGTAATAATTATGAAGCACTAGTCACTAACAGTTTCTGTTAAATTAATAATTATTTTAAAAAAAGAGAACAAGTATATCTAAAATGTATATAATCCACATTTGTATTGAGCATTTTTACAGTAATTCCCAAAATATTTTGTTTCTTTTTTTGAGCATGAAATGAATCAAAGGTGTTAAATGTTTTATTATCTTAACAGTGCAAATGTTTCACCAAACACATGCATGGTCAGGGTAATCAAGTGCCTCAAATTATTTATTGCAAGAAGTAGAATAAAAACAAATTCTTGCTTACATGCAGTTGTCTGTTGATCGAGAACTAGAGATCTGGAGGCTTCTTAGAAAAATAAGGCATAGAGCAAAAAAAATGTTTGGCATCTTGAGATTACCTGTTGAGCAGAAAGCTGTCATTCTTTCCTGCTATTGCCTAAAGACCTGGAACATTGGCATGTTCACTTGGCCAAAGACAGATGGCTGCTCACACATTCTCTCTAGGCTTAACGCTTGTTCTCCCAATACCAACCACCCAAGGAGTTTGGCCTCCCCACCATCTGTGGATCTGTGGTCTCTTCTTCATTGTATGAATTTTAAGACAAGAGACTGAGTGACTTGGGACTGTGCCTGGTTCTTTTTAAGTACATAAGCACTAGAGGTCACCATCTTTACTAGTCGGCATGGGCTAGGTCAGGCTGCAATAACAAACAGCACACTATCTCTAGTGGCTTGTCTCACTCACCCTAAATGTCTAAATGGAGCAGTATAAGGTTCAGCTCATTGTAGTCACTCAGAGCCCCAGGCTCATGAAGTCTCCCTCTTGGCCCTTTCTACTGCAATCACCACCTGGAAAAAAGAAGTTTAAAGGCAAGTGTATACAATTAAATCCTCCTACCAGGAACTGACACACTTGCCTTCTGCTCACATTTCATTGGCCACAGCAGGTCAGTGGGCATGCCTAACTTAACTGTGGCAGGTGATGACAGGGAGGGGAGTGCTGAAGTGCCATTCAGCCATGTGCCCAGGAGGAGGAGAAGTGGAATGGAGGTCGATACATTTGTGAGGAATAGAGAGGAAAGTAATGTTTTGTAGGTTAAAAATCAAACTCATCAGAAACTACTTATTACACTTCTTTCACACTTTCAAAATACAACAGCTCTGTATTGTATCCTTCAAATTATCCTTCAAATTCCTTGCCTTTTTAACTATTTCAAAAAAGTTCCTCTTCAGGGTGATTAATGGCAAGATTAATGTAGATACAGGCCCATACTGCATAGTCCATGAAACCAGAAAACCTGCCATTTCTACAGGTCTTTGACAAATAAAGGTGGTTCTTTTTACTCAAAGATGTCACGCTTTTTGCCATATAATTCTGAGAGCCACATTATCCCTTACCTGTGCAGAGGTCAGTGATATGTGATAGGTGAGCTCATGAAGAGGTATGATAAGCTCACATAGGAGTTACTTATGGGTTGGAGATAAGAGACATTCAGAGAATAGGTCACACCTTTGAGGTTACAACAAGATGAGTGTGTCATTAGAATTGCCAATTAATAAGTAATTTATCCAGTTTTCTATGAGAACTGCTGTGCATTGCCTTGAAAACGGTGACTGATAGGTTTTCCTTTATTTATTTCTATACTCTGTGTCCTTAAATCATCATCGTAATTCAATCACCTCCTCCTTCTTCATCCACATCATCATCATTTTCTTTGCTTCTCCCTCTGTGGAGTCCATACTATGTGCCTGGGATTGTATTTGGAGCTTACCTGCTTACTGCATTTAATATTGTACTGAACATTTAAACTCAGAAAACCCAGAATTGTATCTTTCTTTTCATCTAAAATAAAGCATAATACACATCTCTGGTAAGGCATCTTTTTTTTCTAATGGGCTTTGCTTAACTAAGCTTTCCCCTCCAGATATCAGAATTTTAATTACAATTATCATTGAGATTTTCTTACTTGAAACAGAAAGTGATCAATAATGATAGTTGAAAAGACACTACAATTCCAGCTTTTATAAAGACAAAAATAATTATTCAGAATTACTAAATCCATTCCATACAATAAGCACTATATACTGTTACTATATAAAATACAGTAACCTGAGTAATGTGCTAGAATTTATTCAAAATCATAAGATAACATGCCACAGTTTCCTGAAATTTTACTACTAATCTGAAGTTCACCATTTAAAACGTAATTACATTAAAACTGGAAATTTAAGTGAAATATGGTGATTTTCTATCATGTCAAGCTAACTAAGCTGGAACTACATTTTCCGTATTTGTCTTCCACATAGAGAAAATGGAAAATTCCAAGTGAGAATGGAATTCACATATGAATTGAAAGATCTCAGGGCAGCAGCACTCATGTTAATCCTGAAAAGGTGAGTGTGAGTTTGGGAGCTGTTGCAGCTCACAGATATTGTCACTGACCTGCTGGTTGGCCTTGTTGCAGTTGGCAGCCAGGCCCCAAACTCCTCTAGTTCTTGCCAGATCTCTTCTTTCAGCTTCTCCAAAAGGTGGACCAGGTGAGAACGCAGTATCATAGACAAGGGCATCTGAGTATTGTAGGCACCTGCATCTCTAAGTTTGGAGGCAATGAGATTTGCTGTTGCTTTCCCTGTTTCTTATCCATCTTTCCTTCCCAGCTGCCTGTTTTGTCAACTTCAGACCTAACCCAAGAAGCTGCAACAACAGCCTTCAATAGACTGTTTAACAAATACCCACAACTGCTTATGGTCAATCCCTATAATAAATCCCTTATTTTACATTACTTACTGTTTCTCTGCTGTTCTGTTTCTCTGCTCTTTTGACAAGTGAATGGTCAAAATAAAGCAGATTTTCTATAATTCTCAAACTGCTTAGTTTCCTCTGTGTATCCCCAAGAAGGTACATTAACTCTATTCCACTTTAACGGTGAGAAACACTGATAAATACATACAAATCCAATTCCTGACATTCTTTTTAAAGGTTCCTAGTATCCTGAGTGAAGGGGCTCTCGTCGCATATCCTCTGCTGAAAGAGTCCCTAATGCAGCCTGGTTCTCCGCTCTGACGTGGCCACTACCCAGCACTCTCAGGTCTGCTCCGGACCTCTGCTGGCCTCACTGCCATTCCCTGGGATCTGGCACCTGTCTCCTCCTTAAATACAAGGCAATTACAATGGCCTCTGCAAAGACAGATACAAGAAAACTCACACTTCTTTTATTGCCCTAACACAAAACAATTTTGAATGTAATAAGACTTCATTGGAGACTGGAGCAAGAGGGAGTTACAATAGCAGGCAAAACAAATATAAGATGGAGTCAAAAAGTACAATTCTCAGTGTATGAAGAAAAGTTATTTATTTATTTTTTTGCTGAGGAAGATTTGCCCTGAGCTAACATCCGTTGCCAATCTTCCTCTTTTTGTATGTGAGTCTCTGCTACAAAGTGGCCACTGACGAGTGGTGTAGGTCTGTGCCCAGGAACCCAACCCAGGCTGCTGAAGCAGAGCCCACCGAACCTAACCATTAGGCAACTGGGGCTGGCCCAAGAAAAGATTTTTTTTAATTGTACCAACCATATGTAAACCTCACATAATCACGTTTTCATTCTTGCTTCCTTGTCTCAAGATTCATCTTTCTTTACCTCTTCTCTTTCCTCAGAGGGAGTGGGCCTTTCTCAACATCTCATTTTGCAAATCTTTCACCTTTTTTAAGAAAAGCCCATCTGGTCTCACAGGTATTGACCTCATTCATCCAGAGAAATACAAGGAACACAATGACCCATGGTGGTGCATTTTCCAAAGTCTGAGTTAATGTGCCTAGAATAATACACCATGGGTTTCAGCAGAAGAAGTTGGATACTGCCTAATAAAAGAGTGGAGGTGGGCACTGTGTGGTAGGTCCCTCCTGAGGTTAATCTTCCAACATGAGGTGAATAAAAGATCGTAGTTTTCCTGCGGTCTTCCTGTCTCCTGAGGGTAAGTTTGAAATGAAGAATATATATTCACACACACAATGAACATGCACACACACACCAACACATACATGCATAGACGTAAAGTGCATATCTATATTGTGGAGAAAAAAAGTCCTAAAAGAAAATCTGTTAGATTTCCTTTATCACTGTGTATTATTGTAATTCCCAAGGGATATGTTTTATTTTTTTATTTATTCAAGCATGTTTGTATAAATTTGAAATATATTTCAGAATAATACATGTAGGAATTCTAAAGTTAACTTTTGATATTTTTTAATCAATATATTTGTATTGTTATTATGTGTGGTTAAAATTTGTTCTCAATTTCTTCCTCCAGAGTCTGAATATTGCATTATGCAGGTAACTCACGTGTTTGCAACTGACTTTCCCATTCCATGCCAGCCTTACATCAAGGTGATTATAAATAATTTAAGTGAAATAATAGCATCTTGATCTGGGATTACTAACAATTCATATATTATTATCAACTACATTTAAAAATAAGTGTTATTTGCCTCCTATTTGCTGTTCAAATGCCAACCACTAGATTCTTACCGCGTGGGACTGTGGTAATCGGTCTCTGCTCGGTGCCTCTTTCTCTCTGACCTGGGAATTTTGTGATCGCTTTCTTGCATGACACCACAATCCTTTTGCAATAAAAGTTCAAAGGAAGTCCAAGCTATAAAATGTGTTGATGTTAGAATATAGATGTCTTTGAAAGTAATGCTAAGATATGTGAGGCTGAGATACGTGAGACTTTCTAGGTTTTATTTTGTTTTGGGGGATACAAGTCATTGTTTTATTTTCTAAAATCCAGAAGCTAAAGGGTGGGAGTTACACATGTCTGCTGATTCACGGCCTGTGTAGATAGCATTTGATCCATAGTGGAAGCCTCTCTTGTGAATATTTTCAATGTAATTATACTAAAACTCTTATTTTAATATTTTTTGATGAGAGTTTTCCATCCCTTTTGCATTCCTGTGTATATATACTTTTATATATTTATATGAAACCTCCTACATATGTTCAACTAAAACCTCCTACATAACTTTTTGTGATATAGATTGTCACAACAGATCAGATGCTTAAATAACAATGGAGTCCAGAGCTTTCGATCATGAGCACCCATGTATATTCGTGGTGTGTGACTCCTCTTACCTCCCATTTTGGGCTTTAAGAGAACTAAAAAGATATAAAATAGACAAAAATGCCTATGTAACTATGCAATGTACCTACAAATTGTGCATTATTATTTCCTGAATTCTTACTCTGTCTTCCTTCTTTTTTATTTCTGACCTTCAGTCCAATCATCCAAAATTAACTTGAAAGTGAGCAGGTTCAGATAAACCTTCTTTTAGCATTATTAGTGTACAGAAAAAAAGAAAGGGACTCTTGGAATAAAACAGCAACAACAACCATGAAAACTCTATCCTTGCAAGATGCAATAGGAGTTTTGATATAATAAGACTCCTGGAATTGTAATTAAAATTCTTGATATTTCAAAGATTTACATTGCTTTCTAAGAATCTAAAATTCTAAAAAATATATAGGGACACAAGAAATAAGATAATCTTTTCATATGCACCAAAACAAATTTTTTTGTCTTCTTTTAAAAAATAAAAACACTTTTAAGCATTTCAAACATCGCTCTCTATCTTCCTTCTCCGGGCAGCATTTGCTGTTGGTTGCCAACTACATGGACATCCACTTTGCTTACTAACAGAATCCCAATTTTGTGTAGGAAAAATTAAAACTCAGCCTTAAGTGAGGCATGTTGATTGGCCTAATAAATCACAGTCATTCCATTATTTTTTTTCCAGTCGTCTAGAGGTAGGCTGTTCATTCACCTCGTTCATTCAGCAAATATTTATTAAGTACTTACTATGTGCCAAAGAATGGACAACACCATCAAAATGACAGCCTTCATGGACCTCATATTATAAAGAGAGGAGAAAGGCAATATAAAAGTAAATTACATCGTGTGTCAGATGATAAATGCTCTAAAAAAAATTCATGCAGAGAGAGGAAAGGGAGTACTAAGTAGGTGGGAAGGGAGACTGAGCCAAAACTTGAAGTAGGTGAGGCAGCAGCCATGAGGATATCTGAGAATGAGAAATTCAGGAGAAAAAGTCCAGCGTAAGGCCCAGGTGCAAGAGCATGCCTGGTGTGTGTTAGGAATTGGGAATGTGGGAAAACCAGAGTGGATAAGAGGGCGAGTAGATGAAAATAAGGTTGAAGAAGTGGTGGGTGTTAAACTTTGTAGAGATTTTGGCTGTTTCTCTGAGTGAGACGGGAATTATTGGAAGATTGTGGCAAAGAAGTAATGTAGTTTGACTTCAATTTTAAGGTTCACTTTGATTGTGGAGATAAGAATACTCTCAGGAGGCAAAGTGAAAATGGATGAAGGAATACAAATTATGAGGCTCTTCCAACCATCTGTTTAGAAAGGAGGGTAACTTGGACCAGATAGTAGTAGAGTCGTAAGAAATATTCTTGAAGGTAGAGTCAAAATTACTTGTTTATGGATTAGATAAGAGATGTGAAAGAAAAGAAAATTCAAGAATGATTCTAAAATCTTCAACTTGATCAATTAGAACTAAGTTGTTGACTTTTACTAAGATGATGAAGTTTGGGAGGGTAGGAATAACAGGTTTTCAGTTTGTGTTATGTTTAATTTGTGATACTGGAAATATCCTCTAGGCATCAATAAACAGATATTGCAAAGGCCTCAGACATACAAGTCTGAATTTCAGACAAAAAGTTCTGGCGACATATAAATTTGGGAGTCATTAATGTATGAATGATATAAAAAGTCATGAGACTGGGGCCGGCCCGGTGGCGCAGTGGCTAAGTTCACACGTTCCGCTTCTCGGGGGCCGGGGGTTCGCTGGTTTGGATCCGGGGTGCGGACATGGCACCGCTTGGCACACCATGCTGTGGTAGGCATCCCACACATAAAGTAGGGGAAGATGGGCACAATGTTAGCTCAGGGCCAGGCTTCCTCAGCAAAAGAGGAGGATTGGCAGCAGTTGTTAGCTCAGGGCTAATCTTCCTCAAAAAAAAAAAAGTCATGATACTGAATGGGTTTGCCAAGGGAGTGAGTGTTAGTAGTGTAAAAAAGTGGTGTAAGAACTGAGCCTTGAAGCACTCCAAAGTTAATATATCAGAAGGATACGGAGGAGCCAGAAGATGAAACTAAGAAGCAACCAATAAAGGAGAGTATGATGTCCATAAAGCCAAATGAAGAAATTACTTTAAAAAGATAGTGATCAACTCTATCAAATGCTGCTGAAAGTTGACATAAAATAAGACCTGATAACTAGCTATTGGATTTAGCAAGGTGGCTATCCCTGGTGACAACAAGAGCCTGTTGGGTGAAATGATGGGGAGAAAGCTGTAATGAAATGAGTTAATGAAAGAAAGAAGTAGAGGGATTGAAAGCTGTGAATATGAACAACAATTTCAAGAAACTTAAAAATGAATGCAGAAAAGGTAAAATACTTATAAAGGGAATAGGGCCAAGACGGTAGTATTTTATTTTGCTTATTGAGATGGGAAAAATAAAATTGGAATGTTTGCATGCTGACAAAAATCGTCCAAAGACAGGACAAAATTGATAATGTAGGAAATATTAAACTGCATTTCTAGAGCAATGCCTTTGGTTGGGCAGATGAGAAATGGAAAGATTGATCATTGATAATAGACCAGTCAGTTCCTCGGTAGTAACTGGTATGTGAGTAGATGAGTAGAAAGGCAAGCAGATGGATAGATGCATCCCTGCCAACTCTTGAGGTTGCTCTCATGAAATAGAGGCCAGGTAACGTATTTTCTCCACTCAAAAATCTGTAATAACTGACAATTTCATATAGAATCGCGTGGAATGCTTTAAATATTCAGTGGTTTAAAAAATATTTATGGAGTTCCTGCTTTCTACCAATATTTTTCTAGGTAGTGGCGATACCCAGGAAACAAAATTCCAATTTTTGTAAAAGTAGAACAAATACAAAAATGTCACAAGGTACAGAGCAAACTCAGACTTGATAGGGAAAACAGGAATCAAGTTTAGAGAAGAGGCATCTGGACCACCTTTCTCTCATCATCCATACACAAGGGGTGCAAGGGGGTTTGAGGTCTTCTGGTGATTGATTTGAACCTGCCATTGCAGATTCATCTCTCACTGTCTGTCCTCACCTACTCAGCTTCAATGACAGCAAACCCAACCATTCCTAGCATAAACCACACCAGCACTACCATATACATATATAGGTCCTTTTTTCATATTCTTTCCCCAGCCCAGATGCCCTTTCCCCCCATCATAATTTACCCATATTTAATACTCTAAACAAATGCCACCTCATTAATACCTTTGTTCTTCAAATAAAATATTTTCTCTTAGGATTTACAGTATGTTGCTTATGATTCCACTTATTATTATTTCTTGCAAATCGACATTATTGAGTTAATCCGTATTTTGAGTATCAAATATTGATTGGGCACTCTGCTAGGTACTGAGTTTACACAACAAAAAGACATAGTATCTTTCTTCAAGAAGGCTTTTCCATGTCCACCTTCCCCACAAACTTGTTAGTGCTGGATTCATCTTTGTATTCCCCACAGACCTTCCCAGAGCACCTTCCACAGGTGAGGTGTTCAGTTAAATGTGTCCAACCAATGGAATATTATTCAGTTATGAGAGAGAAGGAAATCCTGCCATTTGAGACAACCTGGATGGACCTTGAGGGCATTATACTAAGTGAAATAAGTCAGACGGAGAGAGACAAATACAGATGATCTCACTTATATGTGGAATCTGCAAAAGCCGAACTCATAAAAACAGAGTAGAATGGTGGTTACCAGAGGCTAGGGGATGGGAGAATTCCGTAGATGTTGTTTAGGGATATAGACTTGCAACTAGTGGATAAATATGTCCTGGAGAGTTAATGCACAGCACAGAGGAGAATATAGTCAACAATACTGTATTGTAAATTTCCAAGTTACTAAGAGACTAGATCTGAACTTTTCCCACCACAAAAAAGAAATGATAATCATGTGACATGATAGAAGTGTTGGCTACTGCTATGGTGGTAATCACATTGCAATATATAAATGTATCTAATCAACATGCTGTACACCTTAAACTTACACAATATTGTGTGCCAATTACATCTCAATGAACATAAAAATTTTTTAAAATTAAAAATAAATTTAAAAATTTGTTTAATCACATCTCAGTATCTATAGATGGGGGAAGAGAACCAAAAATATATTAAGTGCTACAAGCTAGGCATCGTGTAGGTAGATGTTTTTATACAATCTTCATAGCACTCATTCACATCAAATAATTTGAACAATTTAGTAAAATTAGCCTACTGCTATGAAAATTATAGCCATTTTATAAAGAGCCATTAAGAGATGAACTGAAAAAAAGTAATTTGTGGAGAGATGCAGATTGTAGGAGAAAAACAGGACTCTGGAATAAGCCAAAAAAAGTTTGGAGCAGTGAGGCCCAATAAGCCGTCCTGCTGAATGATTCTTACCCACTCCATGTCTCAGTGGACAAGGTAATGCCTTCTCGTGTACACTAACTTATTCGCTTCCATTTCTTTAACTTTATGTAGACACAGAATAAATTCTCAAGGAAGTTTACTAACTCTTTTATATCAAAGGAGCAGCATTTACCGCATCTCTTTTTCAAAACAGTTATTCCACAGAAACCAAAATATAATTAGATGATTATATTTCATAGTTATATTTTATTCTAGCCTACTACCAGGTCAAATTGCAGGTTTTGCTTGCAGTACAGTGCTCAAATGAACTTCATATATACTTTTATTAGTATACTGTTTTGAAGGTGGCATTAAATCTTTAGAAGGAAGGTCAAAATACAAACACAAGTCATTCCTGATGATTGCACTTGAACCACTAAGTTAACATGGTGCAGGCATTATAACCTAAATCATAACCCAACTGAACTGATTGTGAAGAGGCACTGATAAATGAGCTGTTTTAATAAGCATGTATTTATGAATTTGTTATCGGAGTTTCTTCCATTAAAGTAAAATAATTAGGATGCGGAATCAGATCAAGATGACAGGGCTGCCAAGTAACATCTTTTCCTTTAGAAGAGAACATGAGAGTGTTTGGAAGAAAGCGAGGCCATGTTCTTTAATGAACACAAATTCCCTTTCAAATTATTCCACTGCCCACAGAAAGATTGTTATTCAATAAAAAATCTCAGCTATAAACATCAGTCACAGTTTCATTTCTTATATGCAAAAAGGCAATGAACAGGAGCCCTATTTCTGTTTCGGCATTTAGCACATTTCGTCTTTGAGCATAGGCTATGAAGTGCAGAGGGTCATCTTGTTATGAGCACCCAAGTGAAAACTATTATTTGATTACTGTTTGTTAATGAGTTATATTAGAAGCTGAGGCAAAGACTGAAAAAGGAAATCCATAAAACCACTCCAAGTCCTCAGATCTCTAAGGTCACCAGGACTCTGAGCCTCAAAGCTGTCCCATGGATGTGCACATGCATATTTTCCTGTCACGCCCAGGTGCCGCGATGACAGACGCTGTAGAGAGACACAGATGGCACTTCAATCTCGCCGTGATCTCCAGTTATCCTTAGTCTATTTCTCTCTTCTAACCCATGATCCAGAACTGAAGTCAACATGCTTTGTATCTCAGGGATGTCTTCGCAATTAGTATGAAAACTTCAATATTTGACCAGTATTCCATTAGAAAATAATTAATGTCTCTAAAATAAATGAAAAAGTTACCCAAGTTTTGAAATATTTATACAGTTTAATATTTTGATACACCAAGTATTTATAATAAAATTGAATCATACCTAAAAGGCTCACACTTCAGTTTCATTAATTTACTATAAAATTATATATATATATGAATAGGTATGTATATTCGAAAGGTACTAATCTAAACCCTCCCCATGCTCTGCTTAAAGAAAGAAATTTAATCATGTTCCAAAGATTTCCTATGTAATTATGGCCACAGGAGTCACAAACCTTGAAATTTCCCCGCTCATGGCTCATTTCATTTAGTCAGTGTATCCTCTAAATTAAATTTCTTTTCTGATAGAAAAGTAAAAAGCCAAATGTCAACTAACTGACAGGATATATGTAGAGTTCATCTGGTTCATTGGTTTTATGTTAAGATTAAAATCAAAATATTTTTTAATTCAAACCTTATTTTATCTATATTTTTTGACTTGTACCACATGATTAACTCCTTAATTGATTCCAGTAAACATGTATGAACCTAACCCGACTTACTGATCCTGCATTTTTAAAAGTGAACCGTGAAACTGAAACTGATATGATATTGAACTTTCATATGAATAGGACCAAAAATAAGACTTCTCTAACAACCGATAGAACTGAAAAGATACAGGATTTGACTAACTTGTTGCAAAGAAATCGACTAATCAGTGGAAAAGGGAGACTCAACAAGGCACAAATAGGGGACAGTTACCGAAAAAAAAGTTTCGTATTTATTTCCCAATGAGTTGGAGTTCTTCAATAAACTGGTTATAATTATATAAGATGTAAATATACAATAAGATTCTCACTAGTTTGCTTAACACCACAGCCTGTGGGAATCTTGGTTTAAATTACATTCAGCAAATGAAGAGGAGGAAAATGCCCCAAATCCTTAGAAATACATGAAACAAAATATCCATCCATTTGTGCTACATTTCTAATGGTTATCATATTTTTGTGTGTAAGTACAGCATATATGGTATACAGTTCTTTTACTATACCTTTAAAGGTGAGTAAGATTTCTTTGCTATATAGCAAAAAACTAAGCATATTTCTCTTTCATGTTGAATCTTAGAATAGCAATCTCTTTGGAGACTGGTTGTCTGAAATTCTCTCTTGCATGACCATTCAGGCTTAAACATAATCCAGCTAAAGCTGAGTCATTGATTGACACTAGACACTGGGGCAGACAGATGAGTTTCTCTGGTTTAAAGTTTAATGGAACAGATCTTTTGATCTCTGATTCTGTAAGAAATCTGAAGTTCATTTTCTCCTCTAGGTTTCTTTGCTGCTAGTACATTGTCACTTACAGATCTCATTTTCATGAGTAGAATGTAATGTAGTGAGGTCGACATTGCTAAACTAACACAGCCATCTATATTCGTGCTTCACTGGATCATTATTATTTCCGAGGGTGCTTAATCTGTCTAATACAAATGTGGTGTAGGTTCCTCTAAGATGAAGGTTGAGCATAATGTCTTATATAAACTAGATAATAATCTTGTAGTTCAGCATTTGCTGCCCTATTTCTGAAATGACCACAAAATCATTTTAATGTGAATATCAACAGCCTCAAAAATTTACAAAAGGGATAAAACTATCCCTTATATTCTTATGGTCAAGTCTTCTTCCTTACATCAGCTTCTACAAGCTCTAACAAAAAACTGAATCAGTAAGAAGGTGAAAGAGAAAGAGAAAATATAGCAAGTTATATTCCCTACTGCACAACTCATTTTGTAGTTCTAGTCTAGTCTCAAGGATGCAACCACAAGACTCATAAAATCTGGTTGAAACTTCTCTGATTCTGCACGTTTAATGAAGTCTTTTCTTGTCTAGTCTAGGATTATGCACACACACACACACACACACACACATACATGCATGCACACGCACAGAATTTTAGATCCTTCCTGAGACAAGACTTATCTTTTTGCTCTTTACAATAACCCAAGGTCCACCCCAGTTCAGAATGACTTCATCAAAGTGGAATACTTGTGAGGTGAAAAAATATGAACTGCCCATTTTTAACTGCATTTCCCTTTGTGTGGAATATTTTTGCCAGCAAATCGAAAGGTAAGATACATTTGAGTCCCTTTCCCAAATTTTAATCGTATTCAAATAAAACAAGTTTTAAAAGGAAAAAACAATAAAATTATGAAAAAACAGTATAAAATTTCAAAATATCAGTTCTCCGCTAATCATCTATGAAGTCTCTTTTCTTAAAATCTGTAGTATTCTTTTACCAAAAGTAATGAAGTATTTGTTTTAGCAGAGCTTTTGAGAGAGTGCAAACTGCCGATAAGGCCAATAAAGCTCAGCTTTTAAACTTTTTGCATTTCAAGTGCGTAATCAAAACCTCATGACAGCACATCACACACTCAGAGAATGCCATGGGCATTGCACAGAAAATGAAAATTAGTTCTAAAAGCCTTTTCATTCTCGGTGGCGTAGGATGCTCCTCTCCTGGCTGTCTATGAAAGAGGATCAGACACAAAATGAAAAAAAATATAATCACTGTGAGTGAAAACAAAACCCAGAGAAAACTGAGAGCATTGAGGGTGGAAATAGAAGAGTGAGCAGCTGTAATTAGTTCCAATGCTGTATGAGAATAAAAAATAAAACCACTTTGAAAAATATAAACAGGCAGAATGCCAGCTGAGATAGTGGCTAGTGTTACAAAAAACCTTGGTAAATAGTGAGCAATATGAAAGTAAATAGAGCTTCTGGATAAAAGTTTGACATCAATTCCATCGGCTACATTTTTCATAAATTACCATCTGTAATAAAAGTCATTCTGCTATATTACTTTTTAGATAAGACAACATTTAATACCAAAAGTGGTTTTAAATAAAGGCAGAATATCATCACATATCCTCCACTAAACAGATACATAAGGCAGTTTTAATTACCTTCTGTTTGAGGAAGAGTGAAATTTCCTGTGTTTATGGATATTTTCATTTTAAGAAAATAGTGCAAGGATAATCAAGGTAGTGAAAGAGACTTCTCAATGCTCAGCTTTGATTTCTGCCCTGCTTGAAACCTGGTTTTCTTATTCAACTAAACAGCCTGATCTTGCAAAAGCTTTAAACTAAATCAAAATTTGCCTATGTGCTTCTTATTTGTGCATGTTGAAGCTAGAACTCTTCCAACATGAAACCAGGGAAGCTTTCATATTTGTTCATTTCAATGAATTTAGGTGAAAACATGCTCAGGCCATGTCAGTAGGATGTGCAAGCGTGTTGTGTAAATATGACCCTTAATATGTTTAAGGCAATCAATTCTTTAAAATAAAATAATTTGTTCTTCTTCTAGATCTGTTCCTCAGTTTTATTTTTCTTTCCATAGCATCCACAAAGCTGTTAAATTTTTGCAGCAAGGGCTATACCTCTCATGTGACTATATGAAGAGAGTCCTATACATTTTAAGGACTGTATTTTATAAGGAAGGGCAAAACCAAGGAGTGACTCTTTCCACTCTCCAAAGGCATTTTGCAATTTTTTCCATTCATTCAATAAGCCTGTGATCATGCATGAGTCTGACTCAAAAATGGAACACTGATACAAAAATGAAGAAAAAGCATCTTCTTTTAAGTTGGGGACTGTGAATGCCCCAGTATCTCCTCCTTTCTTATTTTTCTTCAACTCATCACCCCTTGATATATATTTGTTTACTGACAGTTTCCCCATTGAAATGTAAGAACCATAAGAGAAGGAATTTGTTTTGCTCACTGCTACAGTCCCAACACCTAAAACTCATTTGAGGTGCTCACAAATATGTTGTGAGTGATTGAATGGAGAAAAACCAAAAATGATAGCCTGTCATGACTGAATTATATGTGTATGCCCCCAAATTCTTCACTTTCTGAAAGCTGCACTCTCAAAATCCCCCAGGATTAACTGTACATCATAACTGTATGTTAGAATGACTGACTACGGTTGTTACTCTTGTCTATTTCTCTGTTGTAGCTCTTATAATCACCAACTTTTATTTTAAATTTTATTGGATCCAGTCTTACTCCGTTTCCCTTAGTTCTTTTAATTCGTGTCGGAAAGCTCATTCCTTTGTCCTCTACTGAATTTTTTATAGGATTAATTTAGGGCATGCCCTAAGCATAGCCTTTTTATCATATATCAACTCCATAGGAAGCCTACCCATCCTTTTGGCTTCAATCTTCATATCTGTACTGATGACTTCAAATATTTTCCTTCAGCAATGATTTAGCTCCAAAATTTCTTTCCCTATAAGAAACAATATGGTGGGAATTTCCATTTGTATTTCCCTTTCCGGTTCTCTCTCCAGACCTGTGTATTTTTATTCACGGAGTTATTACTTTTCTTTGTATTATTCCTAAGACTTACAATATCTAATCACTCTCCAAATTTTACTCATTTTTTATACAAATAGGTCTAACTAAAAGTCCCTTGCCCCCATTTCCCTTGTCTTGAGATGTGGTGCCTAGACACTTAACAGCATCTTTATGGCCTTCTTGCTTCACTGCTTTCCTCTGCAATCTTTCTAAAATGATTAGAGCACTGCTTCAATCATTCAACTCCCCTGCTGATTATAAAAGAAGACTCATGATATTGATGCTTATGAGAGTCTCTGTTCTTGGCACAGGTTTTAATGTCCATTACAAACAGGGTTTCAATCTCCCTTAACAGTTTTTGTCACAACTCTCTTTCACGAATTGTCATCTGTAGCCTACCGAGCTGACTTAATTGTGTTTTCCTATTTACATGTTTACTAATACTCCTCTGTGGAAAAGTTCCCCAGTAATTTACATCTGCTCAAATCTTATTCATTCTTCAAGAGACAGTTCAAACATAATTGCCTTCATGACCTCTATTAAAAGCCCCCTGACTAACAGAGCTGGAAATACTCTGCTTTCTGAGTGCCTTAGCATGATTTTATTACTCATTGAAGGTCTGTAATTTACTACTTAGAATGTATTGCATCTTTTCCTGAGTGTCTGTGTTCTCTCTTATACTAGATTAAAATTCCTTCAGAGCAGATCCTGTGCATTCCTTATCTATTCATTTCCCTCAGTGCCTTGCACATAGTAGGCATGTGTCCTAATAACACACATTATTAGTAGCAAGTTGAAATAAAAGGTCTACCTATTATCATGTTTAATTCAATGTTACACCATAAATTGAGTCTTTCTTTAGGTATTTAGGCATTAAAAATGAGCTGTATCCATTTACATAGGAAACTAAGACTACATTTTCTATAATATCCAATCCAGAGGAAAACATATTACATAAAGTTCTTATTCTTTTGGCATTTGCATCATCATGATTCCCATCCCACTTCTCTGCTCTTCAACAATTTCTAAAAGTCGAATTTCTTAGCAGTTGCTCAAGAAACTATATTTAGAGGTTTCAATTTTGTAACGTTCCCAATGGAACTAAACTATTATTAACTTGTAGGATTTCTAAAATGATTTGTATACTGATTTTTTTTCTAAATTCATTGCTTTTTTAACTTCCTGGTATAATTTAATGATATTGACACTATTTACAAGGAATATCATCCCCTATAAATATTCTATTTGGGGGCAAATTTGCCTAATATATATGGAAGAATCTAGAAGCAAGGCAGGTGATCTATAGAAGGTAATGCCTTCAAGGCCCCTCTTAACCCCGAGCAGGAATTTAAATAGTGACTCAAGCAGCAAAATTGGATTTCATTTATCTTTTCCAGCAATCAAGGCTGAATTTTCAACATGTTTAGCTCAGCCAAATTTTCCTCCATTAGCATTAGAAATCAAAAAGCTCTAGTTTCTTTCATATAAACAAGAGGTCGCTTGCTATGAAACTTCTCTCATCAAAATATTACCTATACAGAAGGAAAGGTCATAGAATTCTATCTACACGTAACTTTGAGCAAATAAGTACCTGCTATGAGACACTAGATTATGGATTTTTGGAAGACGAGTTAATATATTTTACAAGGCTTTAGTGCATAAAATATACGAAAAATTTCAAAAATTCGCAATATGTTATTATGCAAACATGTTACTCTCCAAGTGTAATATGGAAAATTGTACTAGTATTCTGACTGCACGTGAAAATTAAACATTTGCAAAAATCTCTAATATTTTTAAGATCCAGTGAACAAGCATTTAATTAGTTCTTACTGTTCACCCCTCCTTTTATTCCCTGCCTTAGGTCCCCCTTCTCCTTTCTGTTATTGACTGCATTACAAGTTTGGCCCTGTCACAGGTATTCCTCTGTGTCTGGCAATTGTCTGACTCCACATTCTCTCTTACTTCACCTCAAAACATATGTTTGTGTTTCTTTCACCTGTTAGGTGACAAATATCTCAAGAACTGAAACCGTGACTTATTTGTTTTTGAACTTCAGCACCCTGAAATATTAGAACACAGTGTCAAGTATAAGTTTGCTAAATGGAACTGAATCAGTGTTGGAGGGAAAGGGAGCGATCCCGCCCCAGAACTTCCTGAAAACCTGTAGTCTAAAGATTGCTCCTGACTTCTTAAGCAAATCCTTGATTCATTAATCCTACAATCCCCCTTACTTCTACTTCTTCTGCCAACTCCACCTCCTTACTTTTCTCCTACAGTTATCCATTAAGTTGACAGTGCATCCAAAGCCCAGTGTTCACGGCACAGAGCAGGGTTGGGGCTTCTCTCCTCTTTCCCTTAAAGGCTCTACTTATGTCATTCTATATCCACTCCTACCTTAGAAGAAAAATAAACTTTTCACTCTTACTAAATTCAGTGTAGCAAAGCTTTTCCCAGACTTTCTGAAAATACATTTTGGCCCATATCAAAGCATGATATATAGGTATAATGAGATCCCATGACTTGGAGAAAAAAATGAGAACAAATATTTTATTTAAAACCCCATACATGCTCTGCTCTGTGCTACATATGTCATGTATAATGTGGAGAAATCAGAGCTTATACACAACATAAGGATCTATAATCGCATTTCAGCAATGGGACTTCAGACTTTCTACATAAAAATTATGATATATTTTAAGAAGAATGCTTCATAACGTTAAAATACTCAATTCAGTGGAAGATAGCACTACTGTAAATTTGTATAAATTTAATTAGAAAATATTTTGAACTTGAATAGTAATGAAAATATAACTCATTAAAACGTTTGGAATACAGGTAAAATATTGCTTAGAACAAAATTTATGACAATAAACGCGTATATTAAAGCCAGAAATCAATGATATAAGCATCTCAAGAAGCTAGGAAAAGAAGAGTAAATTAAAATAAAATAAAGTAAAATAAAGAAAAAATAATAAAATCAAGTATCAATGGAATTGAAAAGAAATATATAATAGAGAAATACAGCAAAGCCAAAAGTTGGTGCATTAAAATGACTAATACAATTGATAAACTTCTACCGATAGCAATCAAGAAAAAAATAGAGAGTAATCACTATCAACAACAGAAGTGAAAGGAGTTACACCATAGACCTCACAGACATTAAAAAGCTAATAAAAATATATTGCAAACAAATTCATGCCAATACATTTGAAAAATAATATGAAATGTACAAATTTCTTGAAAAGACAAATTTAAAAACTGACACAAAAATAGAAATAAAATATATCTTTAAATTCATTTATAACCAAAAATCTTCCCTTGAAAATCTCCTTCCAAAAAGAGATCAATGTGTTTTATAAAATCAGCTCAACCCCAATATCAAAACATGGCATAGACTTTCCTAGAAAGGAAAATTGCATGGCAAACTTTTCTATGATTATAGAAGCAAAAAGCCTATCCAAGATTATAGTCAACTGAAACCATCAGAATAGAAAGTACTGATGCTGCAAGACCAGTTGAGTTCGTTTCAGGAATTGAAGTTTGGTTTAATATTTGAAAATCAATCAATAGCATTCACATTTTACAGGGAAAAAGGAAAATACAATCGCAATACATGCAGGAAAAAAATTGCCTGATAAAATTCAAAATTGATTCATTAAAATGTTGTTTTCTTTTTTTCATGATAAAGTAATATAAGGGAACTTCCTAACTCTAATAATGGATATGAATTCCCCCTCAAAAAAGCAAAAATAATTGCTGTAGTGGTAGCAGTCACTGCAATCTTTGGATTGTTATTATTTACAATCTGTAATTTTTAAAACATTAAGAAGATGTTCAGTAGAAGGCATATTTAGGCTTAGATAATTTGCTAAATAACATATTGAAATGTTTAAAGTATCTACAAGCAGAGCAAAGATGATTTTTTTCCATGAAAACAAGTATAATAGCATTTTATATCACTCCTTTTTTTTTAAAATAAAAAGATTTTCATAAGAGTCTATCTTCTGAAAAAGTTGTGTAAAAATCTACAAAACTTTAAGATATTTACTTTAGAAAACAATGAGTTTTTAACTTTCCTCTATTTTACTCTACAAATAATGTGCTTATTCCTCCACTTTTCCCACCATCTAGTGATTAAAAATTAAACATCATATTGTTTGGGATTACTCCCCTTTTTTCACTTTATGTTCAATTCAATTATTTGCATCTACTTCTATTTCTTTAAAAGTCTAGCTAAGTTACGCTAACATTTATACCACTTAAAAATTTATTCATCACTGTAATATTGTAATAATATGTTACAAACTCCTTGAAAACTTCTAATTCCCCGTCCATTATTGATTTGAGTGTTACTTAAATAAGATCCACAGACTCACTAAAATAATGGAAATTGAAAACATATTATTTAAAGACAATAAGTCAGTATACTTTCAAATTTAATAATTTATGAGATAGGGAATTTGCTATTCTCACATGAGGTAAAGTTTCATTTGTAATGAATTTTTAAGAGTAAAATACGTACCTACGCATCGAATTCCCCGTTTTCTCTAAATCCTCCTAAGACATAATAATCAGCTAATATATACCAACTAAAGTTCAAGTCATCTCTAACACATCATAAAAAACTCAGGTCAAAGAGGAAATCATGGAAATTTTAAAGTTACAAGTGTGAAATCAAGAAATATTCAGGAATCAGAGAAATATCTTGATCCAGAAGAATCCTCAGTGTGTTACAGACAGAAAGGAGTGGGATGGATGTGTTAATTCTGTACTTATTAATTGCCAAGATATAACCACAAAGAGCAGAAAATTCAATGAGAACTCAGAAGAGTACCAGTGGGAAACTAACTCAAGCAGGTATCGTGTCATTGGAGTGTTATCATCCTCTTCATATCATAAAACTGGTACTTTTTGACCCCTTTCTTATTACTGAAAAATAGTTTTCATACTATTTTGGAAGTTTTCCAAATATAGTGGAGATTTACTTTATGTAATCTGATATGTGGTCAAAATTGTTAGAACATAGTTATTCTGTAAAAAGGTAAAGCTTTACTCCAATAGGAACTTATTTTGCCCTTTGCTGATGGTGACATTGTGTCACCCAATGCCATATGACTTTTCAGGGCCTCCTACAGAAAGTGTATGTATCCTTGCCTCAGTGGCATTAGGTCTGGTTTATCCAAATTGTCCCAATATCATCTATTCATTGATCATTCCTTTCCACTGTTTGAAAATGTTGCCTTTATCTCATAGTCTTCCATTAACTATTTAATAAATTAATACTTATTAAATAATTTAATAATTGAGTAGGCATTTGTTAAAAAAATGAGCAAATGGGTGAATTACGCACTAAATTTTTACATATGCTTGTGTTTGTTGCTAGATCTTTCTATTCTCTTCTATGACTCACCAGCTATATACTAAATAGCACATATGAATCAAAAAAATGAGTAAATAAATCCTCCTGCTTTCAGGGAGATTATAATTTAGTTACTCCTTACAACTAACACTCACGAAATTTTGCAAATTTATAAACACTACTTAGTTTAATCCATGGCAATTGACTTAGAAATAAATAAATAAATAAATAATATAGTTACTGCCTTATTGTTAATATGCGTTTGCCTTCTTAGAAAATCTGTACACACATTGGCTATTTTATCATTAGTTGACTTTAAAGTAAAATAATGGTCTTCCTTTTGCTGTACTGTAACAACACAAATGCCAGGAAAAAGCCATAGACTACCTGAGGAGAAAGCATAAAGATGCAATGTGTTTCTTCACTAAAGAACAAAGTGCAGGGTCAAGTACTGATCTTCTCCGAGTGGAATCTTTACCAGGCATCAAACTAAAGTCTGAGCAGAAATTAGAGAGGAAATCAATATTTCACCACTGAGTATTTTTAGAGTTTAAAATTATAGGACACAGAAGGCTCTGACAGAGAGCAAGTGAATGGTGCACGGTGTGTGTGTGTCTGACACGTCTAAAAATGCTTCACTTGACAAAGCCTTAGAAGAGGCTCTCCAGCGTAGCCAGCTTTGATAACTGTTTTTATGTGGTCTTTCCTTTAGATTTGAACAGAGAGACAAAATGTTGTGTCCTGTGCAGGCAGCATCTACTAAAACTTATGTGCTTGCATTGGGTCCATTTTGTAAAATATATTTTAGTTGCATGCAATATCTGTTACCTGTAAGATAATTAAAAATGTGAACTGGTTCAAAAAAGTTGTCCATTATTCAAATAACCAGAAATTATCACAGGTAATATCATGGGTATAAAATAGACTGAGAGCCTTAACTGATTTTATTTATATCATAAACGGAAGGTCAGACTGTAATTGTTAAAGGAATCATAGGATTCTATTACATGAGAGTCCTATAATTTATTTCAACAATTCCTAACAATTTCATGACATTGAAAAGATATCCAGTGTGGTGCTTTTATAATGTCCTTGCGATGAATGTCCTTGTGGTAATTTTTTTTGAATTTATTGTACAATATTCCTAAATTCTGATATTCCTAAATTCTGAACAAGATGGAATGGTAGGACTAAAGGTCCTGATATTTAAGGTTAAACCATCATCAGAGAAGTTAAAGCAATTTATTTTCCCATCTATAGCAGGAATTACTATTATATTATCAATTTGCATTTTTTACTACTTGGGCTGAATATGTGTATGTGGCTGGTCATTCTTATTTATGCTTTTGTGAATTGTCTGCACCTCTGGTGATAGACTATATTCTTGTTCCCAAATATTTGCTCCTCTTCTTTGTATGTGGATTATACAGCCACACCTAATGCTGTATGATTTTTCAGGGCCTCCTGCAAAAGATACATGCACCTTTGACAAATTGGCATTGAGATTGGTTTATCTGCTGTGTATTCTATGTATGTTTAGTTTTCTATCTATTCTAATGTTTTGACATCTTAACAAAACATATCTGGCTGGGGAAAGACTGCCCTTCCTGAGACTAGCTATTATTTTTTTCTTTTCATAAACAATAAACATTTGTTTCTCACAGTTTTAGAGGCTAAGAAGTCCAAGATCAAGGCACTGGTCTGTCCAGTGTCAGGTGAGAGCCTTCTCCTGGTTTGCAGACAGCTGTCTTCTCATTGTAGCCTCACATGGTGGAGAGCAGAGAGGAAGTGAGCTCTCTCATATTTCTTCTTATAAGGGCACTAATCCCATTTATGAGGGCTCCACCCTCATAATTATTCCACCTCATTAGTTAGTTCCAAAGGTCCCACCTCCAAATACCATCATCTTGGGGATTAGGACACACATAAGAATTTTGGGAGGACAAAAACATTCAGTCCAGAGCAGCCCAATATACTCTCGTAGTTTCTCTTTTTCAGTAAACATGTACTTCATCCAACACATTTTTTTCCAGCTAGAAATTAAAGACTCCTCTTTGATTCTCTCCATTCTTTCACTAGTCTCAAAAAATAAAGGTGCAAGTACTGCCAACTTTATCTTGAAAATATGCTATCTAGTTCTTAGAGATGACAAAAGGTCCAGCAGGGAGTATGCCTTTGATACACAAACTAACCAACCTACAGCCACACCTCCTCTATCTGGCCCTTGCACATCAGAAGACACTGTTCCTCTGCCTTAATCATTCCAGGGCCACGTACCAGGCAACTAGAGACATCCCTATGGTTCAAAGTCTGGACTCTTTCTAGTGTACCATACTATTTATAATATAATTGATATTGTACTGGGAAAATTGAGTCTGAATTTCAGATGGAGATGCCTAAAGCACCTCACTCTCTACATTGGGGGTAAAGCAGGCAGGATATTAGATGTTAGGCCATGCTAACAACTCCAAACTCTTGGCACCTCATAACAAGTTTTCATTTATTTATTTATCTCGCATTGCATGTCCTTTACATATTGTCTAGGAGTTTTGCTGAACGTCTTCACTCCCTGGGATCCAGGCTGATAGAGTAGTCACCATCTGAAAAAATGTAGAGAGAAAGAGGTAAATGATAAATTACACAGTGAATCTTAAATATCCCACCCAGAAAAAGCACATGATCTCCACTAGCATTTCTTGGGCCAAAGCAATTCATACGATCACAGCTAACTGTAAAGGGAAATGAAGTACAATCCCGTTACCATACTGGAAGGAACATCTTAAAATTTCTAGAACAGCTCTAATGACCACCACTTATGACAATATCTGAATATCAGAATTCCTGATCAGGGGCTAGACGGAGATTGCAGGTATGTTTTTATAGAGAGAGTAATAAAGTGGGTGAGAGAAAAGAGAGGAAAGATTTTAGGACCCTGTAACTTTTTAACCACTTGGTCCTCTGAGATAGTAGAGTAGAAGGACGTCTGTAGCTAAACCATGACTTCAATGAGTAATTTCTAGAAACACTCTAAGGATGTGTGTATACTAATTTGTTTGCTTGCTTTTGTTATGTTTTGTTAGACCTATAGTTATTGTTTTTCTCAATTTCTGAGGGAAAAAATCCTTCTACATTAAACTCTACTTAGAAACAAAAAAGTCTTATGCCCTGTCTGGAAACAGATAGCTCCTAAGTCAAATTCGTTTTCTTTACTAGGTCAGATTTAAGATATAGTAGCAGCAATGTCTTACTGTCTTGGCAGCCTATAAGCATGGTGAGGATGGAGCAATCGGCCAGATGTAAACTGGGGATAGAACAATTACTTAATTTCATTTTATGCACAAGGAATCTTAAACTTCAAATATAAAATTGAAAGGAAAATAATCTCATTCTCCTCTCTTTTAACACAATACACATTAAACCTAATGAAAAGAAGTCTTTCATTTTGAAAAGAGAATCATTTAAGAAATGAAAATGTCATAAGAAAAGAAAATGAAAATTGGAACCTAACTCCAATAAATGTCTTCTCTGGTTGACTCAATGTCATTTGTTGGATAATGTGAGTATATCAGAGTTGTCACCATTGCCAAGAGTCTACAAATATCCTTGTCCTGTGTCATAGGCTGAAAATGAAATAACTCAAAAATATGTATTATATACAAGACTCTAGGCACTACTCCAGAGTCTTATCTCAGTATACATTACAAGAGTATACAGAATTAAGATAGTTAAATGTGTACTTTTCTAAAATAATATGCATATTTAACATATAACCAACAAACATAAAAAGGCACAATGAATAATTGCAAGTACTGTGGATAACCAGATGGGAAACAATGAAGAGTACTTTCTTCTATCTGACAGATGTTTGATCCTATTGTACATGAAGAACTAGAAATATCCCCCAGTCCTTCCCATAGGCTTCTCTGTGAATGGTAGTATATTTCTTAACTACCTACCATAAGACACCTGGCTCCTGAGAAAGTACCTTAGTTATGTAACTAAAGATCTGCCTAATTAGTTTTACCATGGCTTGTGTCTGCCTCATATTCATTTGGAAATGAACGTTGTGTTTTGTGGTTCTCATGCCTGGTCTCCATAGTTCTGAGCAATCAGCCGGATACTCCAGGAAAATTCTGTTTTAGATTTTGCTTCAGTGCCCCTGCATGAAGGTGTAGATAAAATAGTAGTTGTCTGTCTTATGGCTCACTACGTCTACCTGGCGTAACAGCCTACCTGAAGAGGACTTGCTGTGAGTTACCACATGGTGAGGCAAACTACTATGTGTATAGAGCTTGGACCTGTGAAAGCTTGGGGAATGGTGACCACTGTCCCAGCAAGTGTGGAACTCCACAAGGGAATGGAAACTTTTGGGTCCATATCTCAAGTCACAACTGTTCTAAGAAAGAGTGATAAGAAAAGCTTATTGTCACCTCTCTCCCCTGATGGCTTGTACCTAAATGCTTATCCCACCTCCTAACTTGATTGAAAATATGATCACTTTATTGCAGAGTTATGAACATTATGTAGTTATTGGTTCCATGTGTCTTGGAAATTTCCAGCAGCCCCCATTTTTTTGTGCCCAAAATACCAAATAAGATCCATTTAGACCCATATGTTTTCTTCCTCAGCTTTGTGAAAGCCAATTTTCTTTGAAATAAATTGTGAGATCATAGTGTAGGAACAAAGAAGAAATGAAAAGTGGGAAAGATGTACAACAATTACCACTCCCTAGTTTCCCCAACTGCTATGCTCACAGTGGTTAGCAAAGCACTACAAAGAAAGGAAAAGCATGACATAGGCAAGTATAGTTTCTTTCTTTAGAAAGAAAGAAAATGACAGTCTCATTGACCTCGGCTCACCAGCTAGCACATCTCGGGGTACTGAAGGTGTAAAAATCCAGAAGCGACATTATTTCTCCATTTCTGCAAATAGAAATAAAAACACACCAATTTTAGAAGATGAGAGCAAGAGAGTATTACAGGAAACAATCTACTGTGTCTATTACCCCCCAAAAGCCTGAATCTGTCTCAGAAATAAAGCTGCTAAAGAAAAGAGTTCTGTCCCTTCCTTTTAAAAGACAGATATAAATGAGAGTTCTCTCACTCTCACCCATTTATCTCTAGTATCATACTCCAGTGTGGGATTTGCCCTATTGACTCATAGTAAGCTGGTGACCTCTTTCTTGTTAGTCATCTTATTGGCCACATTAATGTTCTTCATATTCATAAAAGGAAGTGAATGAAAGATATTTTTCTTGTCTGTTAGAAATGAGTCATGACCTCTTATACTGAAGTGTGAAATACACAAAGTAAATTGTCCTATGATAGTAATTTGGCAGAATTAAATTTGTTGTTCTTCTTTTCCTGAGTTAATGACCATAAAGTGCTCTTCGGCAACAGTGACTATTTCTCGTAAATCTGGGGCGTAGGAGGTATTCAATAAGGTTTTTAAATGAACTCATACATGTGTATGACAGTCATATCCCAATATGAATAATATTTCCATAGAAGTATGTTTCAGACAATGTTATAAGATGAAAATAATAAGACTATATTATTTACAGTTCGGAGAATCCATAATGAATATTGAGGAAAGATATTGTGAGGGTAATAAATTTTCTTTAGGAGAGGAAATTTATAGTAATTCTATTAAAAACATTAATAATTAGACCTTTATGTGTCAGAGGCTGCTAGCTGATTAGAAAACTTATTTCCTCTTCTTCCTAGGTCAGAGCTGCACTACATTCTTTAGGCTCTATTGCAAAGAGATGTGGCCATTTGGCTGACTTCTATTGAATAAAATGTGAATGGAAATGATGTGTGCTACCTCCCAGCCTGGCCATAGAAACTTCTTGTGTGGGGTGCTCCATACTCCTTCTCCATCTGCTGTTCCTGAGAAGAGCAGCATCACAACATAGAAGGAGCTGAGACATTGAATAACCACATGGATGGGTACTTATTAGGAATCACTATCTAGGACTTCATGTGAGCAATAAATAAACTTCTGTCATTTGGGAATAATAAAACAAGTTTCACATCTGATATGACAGACTAAGCTCCTACCAGACCAACCTTCCCACAGAAAACAGCCATAAACATTTGACAAAATACAGCACACATTTATCTAAAAACCCTGGAGAGTGAACAAAAACAGGCAGATTCTGTGAGGGGTCAACTATTGAAGGAGCAAACAGCATGAAACAACATGCACTGAGTTGACACTATATTGTAGTTGACCCTGTGCACGGTGGCTAAAATTCCTATACAAAATACTCCTCTTCCTAGTCTAAGGAAAAGGGGAGAATAGAATGGTGGTTGCCAGGGAGTTGGAGAGGGGGAACTAAGGAATTGTTAAAAACATTCTTATAAACTGTACTTAAGAAATGAAAAAAAGCTCAACTCTAATACACATGAAACTTATGAATATAGGAAGACCACAAATGAGACTTCCAGGATAATTTTTTCATGAAAGAAGAGATGAATTACATCATATTGAAGCTATCATTTGTCGAGCATCTAACATATTCCAGATACTGGTAAGTGATTTGGACAGGAAATATAATATTGTCACTTTTAAAAATTCAGTCAGTTTTAAAGTTGTGTCTTTATAATTTGCTAATTTTATCACTTTCTCATATGTAATAGCATGAAAATAACACAATATCTTTTACAGTCAATGGAGGAAAACAGAAATTCCTCTAAGTACTTGCATATTGAAAGAGATATATTTAGAAGGAATGCGGTGCTTACAAACTCATTAGAAGGGTAGGATAAATGAAATTCATAGGGCTGCTATTAGATTTCAAGTCATGTTACTACAGTTGCAAGAGATCAAAGAACTACTGCTGCTACCCAGAGGCGAGAGAACCGGCTGACATAGCTGCCAATTTCCCAACAGCCCACAGCCCCAGAGCTGGGATTCAGGCAGTGTGACACCAAGTTCAGCTACTGCATGATGCAGTCGGTGGAAGTCTGCTTATCAGATACCACCACTGAAGAAGAAAAAATCACTTCTACATCCTTTCACCTTTCAAATCTTGCATAAGTAAATCTCAACAGCAAAACCTAAACCATACCCAAAACCTGGCAGCAAGAGAGTCGGCATCTGGGGAATATAGTTCCAAGACATCTAGCCCCTTCAATAAAGATGAAGAGGCCAAGTGATTGAGAATTTAGCCAACATACCAAATCCAGGACTACAAACTAATTCACAGGGCTATTGCAACTTAGGCAGGAAATATCAAGAAGTTATTTGACAATGGAGGAACATGGGTGCTGGTGATGGGTATATGAAAACTTCCAGAGACTCATAAATAAGTGGGAAGTTTTAGGGAAGGAGAGGAGCTGAGGCTCTACTTTTATTCAGGTGGGAGGTGACTGGTCAGTAATGTAAAGCCATTATTTTTTTTTCTCTCCTGAGGAAGATTAGCCCTCAGCTAATATCTGTGCCAATCGTCCCCCACTTTATATGTGGGTCACTACCACAGCTTGGCTGATGAGTGGTGTAAGTCACCCCTGGGATCCGGCCCCAAAACCCCAGCCTCCAAAGCGGAGCATGCCAAACTTAACAGCTACACCACAGGACAGCCCCTAAAGCCATTAATTTTAATGTGACTGTTCTTTGTTAGTCACATAGACTCAAGACCTGTGGAGATTTAGGTTACACTTATAGGGACTCAGTGCAATTTCTGTCTTTTCTATGAGCAAACATTAGGTACACATCCTTTTGTTACATATTTGGGGCCACGTTCTGGTGACACGATCTCTATTTAACCTTTCTTAAATTCTTCCTGGAAAATTAGACAAATTCCTCTGGTGGGTATAGGGAAAGGGCCCAACAGAAGCTGCTATAGAATAATAAATTCTATTTGAATATGTGAAAGAGGAAAGGGACATGAGGCTCTGGAGGAGAGGCAAAGGTTACAATCACTAATAATCAGCATTTCTTCTGTGTCCCCTATTCTTCTGGAAGGGCTTTCTTGCTCTGATTTAAAAGTCAGGCCGGTAGTTTCCTTTGACACAGCATTTAGCATGAGCAGTAATTCTCCCATTCAATTTTACTATCTTTAAGGTCCTCCTATTATCTGTATTTTACAAGCGAGGAAACAGGCTTAGAAAGGTTAAGTAACTTGTCCGAGTATTATATTTATGTGAGTTACAAATTACCTTCCTCCCAGAAGCATCGAACTGAATATATAAGCTCTTCTGACTCATAAATTATAGAAAAATATGCTTAATAACAGATAGCATTTTTTCCGGAAAGTTTAGGTATATATGAGGATTTTAATCTGTATTGCTTTATTATTACTATTACGATGATGATTAAACTCTAACAAGTTGAAATATGTAGAAGGTGAAATTACTTCAAAAACCTTAATTCCAGGGGCCAGCCTGGTGGCACAGTGGTTAAGTTCTCACATTCCTCTTCGGCGGCCCGGGATTCACCAGTTTGGATCCTGGGTGCGGACATGGCACCACTTGGCAAGCCATGCTGTGGCAAGCATCATACATATAAAGTAAGTAGAGGAAGATGGGCATGGATGTTAGCTCAGGGCCAGTCTTTCTCAGCAAAAAAGAGGAGGATTGGCGGCAGATGTTAGCTCAGGGCTAATCTTCCTCAAAAAAAAAAATAAATAAATAAGACCTTGTGTGATTGATTTCTATGTCTCTAATGGACTCAAATGCTTTAATTAAATTTGTTATAAATGGGATTTTAATTATCATTTCTACTGAAAGTCAACTTCTCTAGTTACATGACTAATTTTATAAAGGTACCTATATAAACCTATAGCAACATCATGGTCAATGCCTCCTTGTCTAGCAATTAAGTTTAACACATTTCTACAAATTAAATTCCTGTAATAATTACAGTCATAGGAGGAAAGATGAGATCCAGTAAAATAGATCTACCAGGTGAAAGTATCTTCTAGAATGGGCTAATAATGATAAAATAATATTATGCACTCCCAGAGAGTGTTTCTATATCAATTTTTCCACCACACCTAACAGATCATAAGTTTCTGCCTTCTTTAGGAGAATCACTTTCAGACCTTATGCATACCCACAAGATATACAAATCTCAAAAATTGCACGACCAAAAGCACACTGGGGCTAATCTAACTACTCTGTGAATTTTCAGAATAAGTGGGACAGATAAAAGAGAGAGAATACATGGATAAATAAATGCATAGTTGGATGGATAAATCTATAAATGAATAGATATATAGATAGATAGATTGGTAGGTAGATAGGTAGATAGAGATTTAGACAGGTAGATAGATAGATAGATAGATAGATAGACAGACAGATATAACATTTAAACCAAATGATTATATAATCTATGCACTATAATAAGGCCTTTATGTAAATTATCTTTCTTGACCTTTACGGGAATGCTATGAAGTAGGCATCTTAAATGAGATGTGGAAATTGAGGCTTAAAGCTGAATTCCCCATGATCTTGCAATTAATGAATGGTGTGCCCAGTATTCAAACTTGAAATTTAAAAGCACAGACACTCACTCATTCATTCAGTATAATTGAGCGACTATCATGTGCCTGTACTGTTCAAGACATCACACATCAAGCAGGGAACAAAACAGACCATGTCTCTGCTCTCATGCAGTTTATATTCTACTGAAGAGAAGATGCATAAAAATATAAATGTCTAATGTATCAGAGGCTAATGAACACTATGAAAAAAGTAAAAAGGAGGTAAGAGAAGAAATCATGAAGGCAAGGAGTCTGAGACTGTTTATTATAGGAAAGGAAGACCTTCGAGCAGAGACCTGAATGAAGGGCAGCACTGCCATCAAGCTTTCTGGATGAAGAGCATGTCTTGCAAAAGGAAGAGATCAAAGGTTCTCAGGTGTGCTTGATGGATGTGTGAGAAAAACTGCAAGGAGATCAGCACTTGCTAGAAAGGAATGAGTTGGGAGTATTGCAGGAGGCAGGGTAGTAGGAGTTGAAGAAGAGAGGTTGTCAGGGAAAGACCACACAGCTCTTTATTTGGCATTTTATTCTAAGTGACATGGGAAGCCATTTGAGAACTATGGGAAGAGAGATGACAGGGTCCACTCCAATGTTAATAGAATAACTCTGGCTACCGTGGGGAGAGCCAAAGGCAGGTAGGCAAAGAAGAAGAGACACGTTAAGAGAGTAATTCTCAACCTATCAAGCCCAGTGCATTTTTTTAATTAAAAAATAAAAATGCCTTAGGGCCAGCCTGGCAGCGCAGTGGTTAAGCTCACACGTTCCACTTTGGTGGCCCAGGGTTCACCAGTTCAGATCCTGGGTGTGGACCTACACATCACTTGTCAAGCCATGCTGTGGCAGGAGTCCCACATATAAAGTAGAGGAAGATGGGCACGGATGTTAGCTCAGGGCCAGTCTTCCTCATCAAAAAGAGGAGGATTGGCAGCAGATGTTAGCTCAGGGCTAATCTTCCTCAAAAAACAAATAAAGAAAAATGCCTTCTTTACTAATCTAAACAAATCTAAACTACTTACATAACTGATTACCAAAATAAATTGACATTTAAAATAATTCAAAATTCAAAAGCCCTATTTATATTAAAATGAAGAGCAATAAATGGAAAATAATTTATTTTAAAAACTATGAATTTCAATAAATTTCTTTTCCTGCAAGACTACATTAGACATCAGATTTTGACACCCATTTGTATGCCTACTAAATGTGAAGGCTAAAAGGCCAACCAATATAGGTGCTTTACACTGGCCACTCAAAGACCGAGAACAGCGTGGCCAATGTCATTTTCTGAAATGATGAAAAAATCCTAATAATGTTTCAAACAACATCAAGTATAATGTTCCTTCAATTTACACAGCAAGTATATTCCAGGAAAATTCCATGTACATGTAAAAAATTTAAAAATCTGCTTCATGTTGAGAAGTAAAATGGAATTAGATCCTAGGTTCAGAAATGACCATGAATGTGGAACATTTAAAAGTAAAGCAGAATGGATGATAATTAATTTTTCTGGAGGACCAGCCTGTGCATTGAAGGGCATCTAGCATCACTGGCCTCTTCCCATTAAAGGCCTAATCTCTTCTTCAACCCCTCTGACTAATGAATATGGCTCCACAAGTTTTGAAAATGCTTCCAAGGGAAGGTATTATGCACACTGGGAATCACTGAGTCAGGAGACCAAAGCAAAAGGCCAGATAAAAGAACAGTGGCACTGGATGTGGTGAGAAGTGACAGATTCAGGATACAAAGTTAGAAATTAAAGGATTTGCCAATGATCAGATGTAGGGTGAGAGGGAAAGAGAGAAGTTAAGACTTAGTCCAAGTATTCCTGCTTGAGAAACTTGGAGAATGGAGTTGCATGCATATGGCCTTGTCCATACAGAGACAAAAGCCCTTAATTGCGTGCTACATCATCTCTTCATGTGTGATAACTATGAGGCGACTGGGAAGGCAGCTCCTACCCAAGTACTTTCTCGCCATCTATACTTAGTGACTGGAAATACTAGGGGCTTTGTTAATTATGACAAGTATTTCCTAAAATAGAGTAAATTAGATGAAAATTTTCCATAATAATATTACTTTAATATTCAGTATAATTAAGAACATTAAGGGAATGAGCATTTTAGCAAGAAAGAAAAAAAGTCCTGGATGTGTACTTCCAAATGAAAACTGATCTGGTTAGGATATGCATGAGGATTGATAACGGGCACCGAAAGTGGGGCTGAAAATGTGGAAAGGAATTTAGAAAGGAGAAGAGGATGGAGAGTGATGACAGACTTGTTGGCTTCATTATTTTGCCTAAGACTGATCACAACAAATGGTGTACCCATGGCCATTCTGACATATGGCAGCTAAGTTTCACTCAGCACCAACTTATCTCCAATGCAAGAAAAATAACTAAGTTGACTTCAAATCAAGAAAAATAAGGAAAAGTGTCTCAGTTTCCCCCATGAGTCTAAGAACAGATGGAGCTATCATCCACATCTTAAGGACAGCTAATGTTGTTACAGACTGCTGTAAATGACACAGCTGCCCATGAGTCCACAGTTTGTCTCTTGCCCCTTTAGGTCAAAGGAGTTTACTAAGTTCTTTCCTTGATCTGCCCAGCTTCCTGTCCCCTGACCAAGCCACAAGCGAATCAAAGGACGTAAGCCCAGGAAAGTCTTTCTCGTTTATTATCATACTCCATCCTCTGAAGTCATATTTCTCATGTAAATCTGAATAAGAGACAAGAATAAAAGTCAATGTTTTAATTTCAATATGTTATCTCAATCCTTCCTATACAGAATACTCTCAAATAATCCATGGCATTATTTCTCAGAACACTTGAAAACAAACTCTGCTTTCCTTTCCTTTCGCTTTCCCGGGGTCAGTTTGATTTACATAGCAATATTGGTTGCAAAAGAGGACTCCTTGCTGGTGAAACAACTCCAGAGCTTGAAGCAGCTACAATGAAAAACAGAAAAAAAGTGTGATATTGCCCTCTGTCAAACACAGAAAATGTGTGATTCTGCAATGGTTTATATCCTGCACTACGGTTTGACAAGCGTGATGTTGAACTGCATTAAATATTAATTTGTATAATGCACTAGTCATATAAAACTAGGCATAAAACACAGCAGGGGAAATTGCATTTTCTTACTGTTAAGACTATTGTCACAGTCTTTTGCTACCTCGTGCTGTCATCCTACTTAGTAGATTGATGTTTATTTTCCCAGAACTCATCGACTGCATCAATAGCATTGCTAACTTGTCTGCTGTTATGCTGCCCTCAGAAGTAGTAAATCTTGCCGACCACGAAAGGGTCTTTAGATTCGAGAGACTACTCATAATCTCCTGACATGAAGTTAATCAAAATTCAGAAATGACGCCTGAACGCTCGCTCCTGGCAAACACAGTTTATGTTAAACCTAGGCACAGCTTTGGTTTTGATCCATAGCTCATGTCATGATGTAGGGCCAGGGATAACTTAACTTCAAAGTGCTATTTTCCTTTGTTTTCACATATGCCGTCTGCATAAATAAATGTCTCAGTTCTCCCGTAAGTCTCGCTAAAGAAGGGTATTTGCCAAATAGGCCCATTCACCCTTTCCCCTCGTCATTCCCTGCTTACTCTTTAATCTTCTTGTTCTTGTCATAAGTCACAAAACTATTAGTTTGATTCCATTTTTCCAGAACACCCACAACATTGTTCCACAAAAAACTACAAGTATTGAAAACATATTATTTAAAGGCAATTTCTCCCTTCCTTTTCTATTTGGTGCCAGTTCTGTCTCTTTTATTCTGGGCTCTCAAAATATATTCACACCCATTAAGCCACCTCTTGACACTCCCACACCTTCTGCAAAGGCTTGCCTCAGGCATTCTTCCCTGGAAGTTCTTCTTTAGACTTTCAGCTGATGAATAGCAAGAAAATGTCACTCGAAAGGAGCTGGTTACAAAGCTGAACAGACGTGTGCTGTCATATTTCTCTACATTCTCCCATCCATTCACCTTGGCCAAATGTAGCCTTTGTTCATCTTCATTTCTATTTTAGAAGGTATCTCAAAGTCTGAGGCTCATTCTCAGCTCAAACCTGAGCAAAGAGGAGAATGAAGAACAGATATAGAATTTCAGAAATTCAGAGAAAAGAAGTTATTTTGCTATCTTTGTTTAAAAACATATATTCATGTTGCATGGATGGGAAAGACAGCATCAGGAACTGAATTTTGGAATTAAGGGCATTGTAAATGTTTAATGAGTTATAAACGCCTTATGGATTTGATCATTCTACCTGAATTTTAAAGGATCTGACGTATGCTCTCTCTTTTTGGCAAAGCTTGACTTACAGTTTTCAAATAACTACAATTACTCCTATTTTTCATTTCCCTGGAGAGAGCAAATCTACTTTATTCCACCAAACATTCACATTCTCACCTAGACTTTTGCATTGATTATGATCAGATGTTTCGCTTACTCATCCTATTTCTGCAAATGCCTTGGGGTCTCACAGAAACAGTATATGATGTAAGACAGTGGACCTCAGCCACGGTGCATTTCCAAGCAGGAGGAGATTTAAAAACTTAAGGTTGAGATAATTCCTCATTTCTAAAGCTCCTTGGAGATGTTGATAATCATTTATGTTTCTGGTTGAAAATCACTGATATAAATGTTTCTGCGGTGTGCAGGTTCAAAAATTTAAAACCAGATTAAAATATTTCTGCATTTATTGCCATCTTATTGCACTCTTTATATATTAAAAAATTCCAAAAATACCATGTAAAGTCTCTTCTTATTTATTTGAAATCATCTGCTTTCTTTATTCCCTAAAGAAAAAAAAAAAAGAAAATGATCCACCAGCGTTGCCTGTTTCAACATTATTTCTCCCATGTATAAATAAAGTTCCTCCCAGATACAAAAATGGGGTTAGAAATTTAAAAGCCACACTGGAAGTTTTAATCATCTAAACCGGGGGATCTAGAGTTGACTGGTAAATCTTCCCCAGATAGCCCGTGAAATATACTAATCACAGGCCACTGGCTCAGCGGACATTCGATAAATAACAATTGATGATGTTGAAAATATGTTGCTCTAAGTCCACTCTCTAGTTTTAAATAACCACTTTCAAAACTGCACCTTAAAAATGTCATGAACATAAAGAATATTTATGAGCGACAGGTCTCTTCATTCCTTCCAAACAAGTGATTTAGTCCTGGCAGACAATACTGGGTCTCCAACATTCAGGTTTTCATTTCTGAAGTCCCACCTTAGAATAGGAAAACACCCTGAACAGGTATTACTACTGTGAATCAAAAGACTAAGTTAAAAATTAAATAATAAAGACTGATTTTATCTATATTAGAAAAGATTAAAAGAAAATAAAAAATCAAAATAAAAAAACATGCCCTGGGGAAATAATTTAAATAAAGGAATAAAGTTAGAAACACTGAAACTACAAACACAGAGAAACGCAAAATGCTTTGAGAGGATGGCAGCAAAGGAGTGTGATGGGCATGGCATATTCAGTCTGGTATCTGATTTTAGGACTACAACTCATCAATATCATCAGAAAAGTGGGTTTTGATTACACTATAGTAAAAACTTATCTAATTCTAGCCTAAATAAAAACACTTGGACAATTTATAAAATTGAGTTATGGAATACGTTAAGAATGATCACAATGATGCAGTTAGGTCAGTGTGCTGTGAATCCAAGCAGAGCCTTCTACTTCACACTCCAAGTTCCTGGGTTTCCTGCTGGAGCTTAATCGGCTTCTCTTAAGTCAAAGGCCTCCATTTTTTTAATTTTACTAATAAATTAATATGTTTTTAAAAATACCAAAATAAGATTTTTAAAAATGATTTTTTTCTAAATCCTTAAGAATGTTAACAAGTGATTTTATCAGATGTATTATGTATCTATTCCACAACTCAGTTCTACAGTTATCATAATAATTGCATTAGAAAATAACCAGCCTACTGTTACAGACGAGGGAAAAAGGAAATAAATATTAAATACCTAGCAATCGATAATAAATCTTTCAGTTTCTCTTCTACTCCACAAGGATTTTTAAACTAAACGGTATTCTTAATGATCTCTGATATTCTAGATGATGACACATTTTTAGAGTAATGTGTTTTTCTCCTCACATGAAATCCAAAACCTAGATTTTGTCAATCGTCCCCATTTGGTCTCCCAATGTAGACTGTGGAAAAAAATTTGTTACCTCTACATTGACACTGACTGTGTAAAACAAGCAGTGGCCTCCTCTTCTGGTGTAAAAAGGAAGCACATATATGGAGCATCTAACACAACAGTAGCAACAGTGGGTAGGTCAAAAGATTTAAGTGCCTGGAGAATTTAAGTATCTAGCTATTATTCAGAAGAGACTTGAAACATGTATGCAAATGAAAGAGATATTACTTAGAAAAAACCCGAAATCATTAAGAAACAAACCTACAGCAACTTTCAGCACAGAGAGTGGAAGAAGTATGTAGAAATGACTTTCAAAACTACAATTGTAGATAGTTAGGCAACAGCATTCCCTGGGGTTGAGAAACAGACTACTAACAAGAATGGAAAGCAGAATGCCAAAAAAACCCACGATCAATGTTTCCTTTAGGGTTCAATATATCAATTTCAATAACTGTTCTAATAAATAATTTGTGATTTCTATTATACCATAAGATTTTAATAAAATAACGCAGTGTTATTATTAAGATATCTGATTATATTGCCAACAATATTTTCTTATTTAAAAAGAAAAGATTGTCTAATTAAATGTCTTTAGGGAACTGATTGCTGAAACCTCAGAAAAGTTTCAAATTGATACATCACACACTATGTTTCACAGTAAGATACTCTACCACACACACACATACACACGTCACAGAACCAGAGTCTACCACGCTCGTTGTGCTATTAGTGCTTTTGTAATGCCCTTTCTCTGTTCTCCCAATGCTTGTGTTCTCCTGTTTATAACTGCAAATAACTGAAATATTCTTTCCTCACTCCTTGTCCACTTGGTAAGGTCACAGATATCCTTCAAATTTAGCTGAAGTGATTCCTCCTTTATGAAGCAAACCTAACCTCTTCCCCACCACGGGCAGGGCATGGCGAACCTCAACCACATTTTCAGAATTTCCTATGCTCCTGTGGCCTTTCCGTGAGGTACTGAAATTTGTTATAGGAGAAGCCATGTAGAGAAAATTGCAAAAATAGTTGGTCAGTTGGAATTCCAGATACATGACTTATGAATTTATTAGCCTTGTAACTTCAGTCAAGTTGTTGAAGTTTTCTGAGTGTCCAACTCTATATCTTTAAAGTGAAATTAAGTATACTCCCCTTACAGCCTACGCTAAGGTTAAGTGAGTTCACACCTGTAGAGCCTATTGCACAGCATCTGTTGGGTGTAAACAAGAAAGGATAGCTATCAAGGGGTCCACCCGGGTGGCGCAGCAGTTAAGTTTGCACATTCCACTTCAGTGGCCCGGGGTTCGCCGGTTCAGCTCCTGGGTGCTGACTTACACACCACTTGTCAAGCAATGCTGTGGCAGGCATCCCACGTGTAAAGTAAAGGAAGATGGGCACAGATGTTAGCTCAGGGCCAGTCTTCCTCAGCAAAAAGAGGACGATTGGGGGTAGACGTTAGCTCAGGGCTAATCTTCCTTAACAAAAAAAAGAGAGAGAGAGAAAAAGACAAAGAAAAAGAAAGGATAGTTATCATAATGATGATGAGGATGAAGACGAGGAGGAGGATGTACCTGCACTTGACTGTGAGTTCTTTGAATCTTGAAGACTTAAGTAAACCTTAGGGATCCTGATACCTCCAGGGCCTAGGACCTATTACTTTACAGATTATCAATAAATTTTTGTTGAATTTTTAAAAATCAGCTATAAGCAGCTGCTCAGGAGATGAAGTATCAAAAATAAAAAAAAAAGTGTAAGAAGTGGACAAATAATTAAAGACCACATAATGAAGGTAAACTTAGATTTTTATCTACCAGTCAATAGGTTAACCATTGACGTATTTAAAGCAAGAATCAACATGATAAATACTACCATTTTAGAAACATAGGCAGAAGCCTGGAAAACAGATTGAATATATTTTTATTCTATGTACATAAATAGAAATATTTATTAGCCTGCAGCCATGAATTCTCCTTTCTATTACAGCAGTCCCCCCTTATCCATGGAGGATGCGTTCCAAGACCCACAGTGGATGCCTGCAACTGCAGCTAGTATCTGTATATATTATGCTTTTTCCTATACATACATGCCTATGGTAAAGTTTAATTTATAAATTAGGCACAGTAAGAGATTAACAATAGCTAATAATAAAATAGAACAATTATAACAATATACTGTAATAAAAGTTACCATAGATCTTAGCAACTTCAGCATATGATTTTTTTTTCTGTCCTAAACAAGTTGAGAACTTTCACCTTTTTACTTAAAGGAAGCACTTTATGGCTTCTCTTTGGCATATCTGGATTGCCAGCATCACTACTCTTGTGCTTTGGGGCCATTATTAAGTAAAATAAGGGTGACTTGAACACAAGCACTGTGATACCAGGACAGTCATCTGATAAGGAGGTTGCTACTAATGGGCAGGTAGCATAAACAGTGTGGATATGAGACAAAGGGATGATTCACATACCAGAAGGGATGGAGAATGACAAGCCAAGATTTCATCACACTACTCAGAATGGCGCTCAATTTAAAACTTATGAATTGTTTACTTCTGGAATTTTCCATTTAATATTTTCCGACCATGGTTGACCACAGGTACTGAAACCACAGAAAGCAAAACCACCAATAAGGGGGGACTATTGTACTATAGATTTTATAAAAAGAATTAAATTTTAAATTATTATTTTTAAGAAGATTTTCTATTTCATTCTATTTATTAAATATCGTTAAATTTAGGATTTGCATCTTTTTCCTTTGTATATTTCATACTCTCTGGCATACATATTTTTTTGCAAGCGTGAAAGTTGAAGAGAATGTATATGAAGTTGAAAGTTCATTAAAATACTTGTAACCAATGTTAAAAGCTAAGTAATTGCAGAAGAATGTAGAATTATAATAATTTTCTAGTTGTTATTCGCAGGGGAAGAAAACTTTACAAGAATAACAAGGTCTTTTTGTAGATTAGTATGGCATTAAACAACATTTCATTCGCATTTCTGCATTAGGAGACAAGCGTTATTAACTTTCATGCTTTTTGATGGACCTAACACTCTGTAGAACTATCCTTGAGCCTCAGAGGCTATTTACCTTTCTTTGCAGTGTACACATGTGTCAATCCTTAAAGACCTGGAGAATTTGAACAACAAATCCTCTAAAGCAAATGGTGTAGTGTTCTTAAGTGCATCAGTTTGCTAACATACTTAATCTTTCTCATTACCATTATTCCTGCAATCAAAGCAAAGTGTTAACTATGAGTTGGGCCTTAATTTTTAAAAATAGAAAAGCTAGTGATTCTTACTAGTAAAATGTATTTTTTATTAAAACATTAAGCTTGAAATATTGGATTAGTATCCATTGCAGTTGGATGACATCACTTCGTGCAATTTACAATATTTTAATCAATCATGACATCAAATAGATTTAACCTCTCAGCAGGTCTTTTGTTGAATATTTCAATAAATCTCAGTTATATAGCTTTCTCTGGAAAATAGACTAAGATCAAGAAAATGTGTCCTTATTTAGTTATAATGTGACCATAATAATAATTAAAATAATCATTTTATTGTAATTTCTTAGGTGCTATGAGGTTGCTCTACCAAGAATGTAGAAATCAAAGAAACAGTTTGCTCTCTAGGAGTCAATAGAAACAGAAAGATGGATCAAGGGTGCAGGAATAGAATCCCACATATTTAACCTGATAAACATCGTGTAAGTTAAAGGAATGCTTGTCAGTCATGGAAGCAGAGGGAAATAGTCACGAAGACAAATGCTGTGAATGGCTATGTTTCTGCTATATAGGGCAAGGAAGCTTGAAGTGTTCTGGATCCAGTGATGGAGATGAATGCAGGTGATTGTAGCCAAGGAATTTTTTTTTGGAATTTTTAAATATTTTGCGCACAAAATGAAAAATAAAATAAAGATTAATGGATTGGATTCATCAAAATTGATGACTTTTGCTCATCAAAAGTTAACATTAAGAAAATGAAGACCAGCCACAGGCCAGGAGAAAATATGTACAAAACTGATAAAAGGAGATATCCAGAATATATGAAGAATTCTTACAATTCAATAATAAGAGGATAATCTGATTTAGAAAAGGTCAAAAGACCTGAATAGACATTTCAGCAAAGAAGATATATAAATGGAAATATGCACTAGAAAAGAAGTTTAACATCATTAGTAATTAGGAAAACACAAAATAAAAATACAAAGAGATAGGAGGCAGCCCAGTGGCGTAGGGGCTAAATTCGCGCGCTCCACTTCAGCGACCCAGGCTTTGCAGTTTTGGATCCCAGGCATGGACCTAGTACCACATGACAAGCTACTGTGTGAAGGCATCCCACATAAAATAGAGGAAGATTGGCATAGATGTTAGCTCAGCGACAATCTTCCTCAAACAAAAAGAGGAAGACTGGTAACAGATGTTAGCTCAAGGCCAATCTTCTTCACAAAAAAAACCCAGAGATACCACTACATACCGATTAGAATGGCTAAAATCCAAAATATTGACAATATTCAGTGTTGGCAAAGATATGGAAAAACTGTAACCCTCATGTATGGCAGATAAGATGTAAACTAGTACAACCACTTTGGAAAACAGTTTAGTAGACTCTTAAAAAGTTAAAAATACACTTAACCATGTGGCCCACAAGAAATGAAAATAAATGTTTAAACAAAGACGTAGATGTCTATAGCATCTTTATTCATTAAAGCCAAAATATAGAAGCAATAAAAATGTATATCAACTGCTCAATGGGTAAACAAATGATAGTCATCCATACGTCGGAATTGTACTCAGAAATGAAAAGGAAAAAACTCCTGACACATGCAACAGTATGGACGAATCTCAAAAACATGTTACATTAAAGATGTCAGGCACAAAAAAAAACTATATGTAATTTCATTTATAAGAGATTTCTAGAAAATGTAAAAACCATTGAAATATAAAGGAAAGCAATGATTGTCAGAGGCGAAGGGTGGGAGTGAGGATTGGCAAATGGCCGGGAAGAAACTTTTGGGAGATGATGGAAATGTTACAAAACTGAATTGTAGTGATGGTTGCACAACTGTATAAATTTAGTAAAACTCCTCAAACTGTAGATTTAAAGTGGAAGAATTTGGGGGCTATAAATTATCCCTCAATAAAGCTGTTAAAAATATTAGAAAGATATAAAAGCCAAGGAAATACCTATTTTGGTCTTATAAAAGAAATAAACATTATATAGAAACTCATGGGGCATGACATTTTAGAAAATTAGGAAATTCAAGTTACAGTGTGTGAAACATCAAATTAAGAATCAAGCAATAGTTGGATATTTCCTAATTCTACCATCCAATTGGCTCATTTTTTTAAACTATGAAACATCACTGAATTAGTTGAGATTATGCTTAATTAATTAATCCTAAATTTAAAACCAAGAGTTAAATATGTTCTGGTGCTATCTGGAAGGAGATTTTAGATGATATGGCAAAAATTTAACAGAAAGAGTCACCTGAAGGAAATATATGTTAAGACTCACCTATTACAGCTCTGAATCATGTTTTTAACCATGGTATCAATCACACTTAAAGTACACAAACTAGAGTCCAATTTAAGTCATGATAATTCATAACAACATGATATAGACAGTAGAGTGCAAGGGCCACTTCCCAGTATGTAATGTACTAATGAAAATTAGAACTAATTGGGGGATTAATATATCCCTTTCTTACTCTGATCCATACTCTCACAGTATGTTCACATACTTCAGAAAACCATCAACACAACTTATTTGGATCCAGAAATTCATGTGTAAATCAGTTTGCTAGGAGACAATTCTCCAAAGGTATCTCAGGTTTCTCCAGTGCCATCTTGCAGGAAGGCACTGCTGTCCTTTGGTTACCGACTATCTTCCCAAGTACATTTGGAGATCAAATAGCCTTGGAAGTGGAGCTAGTGTCTCTCTGAAGCAAAGGGTGGGTTTGCTTATTGCTCATAAGAAAAGATTAAAGTTCTAAGCTCAGGTCCCTCTCTTTTAACACAACCCACTATGTGTGCAGCTGATACTTGGCCTTCTTTGTGTCACCTTGTGGGATCAGAGACCTGGAGAATTGGAGCAAATGCTGATACTCTGCCTACTGCTCTGCTGGGAGTAATAAAGTCCTCTGTCTCTGTCACAGGAGTCTTGTGGCTTCTTCCTGAAGGCATGAAATTGTAGCAGGTTAACTTATTAGCTTGCAAGTAAGGTAAAATCTCAGATTCTTCACAGATCTTAACACAATTCCACTTTAAACCTTCTTTATTTGGTTATCAACTCCATTCCAGAGCAGAAAAGCCTAAATTTATTTTGGAAATAGTTAAGACTATGCAATACTACATAATTTAGTCATTTTAACCAAAACAGGATCTTAAAAATTTATACTCAGTTTTGACTTGTTCTACTATTTTGGAATTATCTCCTAAAATAAAAGTTTTGTGAGAAAATATCAGCTAATAAAAAATGTTATACAATTAATATAAAACATTAAAGATAAAAATATACAAAAAATATCAGCAAGATTACACATTTACTCAAAATTTTTCAATCTTTTTACACTAAATTAATTTCTTAATTGTATTATTTGAAAATCAAACATACATTTTCCTGAAGGTCACAAATACACACTCTAGCCTAAAATCTAAGGAAAAGCTAATGTTCCTCAAACTAATATTCTCCCTCATAATAGTATAAATTTAAAGATATGCCAACAATAAATGTTAGAAATAATGTAACAAAATTACCACAATTTATCTTTTGCCAATTTAAATAAACAGCATTTTGATAAACTAAAAATCTTCAGGGGTCGTTTTAAGAAAAGGTGTCAAAGTCTCCTTATTTGAAGTTTGCTCATTCAGGGACTCTGCTGTGACATGTGCTTAGCAAAGCAGTCATTATTAAATCTGGTTTCTGGGTTGAATCAATAGTCATTGATAAAATGCCTTCAAAAGAACATGTATCATTTTGTGCAATTTTGAAAGTGCTACTTGCGATAATGTAAATGTCCTTAACCTTTATGGAGGAAAAACTAAGTGCATTATAGTCCCTATAATGACAGGAATGGCAATCATTAAACTGTGTTTCTAGAAGACTAAACCTATTTTTTTCCGTTGACACCTCAACATCAACACAATTATTTTGCTTTGGAGGAAATAAAAGTTGACTTGAGAATGTCAGAGCCTGGATACAGTGAATCTGTAAAGGCAAGGGCTTTTTCCTTCGGGACTTAATTCCAAGGACTCTGGTTTGGAATATTTTAAAGAATTCTCTCAGGAATTATACACACACATATATACATGGAAAAGTGCTCATTTATAAAGTTAAATTTACTAGCTAAATATACTAATAATCAAAGGCACAAATTATATGGACAGACAGCTGAAAGGCATTAAGCTTCATATTAACAGCTACACATGCAACAAGTACTTTCCTTTTTAAATTCTTTAATAAACACATAGGTGCTATAGGATGAAACAAAAGAGTAAAGACAATTCTGAAATTCTTAATTACATAATAATATCACATTTTCTTTTCCTTACTACATTTACATTTTAGATATAACTATATATTCCATATTATGTATTTTATTATTATTTTGGCTCTCGTCTGTGAAATTATATGGTAAAATGCAGTGATGCAAAAATAAAATATAAAATTTTCTAAGTAGTTTGAAATTATGTATTTTTTTTTGCCCTGGAAACTTTTTTGATAACAGAAAGCATATCCAAAGAAATTTAAACTCAGTCAATACCTGACTCCTTTTATATATAAATATATGAATATATGTGTATGCATATACTTAATTGTGAGGTTCAATATGTAAAATCAATTGGGGGAGAGAGGTTAGAAAAATCTTAGCCTAAGCTTTATCACAGGAACTTCAAGACAAACTCTGCTGAAGGCCCACACATAACATTAATCCTTTCCTTCCCAAGTTTTTTCGACTCTCAGCATATTTGACCTAAATGCACACATCATTGATCTGACTCCTTCATAGTTTAGAAAACTTAATGGATATTTATCCCATTTGCCCAAATCCATCAAAAAGCAAAATACAACTGAGTTCAATAGTGAGGTGATATAAAAACAATTGATAAATCAACTATGAAATCAAAGTTTTCCTTAGTCTTAAAATATGATAATTAGCTGGACTCAATTTATTTGAGAATTATAATTTTCTGTCTTTGACTAAGAGCTATCCAACAAGCCCTAGCTAAGA